>NW_022995380.1:0-600000 GCF_004354385.1 Drosophila innubila
GAACGAATTAGTACCCATTTTTTTGGTACCAAATAAGAATCAAGCGATAAGCAAAATATTATCGATATCATGTAATGAAAAATGTTAATGTATATTTTATGTATATACAAATATACTATTTGATAAAAATATAATTGTGTTAATATGTAAATATGTATTTTTGAATGGCAAAAATCAGCAGAAGCTGATAGCTATGCATTAAATTGATGTGCGTCAAGTTAGCAACGGTTCGGCAGCAACGAAAAACGGAACTTGGTTCATGAGTCGGAACCAGCTATGAATTTCATCATTTTTAAATGTTTTTCGACATTCAATCAATAAAGTAATGATGCAGAATTGTAGATAATTGTTTTATTTATAGTTTTAAGCAATATTTTGGCAATTTCAGCCTTTGATTTGGGTAAAACAAGTAAAGATAAAAAGTGAAAAAAGTTTACATTTTCACCATTTCTTAAATATCTAAACTCAGGGCGGACTGCCCGAAAACCATAATGCACGATTAAAGCCCACAATTTCACTTTTCTAATGGGACCATATTTAGAAAAAGTTATCAGAACGTTTTTGAGATATTTTGGAAAGAACGCAGCTACCTCAGTGAAAGGCTCATACAAAATGACCGCCAAAATCAATGCCTGGTTCTCAAACCTTAATATCTTATCTTAGGAAGAACGGCCCAAAAAGCGGCACATATCAAATTAATGCTACAGGTTTGGAGAAGCTATTTCAATTTAATTTAAAGAAAGTTATCAGACAGTTTTTGAGAAAATAAATTAATTGTAAATTAACCCCAAAAGTTCATGAGCAAGTCCTATCAGACAAGTAGCTCAACGTGAACTGAACTACTGATATGGCTCGGATATATATGCGTATGTCTAACTTTTTTTAAGCGCGCCCCAGATGCACGCTATGTGAATATAGGCCTTAATTTTACTAACATTTTGCTGCAACTTTCATCAATTTCTATCAGACAGTTTTTGAGAAATTTGCATTTTAGTAAATTTGCCATTTTTGCTGAAATCAAATACATAAAAAAATATGTAAATAAAGGCTACCTGATTGATGCACATTGTCGTGGTCTTTTACTTTTTATGAATGAAAATTACCACATATTTACAAAATTTTTACATCCATGTCAATTTTAATACAATATGTTTATGTTAAGCAGGCATTTTCTAAGTAATTAGCATAATGTATTTTGGCGCATTGCCGCCATATGTTAATGTGGGCTGCCAACCTGATTCATAATATGCGTCGATATTAAACTAGGTGGCAGCCTTGTACATAACGGAACTTTAAAGCTGCATACCGAAGTCTGTTTATGTGTGAAAAACATAAAGAGAAATTGTTGTGCGCGATTTGTATCAAAAGTAGCTTAAAATGTTTCGAGAATTGGCAAAAGGTATGTCTTTCAATTATATGTTATAGGCAGTGCTTGTATGTTTGTATAAGTGTGTGTGGTTATACATCCTAAAAAGGGATATTGGTTTTGTGCAAGTGTTCGTCTGTCCGTCTGTATGAGTGTAAAAGATGTTGAGATTTTGCATTCAAGTTCTTGTATACCCAGCTCAGTACAAGTTTGTTTAAAAATATTAATAGCTACATTAATCCGATATACACATGTAAAAGATAAAATTATATCTTATTTTTTAAAATTGTGAAAACTATTTTAGAATTTTTTTACAAAATAATACACACACTTATGTACGATGCATATTAAAATATTCGTTGTTTTTTCGTATTGCGTACTCTTTTAAATTTAAAATAAACTTTTCCAGAAACCTATTCAGAAATGCTATTGAGGATGCGATCGACCTGAAAATAATATCTCCAGTTGAAAATCTAAGACAGCCTGATTTTGAATATATAATTCTTATTGTAAACAATAAACTTAAGAAAAATTGGGCCGGTGTTCAACTGACAGATAATGTTCACCAGAGGAAAATTATAAACAAAAGTTTTAAGCGAGTAAGTGTTCTTATTATATAGGCCCAATATGTATTATAAAATCATTTATTTTTTTCAGATTCGGGAGAAACGCTTAAAAAATATTCAGGAAAATAACAGTAAGTTTAACTCTTTGAACTTAGATATTAATAGTATTAGTGATATGTCAAACATAGACACTAATATTATTTCTAGTTCAAAATTGACCAATGATAGCAATAATAAACATAGACACTAATATTATTTCTAGTTCAAAATTGATCATTAATACTAATATTATTAGTGATATGTCAAACATAGACACTAATAATATTTCTATATTAAGTTGCACTGATAATAGTTCGTCCAGTAATATTATGGACGCAAGCTATGTTGAAGGTGAATTAAAATGCTTTAGGAAAAATGCTACAAATCTAACGAAAGCTTAAACAGATCAGTTCATTTAATCGCTAATTTGAAAAGTCGCCAAGCAACATTTTCAGATTGCATAAATTTTGACACTGAAATGAGTATTTCTCTATTTAAAGTCACTTTAAATGAATTATGTGGTATTTTTTCCAAAAAAGCAAGTATAGAACACATTCTTCGAGAAGCTTACACTTCTTTTAATAATGTATGTGTTTTATATTTTAAAAATGTAAGATTAAACAAAAGGTCGTTTGTTGCATATGGATACTGTAAACATCCATCATGCAACCACATTTTGTTTCGTGGGTCTTATGATGGGCTTGTAAATGTATACACAAGCAGTCCAAAAATTTCCCACACAATTGGATATAAAAAAATCAACGCAGTGCAGATCTATTAACAGATTTATTGAAAAGGCTGCTATTAGAAACAGAACTGCGTTTGAATATAGATCCCAAAAATCAAACAATCTCAATATGTCTCGAGCTAGAGTTGGTAATGAAAAGATTACCAATGAGAAATTACCCTTTTACAGAAATTTAATATCGGAGGAAAATCGAAAATTTGATTTCGACAAGGATCCGTTTAAGGATGCCTACGATATGATTTCCAATGGGTTTTCTCAATTTATTCAGTTTCTTTCCAAGAAACTAGAAGTTTTCTTATGGGACAAAGAACATATAAATATGCTTTTGACCCATATAAAACCGCACACTCTACATATTGATGCTACTGGAAATATAGTGAAACCGACAAGCTTCGTTAAAGAACGTATATTTTTATATTCATTGGTTGCCCATATTCCAGACAGTAAAATTGTTTTCCCAGTCGCACATGCAATTCTCTCTAATCATACATCATATGATATAGGCAGATTCTTATATGATCTGCGGGAGTTTTGTAAAAAAAATAAGCTGAAATGGCCTCTTTGCAGAAGAATAACCACCGATGTTAGTTTTGCAATAATTGGGGCCATTTTAAAAGAGTATAATAACATAGATCTAGCGACATATAACGAAATTTGTTATAATTTTGTTTATAATATTAGTGGCACTATGCCCAAAGTCTGTGTTCAATTTTGTACAAACCATTACTGCAAAACTATGTGTCGTAACATAGACGCACTTGTTGTCTTAAACAATATTGAACTCAGAACGTTTTTAAGAAACGCTTTGGGTTGTGCTTACTCAATAAACAATGCTGGAGATTTAGAAGAATGGTTCAAATATATTGCAATCATTCTTCTTTCCCCAAATATTGATAAAAATGTGGATGATGCTATTCATTATTTTTCAAATTATTCTGAGCAGCCATCCACACTTAACTCAATGGATAATATAATTTTGGCAGAAACTAACAATGTTATTAAAGATCAAACATTGCAGTCTATTGCTGAAAAAAGTCCATTAGAGTTAAATTTCAAAAATACGTACAGAAGTACAGGAACTCGTATCACAAAATAAGAGCATCTTCTGTACATTAAATACTTATTTGTGTCCAAAAATGTTGGACTTAATTCTAAATAAGTATATTGTGTATGCGCCATTTTGGACCAATATTATTGGACATTTTATTGATAAATCTACTAAAAGGCCCAGTAATGCTCCAGTAGAATCGTTTTCAGAACACTTAAACATAGTGTTATTAAAACGAATAACAAAAATGGCTTAAAGCTTGGACGATTTATTCGTTAGTTAAATGACTTATCAAATTCCATTAGAAGACAAGTTGAATTTGCTAAGCCAGAAGTTCTGCAACCACTTAATGAAATGGTTGTGAGACCACGAGAAAAACATTTTATTTCAAAATCTAAAAAAGGTTTTGATGAAATGTCGTGCGAAAGCTTTCAAGCATAAGGAAAGTTGAAAAAATCGCTAAATAAAAGATTAAAAGTAGGTATGTTCAAAAGTGATTTTTCTGGTTTATTAAAAATCCAAGAAAATCATGAGGCATCCATATGCCATGACCATTCCTACACTTCAATAGAGTGCAAGAATGCTTTTAAAATGGATTACAAATATAAGAAATATTTGTCCATTTTAAAAAAGCATAGCAATTTAAGTAATATTTCAGAACTTTACATTTTAAGTTGTGAAACTTTGTTTTCATGTGTACATGCTGGCATCAATTCACCTGCCTTTATGTTTCACATAACTATAAAAGATTTATTTTCGTTAAACGGCTGCCAGTGGCTAACAAATTTTATTGTCGATGTTTGCCTAACAGCCATTTTATACGAAAATGGAGATGAGTCTTTTATAAACTTGCCTTGTCAACTCAATAAAAATTGCTTCAATAATGAGGATGTTATTAAAAGTGGTTTAAACAATAATACCAATTTAATAATACCTCATTGTTTCGAAAATCATTTTTATATACTATTTATTAATCAAACGAAAAACGAGATAGTCTTTTTAGACCCATTTATGTAGTTGCGGAGTTTTAATTTTACAGTTTGCAGAATCGTATGTGTCGAACGTTTCACTTACAAATTTAAATTCTAATGACTTATACAGAAGCGAAATGTTTGATAAAATTTCAATTTGAGATTCTTTAAATGATTTATGTCTTCACTGCGCGTTTAAGACAACATCATTCTCAGAATCCAGATGCTGTAATTGTGATCGTTTTATATGTGAGCTTTGTACCAAAAAATTTTATAAAACAAATTCAGAAAATATTATTTGCAAGATATGTGAGCTTAGTTCATATGTTTTCAAATAATATACATATATATATACATATTTATACATTTTGAACATAACATAATATTAAATGTATTTAAGTAAATACACAAAAGTTTGTGTAGTGGATTAGGCCTACTGGGGATACCACACTAAAAAAAACGCGCTGTAAACTCTATCCCACAAAAAAAACCTCTAAACGAGGTAAAAGTCTAGTGACGAAAGCAATTTCTAGACCCAAAATTTCTGATATCCAATTTTGTGACGAACAAAATTCAGTTTAATCTAAAATTTTAAATAAAAATATAAATTAATATAAAACGAAAATTGGCATTGTGCACTGTGAGTAAAAAGGGTGATCTTCTTTGTACATAAAAATAACTTTTTGCGCAGTGCCGAATGCCAATTTAACAAAAATCGTTAGAGCCGTTTTGTCAGAAATCGCCAAAATGTAAGCTAAAAAACTTTATTTCACCTGTAAAATGTTACCTGAGTACTTTAGAAAAAAAGTTTAAAGGTACGCCTAAAAGCCCTCAAACACACCTTTCTAATAATATATAGAACATATCTGTAGCTTCTATGGTTTGGAAACTGAGGTTTCAATTTATGGATTTAGCGTTTTCCCGCTAAACTAGCGGAAATTGAAAAGTCGTAGAACAAACATTTCTAGATTTTTGAAAAGGAATCAATCCCCATCATTACATTTAAGCTTCTTTAGCGCTTTGATGCAAACAGGCAAACAGACAAACAAACTGACTTTTCATTTCATTTTGAGAAGTCCACTAAAATTTTCAAATTTATTTATCTTTTGAACCCGTTATCGGATTTAGGTGATTGAGGTATCAATCGACGCGTATTTTTAAGTAAAATTTTTAAAAAATAAAAATTTTTACCAAAAAGCCCCAACGGCCCCATAAGCTGCAATTATCAAAATTTTTCCCTCCCACTTACACCCCGTATCTCATGACCCAGGTTGGTTAGAAAAGTTTTAGTACGCCATTTTGTGTTAGAACTAAACCTGTCGATCGGTATATAACTCGATCTGATCGGACAGTCGTAGCAAATTTTCCAACTTAGCTGTATATATAGTTAGTCGCCTTTCGCACCCTTCGTGCTGCTTTCGTCACTAACGCGAACTGCCGTCCGCAGTGACCTCAATGTTAAGTTATAAAGTTTATTCCTCTTTTTAATATAGCAATTTACATATAATATATATATATATAATATGACAGCAGCAAAGGCGGCAAAGCAGAAGGAAGCAGAGAAGGTTGCGAGTCTTGTGTGTTGTCATCTGGAAGCAGTAAAAGTAATTAGTACTTTAATAACAATTTCTTTGTGGATTGCTTAACTTACCTTGTTGTTTATTGTCGTACCGGGTACGACCACACGGGGTGCAACACCACCGGCTGCTGCAGGCCTTGCTGCCGTAGCACCGACTGCTGCTGTCCTTGCTCCCGTAGCACCGACTGCTGCTGCAGGTTTTGCTGCCGTAGCACCGACTGCTGCTGCTGTCCTTGCTCCCGTAGCACCGACTGCTGCTGCAGGTTTTGCTGCCGTAGCACCGACTGCTGCTGCAGGTTTTGCTGCCGTAGCACCGACTGCTGCAGTCCTTGCTGCCGTAGCACCGACTGCTGCTGCTGTCCTTGCTCCCGTAGCACCGACTGCTGCTGCAGACCTTGCTGCCGAAGCACCGGCTGCTGCAGACCTTGCTGCCGTAGCACCGGCTGCTCTATTTGAGCCTGCAGCTCTTCAATCATGCCAAAGTCGTTGTCAAGTTGTTGTTGCTGCTGCTGCACCACCATCTCAAGCTTATTTTGTTGTTTTTTTTATTTTTTTTTGCTCCACTTTTAACTGCGATATAGAGTTCTTAAGGCTATGGAAAGCCTGTGGCGTATTGGACTCCAGAGTGCTAATTTCTCGGTTGATGTTATTTTTCATTGCCCTAAGGGCGGCAATGCGATTATTGTTTCGCTGCATTTTTATGACACACTTAAGCCAGACTTCTCGGAAATGCAGCTTTAAAGTTCCGTTATGTACAAGGCTCCCACCTAGTTTAATATCGACGCATATTTGCGAATCAGGTTGGCAGCCCACATTAACATATGGCGGCAATGCGCCAAAATACATTATGCTAATTACTTAGAAAATGCCTGCTTAACATAAACATATTGTATTAAAATTGACATGGATGTAAAAATTTTGTAAATATGTGGTAATTTTCATTCATAAAAAGTAAAAGACCACGACAATGTGCATCAATCAGGCAGCCTTTATTTACATATGTACATACACAATGCTGCCACGTTTTTATGTATTTGATTTCAGCAAAATGGCAATTTACTAAAATGAAATTTCTCAAAAACTGTCTGATAGAAATTGATGAAAGTTGCAGCAAAATGTTAGTAAAATTAAGGCCTATACTCCCACATAGCGTGCATCTGGGGCCGCGCGCTTAAAAAAGTTAGCAACGATTTTTTGAAGCGGTGCCACTCTTTAATATTTATGTACAAGAGCTGCCACGTTTTTTATGTATTTGATTTCAGCTAAAATGGCAAATTTACTAAAATGCAAATTTCTCAAAAACTGTCTGATAGAAATTGATGAAAGTTGCAGCAAAATGTTAGTAAAATTAAGGCCTATACTCCCACATAGCGTGCATCTGGGGCCGCGCGCTTAAAAAAGTTAGACATACGCATATATATCCGAGCCATATCAGTCAGCTTTCTGTTGCGTAGTAGTTCAGTTCACGTTGGAGCTACTAGTTCGATAGGACTTGCTCATGAACTTTTTGGGGTTAATTTACAATTAATTTATTTTCTCAAAAACTGTCTGATAACTTTCTTTAAATTAAATTGAAATAGCTTCTCCAAACCTGTAGCTTTAATTTGATATGTGCCGCTTTTTGGGCCGTTCTTCTTAAGATAAGATATTAAGGTTTGAGAACCAGGCATTGATTTTGGCGGTCATTTTGTATGAGCCTTTCACTGAGGTAGCTGCGTTCTTTCCAAAATATCTCAAAAACGTTCTGATAACTTTTTCTAAATATGGTCCCATTAGAAAGGTGAAATTGTGGGCTTTAATCGTGCATTAGCGGTTTTCGGGGCCGTTCGCCCTGAGTTTAGATATTTAAGAAATTGTGAAAATGTAAACTTTTTCACTTTTTATCTTTACTTGTTTTATCCAAATCAAAGGCTGAAATTGCCAAAATATTGCTTAAAACTATAAATAAAACAATTATCTACAATTCTGCATCATTACTTTATTGATTGAATGTCGAAAAACTTTTAAAAATTATGAAATTCATAACTGGTTCCGACTCATGAACCAAGTTCCGTTTTTCGTTGCTGGCGAACCGTTGCTAACTTGACGCACATATTAAATTGCAAGAGAGAAGAAGCGATCATTTTGCAGCACTACTTTTGCATCTTTGCCGAGCACTGGAAGCTGCAAAATAATAATTTTAATTATTAATATTTTCGATTCCTTACACATATATATAATAATTATCTGCTTATTATCGTTGTAAAAAAAAACTTAGCATTTTCCGCTTTAAGAATCTCATAAAATTAGACATTGCCTTTTATTTCAAATTTCGCGCGTCACTGCAGCAGCCTTTGGCAGGCTTGAATTTGTTGCGTAAGAGGGAGAGAGTGAGAGAGGAAAATGGGTGCTGCCAGATTGCAGGCTGAGCAAAGTTGTAGTTTGTGGCTACTCTTGACACACGCTACATCGATTGCAACGATTACGATTACGACTTGCGACTTACCAATTTATCAATTTCTAATTAATTTTAAATAAGTTTATTATATTAAAGTTTATTATATTAAACTTATTTAAATTTAATTAGAAATTGATAAATTGGTAAATCGCAAGTCGTAATTGTAATCGAGTGATGTATTAGTTCAGTGAGGCATTAATAACGCAGTCTGCAGTGATAAGCACAGTGATTTAAGAAAACCGAAAGTTGTTCATAGTTTCGCGTGTGTAATTTTTGATACCCTGAGCCCATTGAAAATGGGCAACAATCAACTTTTATAAAAGAGTACATGGGCTCAGGGTATCCTACTGTCGAGCGTGCTCGACTGTAGCCGCACCTCACCGCAAGCGAAGCGAGCCGGGGGCGGAGCCCCCTTGTTTTACTTTGACTTAGAACTAAAATTGGACTTATTTGGACTCGATCCCACTACCACAGGAGTCTTTGTTAATCAATTCTCTAACAAAATAACCCCGGTCTTTCATGCATCTGGGTGCGCCTAAGCACACTTTTAGTCGAAAAACTGAAGCAACCTCTCAATTTACTAGTGTGAGAAGAAGAAGAACGCAGTGCAGTTTTATACGTTTTCGCTATGCCAGGCATCATACAATTTTATCAATTTTATTTAAAACACTTATTAAAACTTTTTTATATATTAAACAAGGCTGTTTAAAGAATAAAAAAGATTGAAATTTATATTTCGAACAAAAAATAAATATTTTTATTTTAAATTTTACATGTAAAATATGCACTGAAAATATTTTTCAACTTTGACCGAAAGCCCTGAATCACCCAGTGGGTTTATTACACATTTTAAAGCTTATGAAGTTTTCTATCAAATGCTTTTTAAAATTAAAATATCTTCACTGGATCAAGAGATATGATTTTTGCAAAGGATCTGCTCCACTGTGCGACGCGTAAATAAAAGAAAATAAAATGTAATTACTTTTCCCCGAATTTTAAAGTAAAAAAAGCTAAAAGCAATCATAATTTTCATAATTCAAGAATTGATATCTCTTAAACTACTGGTCTGATTTTGCCATTTTTCGATGCAGTCACCGATAGTGGATTAGATGCACTGCTTACACTGCAAGATATGACAGAAATGGGTATCTCTTTGTGTGATAAAATCACTGACAATGGTGTACTCCGACTGATCCTTGCCTGTCCCAAACTGCAAGTCTTACATCTATAGTTTTGCAAGCAACTTACGGACACACTTCTTCATGATATTATTTCGAATCTTAAATACAATAATAATCGTCCGCTTCCTATTAAAATATTTAAGGGCGGCAACAAAGTCAATAAATTTTCACTACTAAATTCAGATGTTGCTGCTAGATAAATTACTATGCTTATTATATGGATTTTGGATTGCTGAATTCGAATCCGAAGTCAATTTTATTCCAGCACGTCAAGTTTTCGAAATAATCCCAAAAAACAAAATGTCGGACATGGATTTGAAAAATTCATCACACTCAGTTGAAGTTCGTTACTCGCTGATGACGAATTTGAAGTCAATTTTTAGATATTCAAAAGGCGGATCCATTAAATACATTCTTTGAAAAATTCGCCGTATTGGATCCGCAATTTCAAATTTTTAAAATTTGACTTCAAATTCGTGATCAGCAACCCCGAAAGTCCCCGAATAACGAGTTTCAAGCGAGTCCGATCAATTTTGTGATCAGCGACCCCCAAAAAAAAACCGGGTAACGAGTTTAACACGAATCCGATGAATATATCATAAAGGGTTATTTCGAAAGCCTGACGTGCTGGAAAAAAATTGACCGAATTGAATGATTCGGATTCAGCGGCCCATAATCCATATAGTACGCATAGTGAGACCTCCAGATCAGAGCATCACTTTTATTTTGTGTGGCTGTGAAATCGATGTAATTATTTGAATACATGAATATGTAATATTATCGGAGAACTCTACATTTTGAGATTAGAAGAAGCTTAAACCATTTCTGATTTTGTATTTGTTTAACACATTGGCAAACAATATTATTAATATGCCTTATGATATCAGGGAACGTAAATAATGATTATTATTATTTTTTTTAAATACAAAAATTACTCACTTTTAATGGACGCAGAAAAAAACTAACTACACAAATATCTTAAGTTTTGGAAAATCTTTGTATTTCTCCCATGATTTTAAAAATTCTGATTTAATGAAAAATATTACATCAAAATTAGTTAAAATAATGGTTAAATTTGTATGAATGCTGGTTATTCGTTGTGCCTAAGGAGGAAAAGTTGTTGAATATTGGAAGTTGATCACACCGTAAAAATCTTGTGCTTTTCGAAATTTCAAAATCTGAAATTTCAAGTTTTAATCAATTTATAAAACATAACTTAAAGGGGTGGGAGCCGTAAGAACACTTTTAATAACTTATATTTATTGCATTTCTGTGGATATCTTAAAATACATCAAAAAATGTTTAGTTCATTATATGTATATGTACATGTTGGGAAAAAACGTACGAATATGTATTTAATTATTTATTACGTTCATTTAGATTGGTACACATCTTACTGAACACATTTTTTAAATATAAAAAAAAGGTTGCGACCATTATTTAGATTTGATGGCAAACATTATGGTTAATATTTTAAAGTTAAAAATGCATTAATACATTATTTTTTTTTTTTTGATTGAAACACTTGTTAAAGGCATTTTCTTGGATAGATACGCATATTTTATGATTAACTTTTAAAAATAAAAATGGACTTTGTATTTCTTTGGATAATGACGATTGGTTTCGAAAACGTTTGCAAAGTCTGGTTGCATTTGGTTAATACTTACTATTAAGGTAAGGGTGTCCTCAAACAAATCTTGCTAACCATGATCAAAATGACTTTCCGCTGAAAAATCGGTTCAGTTTTGACAAAGTTATAAGTGTTGGAAGTTAGTCAGACCATTGACCTATCAACTATACAAGTCAACATTTTTGTCGGGTCTGACAAGATTTTTAATAAGATAATGCATGTTCTCAGAATCAAGTTAAAAGTGTTGTTTATGTACATGTTGTTGATTCATAATTTTAAAAATTTCAAGGGCGGACCCTTAGCATTTAAATCGAAACCCAGAACTAGAGGAAAAAAAAAATGTTGTTAACCAAATTTCAGTGCAAATGAAGGTATTACTTTACTTTAGCAGCCCAAATTTGCCCAAATTTCGCAATAAAATTATCCCTCATGGACCGCGAATTCTTAAAAATTTACGTGAAGAAATTAAATAATATTCGTTAGAAAATGGATGTGTATAATAATTGCTCAATACCTTTTGAAAGTTTTTTGGAAATGGATGCAGAATCTATGTTCTAATTTCTGTAAACTCACGAAGTGGTTTTGAAGGAGAGGGAGTGTTCCAAATGATGCAAGCCAGCAAATCTGTGCTTTGAGAATGGTGACCTGCCGTTTTGGAGATGACGGCGCTCCGTCGAAGGGCCTGCACCTAACAGAAAAAGAGAATGAGCATGCAGTATTTAAGTTGTATTTACATATTAATTACGTTTCTTTCTTAGGAAAGTGCATTGAAAGGCACATTATTTGCGAAAGCACGTGTCCCGATTACGGATGTATGCATGGGACTTGAAGGGCTCGACATATATCTTCTTGGAGGAGGAGCTCGGATGGTCGTCCAAGTGGGTGATTGGAAGAGCTTTGTCCGCGAAGTCTATATCGAGTGAACCTTAAAAAATGCCAAGCGTGTCATCGGTGACATTGGAAAAACTGTTGAGATTGATAAAACAAAGAATGATCGGCGCAAGTACAATTGCGGACGGATGATTGAGGGGCAATGGGTAGTCGGGGGAATTGAACGGGAGTCAGGTGATTTTTTTTAATTCCAAGGACTGCTCAAAAGAGACGGTTATTCCTCTCATCGTGGAAAACGTCGCCAGTGGAACGACCATTGTCTCCGATTGTTAAAAGGCATACGATTGTCTTAAGAACAGTGAATTTAATCATCGGACGGTCAACCACACCCTAATAATCTTAATCTAATCTAATCTTCGTTGATCCAGAGACGAATGCGAGCACGCAGAGGATTGAGCGTTTGTGGCGGGATTTAAAGGATAACATTCTCTATTATGGCCGCAAGACGGAAAATTATCCGGGTTATTTGGCGCGCTTCTTGTTTTTGAAAAAGCACAATTTTTTTTAAAACATTGTTGCATTCAATTTTACAGCCCTTGGTGACCTCTAAACCCGAAGAATGATCAATTTGATGTATGATTATGATGACACTAAAAACAACTAGGCCCACTCTTCACTCCGATTTTGATCTGACATGTGGAGGGATACCACAAAAAAAACGCACCTGCACATAAGGTAGTGTGAAAATTTATCAATACACTTTTGAATCATTTACAATTGCATTAATAATAAAAATTATAAAAAAAATAATAATAAAATCAATTGCATATTACTAAATGTCTTTCAGAAGTTTAGGATTTGGGGCTACACTTATGATGTATAAAAAAATCGCTGGACCGCGATGACAATTGTCGTTTTTTTGTTTGTCAAAAATTTAATAGCCGTTCTCAGTTTTACAGGAAAATATTGAAAAGCCTACTTGTTTTTTATACCAAAACACGCAACTTTGAAATTAAATTACTATTGAGCCATGGCCGACAGTCAATTGTTTTCTAAATTCTTAAGAATACGCGGTCCATGGAGTATAATTTTTTCGCAAAAATTGGAGTACAGGCCGAAGTCACTTCGGACGGCAGTTCGCGCTAGGGACGAAAGCAGCACGAAGGGTGCGTAAGGCAATAAATACAGCTTATTTGGAAAATTTGTACGGCTGTCCGATCAGATCAAGTTATATATCGAGAGGTTAGTGCTAACTAACATTATAAACCTTTTGCTAACTCACCGGGTCATGAGATAAGGGGGTGTAAGAGGGAAAGGCATTTTAATCCAAATTTTTTATTTTTAAAAAACTCTTATCAAAAATAAAATAAAATAAAAAAATAAAATCAAATCCGACAACTGATTCAAAAGATAATGAAATTTGAAATTTTTAGTGAACACCTAAAAATGAAATGCAGAGCCAATTTGTTTGTTTTTTTTTTGTATGATGGGGATTTATTCCTTTAAAAAACCGCTAGTTTAGCGGGAAAACGCTAAATCCCGGTAAAATTGAAGCCTCAACAGTTTCCAAACCATAGAAGCTACAGATCTATATATCATTGGAAAGGTGTGTTTGAGGGCTTTTATGCGTACCTTTAAACTTTTTTTCTAAAGTACTCAGGTAACATTTTACAGGTGATATAATGTTTTTAAGCTTACATTTTGGCGATTTATGAAAAACGGTTCTAACGACTTTTATTATTTTATTCGGCACTGCGCAAAAAGTAATTTTTATGTACATAGAAGCTCACTCTTTTTGCTCACAGTGCACAATGCCAATTTTTGCTTGTTATTATTAATTTCTATTTTTATTTAATATTTTTAGATTAAACTGAATTTTGTTCTTCACAAAATTGGATATCAGACATTTTGGGGCTGGAATATGCTTTCGTCACTAGACTTTTACCTCGTGTAGTTCTGTTCATTCGCATAGTAACGCAATGAAACAAATGAGTGTGTTGGTGTCCACCACTGCTCTAGGAACTCTTTGTTCAATTTCGGCCGTGGTTATTTTGAAACTTTTTTTTCACAAATGATGTTAGTTGAAAAATTAAGACACACGCAAGCTAGAAACATTATTGCTATTTTCAAACCAAACATTCGAACACAAAAATGTATTTATTTCGAGCACAGCCCATCCCATTCGAAGTCTCGTCGAACGCAGCAAGCTCGACCAACAAATTTGCCTGTAGATACTCAGCTTTCCCAACACTGCATTCAATGTCATCGCCAGAACGTCGAAGTTTACTTTACTGAACTGGAAATTTGGACAGCTTCAGTTGTGCCTTGCAACTCGTTCCGCAAGGTTCTCCCTTTAACTTTCTTCTCTAAGACTTTATTATTTCCATGAATTTTCTTTAATGGCAATTGAAATATACAACAGTACTCTGGCTTATTGTGATGAAAATAATATTCAGATTTTAAAAATGAATCACGGGGTTCACTGAATTAAGCGGCTTGAGGGTCATTGATACAACTGCTTCCTTACAGGGAAACGCAAAGTAGTCCACTTAACGCGGGCGTTGAAGATGTACACAGTAATAATGTACTACACTCAGGTAACGATTTAACCTCAAGGCCACCAATGCCATCTAAAACGATTACTTAAAAACGTAAAAACACAGTTAGGATTAACATGACGGGTGGGAAAGGAAATCTATTATTCTCATAGAGAAAAGAACCTTAACAGGATAATAATAAAACTCCAGTAAAAATTGGCTCAACAAGAAAATTAGCTATCTCAAAGAGTGGTGCTAACCCGGGTGCGTTTAGGGGCAAGCATCGCCCGGGAAGTTGATCCAGAAAGCTTCTTTTAAGCTGACAACGTCTCGGAAGCCCCTCATGAAAAGCATTCGCATTAGCCAGAGGGTCTGGATGATGCAGTATTTAACTGGAGTGCTTTGATGTCCCGCATGACATCAGTGTATCTAGAGTAACGATTGTCACCAGCAATACGTCTGAGGATTCTGCAGTCTGCGTTTTGGTGTCTCCGTAAGAGATAAGGAGCTGCTGTTATTTCCGGCAGAGTCCACATAATTCGTTACTTCGGCCCAAAACTGGACCGTATCATCAATATTTTGCCACTTTATCATGTTAATGTTGTTAACTGCAATTAAATTTTGTCAATTTCAGAGCCTTTGTACTTAAAATGTCCTCCGGCAATCTAAAATGAAAAATTAAATTAAAAAAAAATAAAAATAACGGTGCACTTTTGTTGTTTTAGCCTTATGACATTTCTCATAAAGGCAAAATGCAACTTTAGCTCAGTCCAGTAACTGCGAGTAACTGCGCCCTCAATGGAGAGCCACCTAGTGTCGCAAACTTTTGGAATTTTAAGAGGTGCCTTGAGTAATATATGCAATAAAGAAAATTTATCAAATTAGTATTCAATATTTAGCTAGTAAATTTTAAAACAACCACATTGACACATGACATATACAAACATATATTAGTAGATTTTAGTATTTGACGAAGACATAGCTACTTCTGTAAAAAAAACATAAAAAATGTTAACGTATAAAAAATAGAATTTCATAAGAAACGAGATGCTTTACCTCATTATTATTGATGCATTCGTAAAGTTTCTTGTATGCAATTTGCCTAGCGCTGCTTTAGCGAATGTCTCTCTTACTAGGTATTCCAAGGATTCAGGTAATTCATTTTTGGAAGCTGCGTTTACTGCCAGTTGCTCCGAGTGACATACACAATTAATAAAAATTAAGGAAGGGGCTTTTTTTTTTTTTTTTTTTTTTAACAATATTTACAAATTATCAGCATAACTGTTGTGCATACAACTTGAACTGAAGTGTTAAGAATAAAACAAACAAACTGGACATGAAGGTCTAGTGTATAAGTAAAGAATGTTAAGTGTTAGGAGAAGGTGAATTATGTGATAGTACGGTATCTGAGGTTTTGTGGGTATAATCGTTTGAGTCTTCTTTTCCTTTGTGACAAAGTCTCCTGACAAGTGTATTGGGGTGTGTCAATAGTTTTAAATAGTTAGTGTTACTTTGATCGTTTAGAACATCACCAACAAATGGTACTTCGAGGTCTCTAGCTAGCTCTCTTGATCTGACAAACCATTCGGCCCCACTGATGGCTCTCAGAATTTTGGCTTGCAGGACTCTTATTGCTTGTAAATGGCACTTTGCAGCAATGCCGTAGACCTGCAAGCCATAACGTCATTTTGGGGCAAGGATGCACTTATAGAGCAGCACCTTGTTCCTCAGTGAGGTTTTTTTTGGGCTGCCAATATCCAACAACTTGCTTGACATGATCCTTGAAAGTAAGTCGGCGATCCAAAGTGACCCCAAGGTATTTATGACATGAAGAGAGTTGAAGAAGCTGTCCATGTAGGAACAACCCCAGACAAGAGTCTCTCCTTAACGTGTGGGTGACTGTGGCACACTTCTCGGCATTGATTCCTATATTCCAGTTGAGGGCCCAAACTTCAAAACATCTAAGGTATTCTTGTAGGTTGTCTGTAGCCTCGTATATGCAGGAGTTCTTAGCTAGTATTGCTGTATCATTAGCAAATGTAGCCAACAAAAGATCCCGGCGACAAGCCAGGGAGACATCCCTGGCCGTGGGCATGTCATGTGTAAAAAGGCTGTAAAGCGTAGGGCCCAGCACGCTGCCCTGTGGAACACCAGCTTGGATACACTTGGGGCTAGAAGAACACCCATCCTGCACGACTACAAAAGACCTGTCAGACAGGAAACTTTCACAACACAGAATAAGTGTGGGTTAATTTTGCATTTGATCTTGTACAAAAGTCCCTCATGCCAAACACGATCAAATGTTTGCTGTATGTCAAGGTAAGCACCAACTACATACTCCTTCGCATGAAGGCCGTCCAAAATATGGCCAGACTTGTTTGTTTAAGCTTTTACATAATGGTAAGCCATCGGTACCAAAATCAAGCTGAATTTCACTTTGCTCGTATTTGTTCTCAGTTAGAAAATCAACTCCGTAATGTGTGTAGAATCCATCATCCATTGCCTTAACAACGGCATCTGTTGGAGTTCTTTTTAATGTTCGGCAGTCCTTTGGCACATTAAGATTCTGCTCTTTCAGAATGCCCAGCAAATCGTTCAAAGCACTGTTGCAAATGTTGTGCTTAATAGCCCATTCTTTTAATTTATCGTTAAAATTAACAATATCATCTTCATTATCACTTGATTCACTGTCGCTTTCGTCGGTTTCACTTTGATGACTTTCAATGTTGATCTCTTCACAATTATTTCGATTTTCTTGGATGGAAAATGTTAAGTCATTTGCTAAAAGTTGCTCTCGTTGCACTAACGTTGCTGTTTCACCAACTTTTTTGCACTTTTGGGGGAGTATAATAAATTTGATTGATTATTCGGACCGCCTCCCGCTTGCTTCTGCATTTAATTGCTTTAGTTGTGGAGCTCATTATGGGTCTTTTAGTATTAAACTTAAAATTTACTCAAACCAATTTACAAAACACGTGTTTCTTACGGCACAGTTTCACAGCGAAGAAGATTAATGCGCAGTGCGCAACGCAAAAGGCTCTGCTGAAGAAGAAGAAGAAAGAAGGAGTTGTCATCGACACCGTTATTTTAGGTACTTACTTAATACCTTCGTTATCGATACAAAGCGTACTATCGCTTAACAACCGCCTGGAAGATTCAATCTTTCATCAATCTCCCGCGCGACTCCCAGAAGACTCTTTTCGGCGACCCGCGATTGTACAGTCGCTCAATTGTTTGCAGGGAATACATCTCTTTCTGTCTGGCTACATAAGGACACGTATGTGCAAAGAGAGCGGGAGATGAATATTCTCATTTTGTATGACTTTTCGACGCGCGCTGCTTGCGCGCTAACAGAGAACTATAAGGATTTTAAGCAGTTTTATGAAATTAATAAATAACTTTTAAACTGAGCAAGATATTCTGATAATGTTTCTTAGTATTATAATTATTTGTTGTTTGAAACGCCACTGTTCCATATTACTGCCATTTAGCAAAAAAAAAGAAGTGATTTTAAGCTTTATTTTATTAAATACAATATATGAGATGTATTTGGGTGCGCAGACTCATCTCTATGTATGCGTGCATCTTACAATAAGTGTGTGCATATGTATGGGCTGCTGAGAGAATTGATAACATCGCATTGTTCCCCTTTAAAATTTGTATATAAGCTCTAATACCCTGTACAAATAAAATTATTAATGAAGAAAATTTAAGCACAAACAAATATTTAAAATTATTAAAACAACACATCGCATTTTTTTTATTATCTACATTTACAAAATTATTAGATTTACGATGATTTTCCTTATAAAATATGAAAGACAATAGTTTTTATAGCTGAAGGGTATTTCTCAGCACGCATGTTTCGTGTTTCGCTTGCTGTGCCAGCAACGAGCTCGGCCAGCCAACTGAATCGAAACCAAAAATAATTTCCCTCAGACGACACGACCACCGAAAAATTACCCAGTGGACGCCCCGTCATGCTTTTAGCTGAGACACTTTCAGTTGTATGGGATGACTTCTCTATAGGTTATTTGCTTAGTGTCGATATGCACAGGCCAAGCAATCAGCTGGTGACAAAAAAATTTAATGCAAAAATGCAAGCAACCAATAACAATTTCTATTTCTTCATTGGCTTACTGCTATCGAAATGTTTTCGAAACCGAGTTCGAAAAGTAAAAGCAAGTCCATTTCAGTCGGAATTGGGAACAGCAAATAGTAAAGCGTTCGTTTTCGTTTTGTTTTTTCTTTTTGAAAACGTTCGTAATTCGGAACAGGCCTGATTGTAAAACTTACTTTCAAATGTTAATTACGCAAGTAAACATCAGACAACTGAAACGGGTATGAAATGTTCAATCAGGCTCAAGCACTGGCTCGAACGCGTTGTGATTTTTTCAGTTTGGTCGAGCGATCGTTCGTTTGAGCGTGGGCTCGAAACAAACGGTCAGTTTGAGCAACGAAACCCGAAATTATGGTGTTCGTTTATGAACGTTCGTTTTTGTTCAATCACGAGTGCTAGTGTTCGGGTCGATCTTGTTACCCGAGCTATGAGAGTCTCGAGTAGCACTCGAGTCTCGATTTTTGGGTATGCAAACGGGTATGTTTATGGGTATGAGGTCGAGTCCAAGTTTTTTGTATGAAAGAGGCTCGAGTGGCTCGAGCCTTTCGACCGTTACTTTAGATAGAAATTCGAAATTAGAATAAGGTCAATAGTAATTTACCGATAGAATTTATAGTAAAAACTTGTGCACAAAAAGGTTGTGCTACCACGAACATAAAAATAACTTTTTGCGCAGTGCCGAATGCCAATTTTCGTGTTTTTTTTTTTATTATAAATTTGTATGTTAAACTTTATTTGTTCGTCACAAAATTGGATATCAGAAATTATGGGGCTAGAATATGCTTTCGTCACTAGACTTTTACCTCGTGCAGAGGTTTTTTGTGTGATATTAGCCTGTAACATTTAATTGCAAGCCATACCTTTTTGCCAATGCTTGAAGCATTTTAAGCTATTTTGTAAATACGAATCTTTAGTGAATAATTCTATTTAGCAAAACGCAACTCTTGATGTTCGATTTTTCTCTTTGTTTTGGCATACACACTTTTCTTGGAAATGAAAATTTAAAGTTCCGTTATGTGCAAGGCTGCCACCTAGTTTTATATCGTCGCATGATTGCGAAAATCATCAGGTTGGTAGACCACATTAACGGCAATGCGCAAAAAAACATTATGCTATTTACTTAGAAAATGCCTGCTTAACATAAATATATTGTATTAATAATGACATTAATGTGAAAATTTTGTGAATATTTGGTTTTTAATTCAAAAAAGTGAAAAGACCAAGACAATGTGCATCAATCAGTCAGCCTTTATTTACATATGTACATACAAAATGCTGCCACGTTGTTTTATGTATGTTTCTCTTAGCTATAATGGAAAATATACAAAAATGCAAATTTCTCAAAAACTGTCTGATAGAAATTGATAAAATTACTGCAAAATGTTAGTAAAATTGGGGCCTATATTCCCCCATACTAGAGAGAGTTCTTTGTTTGAGCGAATCAGACGTTTTATTTGGCTCGTAAATTTGCACCCGTTTATGTGAATTATAACACATCGTTTTTATAATTTTATATCATAAATTGTGCATAAGTGAACAAGCTATCGACTTGCTGTGTAAGTTAGTTTTGCATTTTCCCTTAAATATTTAAATTCTTGTGAGTGTGTTTGTTTGTGTATTTCGGCAATTGCTTTACATGTTAAACACAAGTTTGTTGTGATTGTAAGCATAGCGATTTTTTTTGGTTTGTGTTTACATCTCCATATCTCTGTTTCGGTGCTTCGCACGTCTTAATACATTTGTTTGTGTGTGAGTTCGCTGTTGCATTTCGTTTTTAAGTAGCGCGCTCTCATTTATATTGTATTGCATTGTCCTAAGGGCGGCAATGTTATTATTATTATTATTGCGATGCATATTTTTTAACACACACACACACACTTTTTTGAAATTAAACTTTAAGGTTACGTTATGTGCAAGGCTGCCGCCTAGTTTTATATCGACTCATATTTGCGAAAGTCATCAGGTTGGCAGCCCATATTAACATATGGCGGCAATGCGCCAAAATACATTATGCTATTTACTTAGAAAATGCCTGCTTAACATAAATATATTCATTTGAATTCATGAATTGAATTCAAAAAAATTATATTGGTTTAAGGCAACAAGGTAATGTGTGCTTTTGAAAGATTACCAAGAAATTTTAGGAAAATTAAAATCACCCAGCACAATAAATAAGTCATTAAGCAAATTGTTTTTGTGTTTTGCTCTCTTGTTCAGATGTCCTTTTGAGTGTCTCTCGCTCCATTTACGTGCGCAATTTCTTCAAATTCTGCCTATTATTTATCTGTTTAACGAAAGGGTAGACCTTTCGCAATGCAACGCCTAACATTAGGACTGATAACGTAGCTGCCCCTACATCGGAGATCCCTATTTAAGATGCTGTTGCTTCTCGTAAGCAAGTATTTGTGTCTAACTTTTTCAATTTTCAATCAATTTTTATCACCTGCTCTTATATCCCTCAAAAAGCTTATACGGCAGTTTACATGCAGCATTTTGCCTGTATTGAAGAAACTAATCTTCAAGTCAAAGATAATGACTTATTTATTGTGCTGGGTGATTTTAATTTGCCTAAAATTTCTTGGTAATCTTTCAAAAGCACACATTACCTTGTTGCCTTAAACCAATATTTTTTTGAATTCAATTCATGAATTCAAATGAATATATTTATGTTAAGCAGGCATTTTCTAAGTAAATAGCATAATGTATTTTGGCGCATTGCCGCCATATGTTAATATGGGCTGCCAACCTGATGACTTTCGCAAATATGAGTCGATATAAAACTAGGCGGCAGCCTTGCACATAACGTAACCTTAAAGTTTAATTTCAAAGAAGTGTGTGTGTGTGTGTTAAAAAATATGCATCGCAATAATAATAATAATAACATTGCCGCCCTTAGGAGAATGCAATACAATATAAATAGAGAAAACCACGAGTTGGAGTCCAATCCGCCACAGGCTTACCATTGCCTGAAAAACTCCAAAAGCCAGATAAAAGTGGAGCAAAAAATATTTAAGAAAATCAAGTTAAGCTAAAAGAGGTGGTGTAGCAGCAGCAACAATAACTGGACAACGTTTTACGCCAGATTAAACAGCTGCAAATTAAAACAGAGCATCTGGGCCTGCAGCAGACGGTGCTGTCGCACCCGGTGTGGCTTCAACCGGTACAGCAACAGAATCAGTGGCGGCAGCCGCAACAATAATAAAAAACATTTTTTTTCCCTTGTGTTTTGAATTCGCTTTTTACTTTATTTTTAATATTAATTTGTTTACTATAAGGTAAGTTAAGCAATCCACATAGAAATTTGTATTAAAATACTTATTACTTTTACTGCTTCCAGATAACAACACAAAAGCTTCGCAAACTGCTTTAATCCCCATGAAGATGTGCAGGAGCAGTCTGCTTTTGTAAGTTCTTCTCATGACAGATGATACGATAAGGCTAAAATAATTATATGAATTCTTGTAAGCATCCACAGCAGAATATCAGCACTGCGGTTCTGAACACACAAGTGGGCGAGACGTTTAAAGTGCCCTCCGCAAAACCCAATGTCATTATCGATGGTTATGCCGATCCCTCGGGTGGCAATCGCTTCTGTCTGGGCATTCTTGCCCTCTATTGAAGTGTAGGAATTGTCATGGCATATTAATGCCTCATGATTTTCTTGGATATTTAATAAACCAGAAGGATCACTTTTGAACATACCTACTTTTAATCTTTTACTTAGCGATTTTTTCCCACTTTTCTATGCATGGAAAGCTTTCGCTTGCACGACAATTCATCAAAACCTTTTGTACATTTCGATATAAAATGTTTTTCTCGTGGTCTCACAAGCATTTCATTAAATGGTTGCAGAACTTCTGGCTTAGCGAGACAAGTTGCCAATGGACTTTGAAAAGTCATTTAACTGGCGAATAAAACGTGTAAAGTACAGGGGTCTATTGGGTTTGTTTTAACGAATATGTGCGCAACAGGCAGAGGCGTGGCAGACCCTATAAAGTATATATATTCTTGATCAGCATCAACAGCCGCGTCGATATCGCAATGTCCGTCTGTCTGTCCGTCTGTATGAGCGCCTAGATCTCAGAGACTATAAGAGATAGCGACACCAAACTTGGTATGTAGGTTCCTCTATATTGCAAGCAGATCAAGATTTCAAAATTCGGCCACGCACCTTTTATCGCCCACAAACAGAAAAAAAAAATTTCATATCCAAATTATAAGAACAATTTAAAAGCTAGTGACATAAAATTTGGTATGTAGATTCCTCTATCTTGCAGGCAGGTCAAGTTTGTTTCTTTTTTGAATTGGACCACTATATCATATAGCGCCCATAGGAACAATCGGTCGAAAATCAAGTTTAAGTATGAAAAACTTTTTTGTTTTATGAGATATCTAAAGCAAACTGACACAATAAGCATATGACTTGGTTTTATATATCCTGTCCAAAGTTGGTTCAAATCGGACCACTATATCATATAGTTGTCATAGGACCGATCGAGTGAAAATCAAGTCTTAGGATGAAAAACTTTTTTGTTTTATAAGACATCGTAACAAAACTGATAGAATATAAATAAAACTTGGTTTTATATATCCTGTCCAAAGTTGGTTCAAATCGGAGCACTGTATCAAATAGCTGTCATAGGATCGATCGGGCGAAAATCCAGTCTTAGTATGAAAATCTTTTATGTCTTTATGAGACATTGTAACCAATATGATAGAGAAGTTAACTAAATATTTTTTAATTTTTTCCATTATAAGTTTTTGCTATAGTACGGGGTCTTCGACAGTCGAGTATGCTCGACTGTAGCACCGGCCGACTAGTTGTTATTCGTTTTAATAACCCTATGTTTAAGTGTTCTGAAATACGATTCTACTGGAGCAATACTGGGCCTTTTATTTGATTTATCAATAAAATGTCCAATAATATTGGTCCAAAGTTGCGCGTACACAATATATTTATTTAGAATAAAGTCCAACATTTTTGGACACAAATAAGTATTTAAAGTACAGAAGATGCTCTTATTTTGTGATACAAGTTCCTGTACTTCTGAACGTATTTTTTGAAAATTAACTCTAAGTGGACTTTTTTCAGCAATAGACTGCAATGTTTGATCTTTAATAACATTGATTGTCTCTGCCAATATTATACTATACATTTATTATACATTTCAGAATAATTTGAAAAATAATGAATAGCATCATCCACATTTTTATCAATAAGAAAGAAGAATGATTGCAATATATTTGAACCATTCTTCTAAATCTGTAGCATTGTTTATTGAGTAAGCACAACCCAACGCGTTTCTTAAAAACGTTCAGAGTTCAATATTGTTTAAGCCAACAAGTTCGTCTATGTTACGACACATAATTTTGCAGTAACGGCTTGTACAAAATTGAACACAGACTTTGGGCAAAGTGCCACTAATATTATAAACGAAATTATAACAAATATCGTTATATGTCGCAAGATCTATGTTATTATACTCTTTTAAAATGGCCCCAATTATTGCAAAACTAACATCGGTTGTTATTCTTTTGCAAAGTTTCCATTTTAGCTTATTTTTTGCAAAACTCCTGCAGATCATATAAAAATCTGCCTTTATCATATGATGTATGATTAGAGAGAATTGAATGTGCTTCAGAGAAAACAATTTTACTGTTTGGAATATGAGCAACCAATGAATATAAAAATATACGTTTTTTAACGAAGCTCATAGGTTTCACTACATTTCCAGTAGCATCAATATGTAGAGTGTGCGGTTTTCTACGGTTCTAATAGCAGCCTTTTCAATAAATCTGTTAAAAGATCTGCACTGCGTTGATTTTTTAAGTCTAATTGTGTGGGAAATTTGTGGACTGCTTGTGTATACATTGATAAGCCCATCATAAGACCCACGAAACAAAATGTGGTTGCATGAAGGATGCTTACAGTATCCACATGCAACAACCCAGCAAACATTTTCTATCGCCGAAGAGTCGCAGGCGACTCGCCCAGAAGTTTAATTTAATCGCCCGCGATATCGCATTCTAATCGCTTTCTGAACTTCCTTCGGGAGAAAGTGAGCCACTTCCGCGACACTTCTTAGGCGAGTCTCGGAAGAGTCTTCCCGAAGTGTCGCGGAAGAGCCTTTTGGAAGTGTCGCAAAAGAGTCTTCCCGAAGTGTCGCGGAAGAGCCTTTCCGAAGTGTCGCGGGAGTGTCTTTCCGAAGTGTCGCGGAAGTGTCTTCCCGAAGTGTCGCGGAAGAGACTTCCAGAAGCATCGCCTATAAGTCACCTAAAAGTATCGCAAAAGCGTCGCCCAAAAGACTCACAGAAGAGTCTCTTAAATATAATCATAAGTTCATAATTCTGTATTATCTTTATAACATTATTTATTCATAAATGACTAGACAAAATTTAAAATTCATAGATTTTATCATTTTGAAACTAAAAAAACAAAATAAAGTAATAATAATAAATAAAATAAACAAAATAATATTCATGGTTTTAAACTTTTTAAAAATTAAATAATAAAATTAAAAAAATAAAATTAAAAAATAAAAAATAAAAAAATACTTATTCACGATAGGTAGAAAATTAACTTTTTCTAAGTGATTATACAGGCAATTTTTTTTTTTTTAAATGTTTGTCTATCCGGTCTTTCGCATGCACCAAATGCTGTTGACAAATCTTATTCATTTCTTCTTTGGTAGACATAGGAAATTTCGCATGTCCGATGTCTGAAATATATAAATAAAAAGATTATTATATGTATAAAATATATAAAAAGTTATATAGCCGTTACCTTTTATTAATGAAAGCAGATTAAACTGTTGTATACTGGGTTTTGAATTTGTACCACGCCAAGTTAAATCCACCGCCAATGAATCAGTAAAAATGGCTTTTAAAGCGCTCCTTATAAAAGTAGGTACATCATTTGCACCATGATTGCGAATATAGGTTTTCTGAAATTCGAAATATAATTATTCGTATTTAAATAGATATTTTTAATAGATTGACTTACCAATTGGCTCTTCATTGTCTCATCTGATTGTAAGACTTTATCAAAGTTCTTTAGTTCCGCCATATCATCGATTGGCAATTTGGGTAGGCACGACTTCGGATCTTCAACATTTTTGTTCATATTTTTTTTCAGCTCCTGTACTTCGTTCCTTAAATGTATAACTTCTTCCAATAATTTTTTTAGCATAGCTGAATTGCTCTGCACTTCTTTTAAGATGGTATTAGTGGTGGAGGATACTGGTGGAGAATCCACTGTTTGTTCAGTATATAAAAAAAAGCAGATAATAATCGCAATAATTAAATGGATACACATATGTACATATATTTTCTAAATACTTACCATGGTTTACATTTGATAAGGTAATTATGTTGTATCCTTCGTTTTCAGAATCCTCTGCAAGAAATCAAATATTTTATATGTTGTACAAATTATTTCTATTATATTTTAACTTACCCCAAAAAATGTCTTGTGATGACATGAATAAACGGAAGTATTGCGTATGGATTATTATCAACTTTCAAAATTACTGCCTTGTTTGTGATATCTTCAATTGAAAATGAAATATTTGTATTCTCTGTTAATTCATTTGTTTTGAAGAAATTTAATTTATCTGATCGTACAGGTTCAGTAAATAAAGGCTGTATATTGTCAATTATTTTTCCCTCAAATTTAAGCTCATTATTAAGTTTTTCTATTTTTTCAATCTTGACTATACGTTGTCCAATGTAGCAAACATTATTTGGTTCAGATATAGAAAAATAAAACGTGTTGGTTTTCACAAACTTAGAACAATCGGTGTTTTTTATCTTTCGACCGAACTCTATGCTTCACTTGGTATGTTTTTTGCGTTTTAATAAGCAACTACTTTCCACAAGCCTGTTAAAGACTTGAGCTGCAACATGGTCAGTCTTATTTATTTGCTTTTTTAATTTTTGTAAGTAGTTTTCAAACTTAAAAGCGTTCATGCTTTCCAAGCCGTCATAAGTTTTTGCATCGTCGTGTATGTGCAACAAATAATGAAAATTGCATCTTAAAAATGCTTTGTTGTAATGAGATGACATTTCTTCCACAAAACTATGCATCAGCTTTTTAGCAGTATTGTTACGAGTCTAGCAAATGTTTTTATCCAACAAAATTCTTGTTGCAATAGACAGTTTTAAAAAGTGAACGTATAAGTTTCTACTTAATATTTTTTGTAAGAGATATGGTCCAAAGTAGAGCAGGAAATTTCGTAGCTCGGTTGCTTTTCACCTATCAAGGTAAATTAAAGAGCGCGGTTTCCTTGTGAACTCATATCGAACACAACTTGCACCAATTGCTATCATTGTTCTTGATAGATTATTACCATGCCATGATTGAAGAGCAAAGTGTTCGCCAGTTGTTTTGGTCCATGCCCTTAGAAGAGATCTAGTAACACCGAGGCAAATTATGTGCATATAGTCCAATCCCACTTGATATACGATGTCTATTGGCAACTTCTCGATCGATGTTTCAGCTAGTTGGTTATGATGTTCAGGCTGGCATCGATTTCTAAAGGATTCATTTGTTCTTGGAGAACAATCCACTGCACTGGGAAATATTAGTCGATTTTTATGCCATTCCCCCTTTTGTGTACATCGTGTACAGGAGTAGTAACCGGTATGACTCTTGATTCCTAACACAAAGGATCGAGATGGCGCATCCATAATGAAGCATCGAATTTTTACGGAGTAAATTTTGTTCTCAAAACAAACTCCATCTTGTTGTAACTTTATCATTTCGGTGACAAATTCCGATAAAAATTCGTCAGCGCTTTTCGGTTTTGAGTACCCTTCATAGACCCCAATCAGGATAACTGTTTGAAATCCTGGAACATTGCAAAGAATTGGCCAGACTTGTTTATTTGAACTTTTACATAATGGCAAGCCATCGGTTCCAAAATCAAGCGGAATTTCATTTTCTTCATATTTGTTCTCCGTTAGAAAATCAGTTAGAGCGTCTTCAACTCCGTAATGTGTGTAGAATCCATCATCCATTGCCTTAACAACGGCATCTGTTGGAGTTCTTTTTAATGTTCGGCAGTCCTTTGGCACATTAAGATTCTGCTCTTTCAGAATGCCCAGCAAATCGTTCAAAGCACTGTTGCAAATATTGTGCTTGATTGTGCATTCTTTCAATTTATCGTTAAAATTAATAATATCATCTTCATCGTCACTAGTTTCACTGTCGCTTTCATGACTTTCAATGTTAATCTCTTTACAATTATTTTGATTTTCATGGATGGAAAATGCTATGTCATTTACTAAAACTTGCTCTCGTTGCACCAACGCTCCTGTTTCATCAACTTTTTGCACTTTTGGAGTAGTAGAATAAATTTGATTGATTATTCGGACCGCCTCCCGCTTGCTTCTGCATTTAATTGCTTTAGGTGTGGAGCTCATTATGGGTCTTTTAGTATTAAACTTAAAATTTACTCAAACCAATTTACAAAACACGTGTTTCTTACGGCACAGTTTCACAGGGAAGAAGATTAATGCGCAGTGCGCAACGCAAAAGGCTCTGCTGAAGAAGAAGAAGAAAGAAGGAGTTGTCATCGACACCGTTATTTTAGGTACTTACTTAATACCTTCGTTATCGATACAATCGCCTGGAAGATTCAATCTTCCATCAATCTCCCGCACGACTCCCAGAAGACTCTTTTCGGCGACCTGCGATTGTACAGTCGCTCAATTGTTTGCAGGGGCGCGGAGTTTTGTTTTGATGCACACATGCGTGCATATATATGTGAATGTGTGCATGCGTGTGTATCATAGACTTTGTGTCAATAATTTAAAAGAATTAGGTCACAGCAGAAAACATTATGGGGCGTAAGATAAATATTTAATTATTTTAATTTAATTATATATATTTATTTAATTTACATTTTAAATTTGAAATTTAAGCAGTCTGTTTTTAAAATTTATTAACTTTTATTTTATTTGTATACTAAATATCCAAACTTTATTATACTTGCAGTAATTTAGCTTTAAATATCATTTGTATGTGATTTCAAATTAATTTAAATTAAAAATAAATTAATACACATATGAAAATTATTCTATAAATTATATTGAAAGACGTCGCTCGTATTAGCTCCCGATATACGTACATGGTATTCTTATGTACATTTGTAAATAATCGGTACCCAGGGAACACCACGTAGAGGCCATCACACAAGTGTAATGGGGTCATAAGTAATACAACCTACCAGTCAACTTGAAATGATAAATTAAAATTTTTAGCTTAAATCATTTCCATGTTCCCCAAAAATTTACAAAAGCAAGTTACTCATCTAGCAACTTGTTCACTGACCTACCTTAAGAGAAATTTTTAAAATACCCTGATTTCTTAAATGCTTCGAGAATTGAACTATCTATTCTTACAAGTTATTGAACCATAATTTAAAGTATGAAAATAAAGAAAAGAAATAAAGAAGAAAATAAAATAAAGAATTTATTCAAAAACTATTATTTTAAGAATGAAAAAAACAAAAGAAATAAAAAATACTGTAAAATAAAGAAAAGAAATAAAGAAAATAAAGATTTTTATAATTTAAGAACTATTCTATACTAGAACATTAAACTATCTATTCTAATGATTTTTTGAGCTGTCTGTATAAGAGTAAAAGTAAGGAAATTAACTAAAATTCTAAAATAATATGAGACTTAAGTTTGTTTCAAATTTAAGCCACGCCCCCCTCCGCCCCCGAAAATCGCGAAAAACCACCACACCCACAGTTTTTATGATAATAGGTTTTATGTGAAAATAAACGTTATCTATTAGTATTATCTACTATCCCATTGAATTGCATTAAGATCGGACAAGTAGAACGGCAGTTATGGCAAATTAAAGTTTTCAAAGTAATTTCTTTAAACAAAAGGATCTCAGAGTCTAAAAGAGATAGAATAACCAAATTTGGCTCGCAGATTTCTCTACACACCACGCAGGTCAAGTTTGTCTTACATTTTTATCACGCCCCCCTCCGCCCTCGCAAATCGCGAAAAACCACCACACCCAAAGTATTTAAGATAATACGTTTTTGTGGGTATTAGAGTTGCAAGTTGCTATTATCTATTATTCTATAAAATCGCAGCAAGATCGGACAAGTAGAACAGCAGTATTAACGTGACGAAGCTCTTGAAGCCAAATTAGCTCCTTAGAGTATGCAATAGTTTTAATATTATTAGACTTAACAAAAATGCATCAAATAATTCTCAACTGGTTCTGACGACGCAAATATGACATTCGGCTTGAATCGCTACTCGACTCAACCCAAATGGTACCGATGAATCTTCAATGATGATGGAACTGGCATCTATCGAATCGTATTGAGCATACTACTTGCATTTATGCAAGTGTAGTATGTTGTTGAGCGTGTCAAGTCACCGGTTATTATATAGAGAGGTCGCTAACCAAGGGGATTGACATTTAGCAAAATTATAAACCTGAAGAAGTTGCTAATTTAAAATTTTTTGAATCGACAACTAAGTAACAACAGCAACACAATATACCAAGCAAACTTTTCTGTCATTCTTGTGCCTAAGAATTCTCAACTGGATTCAGGCAATATAAAATAACAAAAATTAATAATAACAAAATCCTTTTTTCTTAAAAAAAAAATTCTTAAAAAAATACTTTTATACATATTTAAGTTAAGTAACGGGTATCCTATAGTCGGGATCTCGACTATAACCTTTCCCACTTGTTATACCCTGAGCCCATTGAAAATGGGCAAAAAAGGGTATAATGTGTTTGGCAGAATGTATGTAACAGGCAGAAGGAGGGGTGGCAGACCCCATAAAGTATATATATTCTTGATCAGGATCAACAGCCGAGTCGATCTAGCCCTGTCCGACTGTCCGTCTGTTTGAACGCGTCGATCTCAGAGACTGTAAGTGCTAGAGACTTCAAATTTGGAATGCAGGTTTGTGAATACCATACGCAGGTCAAGTTTGTTTCCAATTTTTGATGCCACGCCCCCTTCGCCCACAAATTGAAAAAAAGCGATTTACAGGCGCAATTTTTGACATAGCACTCCCTAACAGAACAATCAGTTGAGAAGTATGCGTATTAAACGACCCTGAAAATTTCAAAGCGATTGACCCATAAATAAAGAAGTTATTTCGGAATTTACATTTAATTCAATAATTACATTTGCATGGCAAATCAAACGTGCGAGCGAGACAGCATGTTCACGTTTGTATGCAAGGCGCGCACAAAGACAGAACGAATTAGTACCCATTTTTTTTTGGGTACCAAATAAGAATTAATACATACAAATATACAATTTGATTAAAATATAATTGTGTTAATATATAAATATGTATTTTTGCATGGCAAAAATCAGCAGAAGCTGATAGCTATGTATGAAATTGCATGAGAGAAATAGCGATCATTTTGCAGCACTACTCTTGCATCTTTGCCGAGCACTGAAAGCTGCAAAATAATAATTTTAATTATTAATATTTTCGATTCCTTACACATATATATAATAAGTATCTGCTTATTATCGTTGTAAAAAAAACTTAGCATTTTCCGCTTTAAGAATCTCATAAAATTAGACATTGCCTTTTATTTCAAATTTCACGCGCACTGCAGCAGCCTTTGGCAGGCTTGAATTTGTTGCGTAAGAGGGAGAGAGTGAGAGAGGAAAATGGGTGCTGCCAGATTGCAGGCTGAGCAAAGTTGTTGTTTGTGGCTACTCTTGACACACGCTACATCGATTGCAAGCGATTACGATTATGACTTGCGATTCACCAATTTATCAATTACATTGGTAAATCGCAAGTCTGCAGTGATAAGCACAGTGACTTCAGAAAACCGAAAGTTGTTCATAGTTTCGCGTGTGTAATTTTTGATACCCTGAGCCCATTGAAAATGGGCAACAATCAACTTTTATAAAAGAAGTACATGGGCTCAGGGTATCCTACTGTCGAGCGTGCTCGACTGTAGCCGCACCTCACCGCGAGCGAAGCGAGCCGGGGGTAGGCGAGCGAAGCGAGCAGGGGGCGGAGCCCCCTTGTTTTTTTTATTAATTTATAATTTATAATATAATTTAACATTTTTATATTAAACTTTATTTTGTTCGTCACAAAATTGGATATCAGAAATTATGTGGCTGGAATATGCTTTCGTCACTAGACTTTTACATTTTTGCCAATGCTTGAAGCATTTAAAGCTATTTTGTAAATACGAATCTTCACTAAATAATTCTATGGATGTACGATTTCTCTTATTGTTTTGGCATACACACACTTCTTGTAACAGAAACTTTAAAGTTCCGTTATGTGCAAGGCTGCCAGGTTATAAACCGATCGAAAGTTTTGCCCTAACTTACAAAATGGCATACTAAAACTTTTTCTAATTCACCTGGGTCTTGAGATACGGGACTGTAATTGGGAGGGGAAAAATTTATATGATCGCAGCTTATGGAGCCGTTGGTGCTTTTTGGAAAAATTTTTATTTTTTTTAAATTTTTATAAAAAATTCGCGTCGATTGATACCTCGATGACCCAAATCCGCCAACTGGTTCAAAGGATAACTAAATTTTAAATTTTTAGTGGTCATCTCAAAATGAAATGAAAAGTTAGTTTCTTTGTTTGTCTGTTTGTATCAAAGCGCTATAAAAGCTTAGATGTAATGATGGGGATTTATTCCTTTTCGTAAATCTAGAAATTTTTGTTCTACGACTTTTTGAAAAAACCGCTAGTTTAGCGGGAAAACTCTAAACCCCCTAAAATTGAACAGTTTCCAAACCATAAAAGCTACCGATATGTTCTATATATTATTAGAAAGGTGTGATAGAGGGCTTTTATGCGTACCTTTAAACTTTTTTCTAAAGTACTCAGGTAACATTTTACATGTGATATAATGTTTTTAAGCTTACATTTTGGCGGTTTCTGACAAAACGGCTCTAACGATTTATGTTAAATTAATATGTTGTAATACGTACAATTTCGCGTTTTTTGGTATATGAAACATAAATTTTGATTGAGGGACTTGGAAGATATTACCTGTTAGCTGAATATATACATTTTTCTATCGGTCGAAAATCACGTTTTAGTACTTTTTGGTTTTATGAGATATCTCAACCAAACTGATACATTATGCATTTAACTTGGTTTTATGTATCCAAAGTTGGTTTAAATCGGACCACTATATCATATAGCTGGCATAGGACCAATCGGGCGAAAATCAAGATCTACTGTGAAAAACTTTTTTGTTTTAGAGAAATCTTAACTAAACTAATACAATATGCATTTTACTTTTTTTTATATATCCTGACCAAAGTTGGTTCAAATCGGACCACTATGTCATATAGCTGTCATAGGACCGATCGGGCGAAAATCAAGTCTTAGTATGAAAAACTTTTTAGTTTTATGAGATATCGTAACCAAACTTATAGAATATGCATTTAAGTTAGACTAATATATCCTGACCAAAGTTGGTTCTAATCGAACCACTATAGCTGTCATAGGACCGATCGGGCGAAATCCAAGTCTTAGTATAAAATCCTTTTTTTTTCATATGTCTCCGACAGTAGATTATGTATATAAATTAATTTAAAAAAAATCGAAAATTGGCATTCGGCACTGCTCAGTAAGTAATTTTTACAAGCACTAAGCAAATAATCTATAGAGAAGTCATCCCATACAACTGAAAGTGTCTCAGCTAAAAGCATGACGGGGCGTCCACTGGGTAATTTTTCGGTGGACGCATCGTTTGAGGGAAATTATTTTTGGTTTCGATTCAGTTGGCTGGCCGAGCTCGTTGCTGGCACAGCAAGCGAAACACAAAACATGCGTGCTATGAAATACCCTTTAGCTATAAAAAATAATTGTCATTAATATTTTATAAAGAAAAACATCGTAAATCTAATAAATTTATAAATGTAGATAATAAAAAAAATGCGATGTGTTGTTTTTATAATTTTAAATATTTATTTGTGCTTGAAATTTCTTCATTAAAAAATTTATTTGTACTGGGTATTAGAGCTTACATACAAATTTTAAAGGGAAGCAACTTATAATCAAAGCGATGTTGTCAATTCTCTCAGCAGCCCATACATATGCACACACTTATTGTAAGATGCACGCATACATAGAGATGAGCCTGCGCGCCCGAATACATCTCTCTCTGTCTGGCTACATAAGGACATGTATGTGCAAAGAGGGCGGGAGATGAATATTCTCATTTTGTATGACTTTTCGACGCGCGATGCTTGCGCGCTAACAGAGCACTATGGGGAATTTGAGCAGTTTTATGAAATTAATTAACAACTTGTAAACTGCGCAAGATATTCTGGTATTGTTTTTTCTTAGTATTATTATTATTTGTTATTACTGCCATTTAGCAAAAAAATAGTGATTTTAAGCTTTATTTTATTAAATATATAATATATATAATATATTTGAATAATAAATAATAATAGTTAAATAATTTAAAAATTAATTAATCTTTAGTTTTCACACAGCTAGTGTGTAAGATAAAAAATAATTAAACTTTTACACTTGGATCGGAATAGAAGAGGAACCAAATCACCACATCAGCCACAAACATATACATACATATGCAGAAAATCTTAACATAATTTTATTTTATATTATATATTATATTTTTTTTTCATATAAATTATATTTAATAAAATAAAGCTTAAAATCACTATTTTTTTGCTAAATGGCAGTAATAACAAATAATAATAATACTAAGAAAAAATAAAGAAGAAAATAAAATAAAGAATTTATTCAAAAACTATTATTTTAAAAATGAAAAAAGAAAAGAAATAAAAAAGAAAGTAAAATAAAGAAAAGAAACACGTATTAGTATGAGAATACCAATCTGAGTATACATCTTTCTTTTCGGTAGACAAAATGCATTCTTGCATGATTTTCTTTTTTAAATTAAATATGTGAGGCTTTTTATCAAAATATTTCTTAAAAACTCCAAAGTGAATTTTTATTAGATTATAAAAATAATCTGATGGAGCCTTAAGCCAAAATTTTTATTTAAAATATGGTACTCAGAATAGCATTCAACCTCTTCTGTCGGTTTGACAAGTTTGGCACATATTTCACAGTCATTCTTTTGAAGTAACTTATGTAATAAGTACCCAGCATAATACCGTAGAGCATTATCATTAGAAGCATCTTCAATACTTAAAATCTTTGCTTCTAATAATACTTCTAATTCTGTATCCTCATCGGATGAAATCAATTCATCGTCATTCCCATTAAAATTATTTATGGGTGCGGTTGATGTTGTTGTTATATTTGCAACTTCTTCAATTATATTGCACAACGTTGAATCTTCATCAGGCGCACAGTTCCCAGACACTGACGTTGAAGTTAAAATTTTCATCGACAGCATCTTAGAAATAATAATGTTAAATTCAAACATAGACGGATTTGTGTTTGTAGCACCTCGAGCCCTTATTAAATAGAACAAATTTTCCAAAGGGTCTTGGTTAAGCCTTGAAGTTGTAATGAAGGAAACTTCTAAGCTCTCACTCCAAACGGTATCCGCCAAAGAAAGTATTGATGATATTGTTAGAATCATACCGTCAATACAATGCACATGTTGTGGATAAACAAATTTTTTAAAATATTCCCGCATTTCTAATAGGGTATCCTTAACAATATTATTTTGTTGCAACGCACTCCTATATGGATTTCTATCGAACAAAACATGACTATTTAAGCAATCAAATAGTTTGTTAATTTTTTCAATAAAAGTTACCATTGCGAAGGCATTTTCCTTGCAATGTGAAAAACCACCAGAATTGATCACGGTTTGCAATGCACCAGCGACACTGTGACTAAACACCTGAGCGGCATACTTTACTTTCATTTTTTCAAAGCAATTGGGAGAAACGTGTTTTGAGGTCAGTTTGGGGCATAAGCGAGTCGAATTTTTACTATCAATATCAAACAGCTCCTTTATAATTTTCCATGAAATTATGCCATCTGGAGTAATTAAATCCCGCTTTAAAATTATATTTCTAAGAGATTTAAAAGCTAGGTGTATTTTCATGAACACCCCATCTCTTAAAAACGGCTCTATTGCTTGAGCCCTGGTCGCAAACAATCGCTCTTACATTAAGCCCAATAGATTGTGCAAATCCAATATTGGTTTCCAGTTGGTTCATAAGAGCTTCATGTTTTACGCCGTTGGCGGTAACGGTGTAACTCAAAACATATTTCCAATTTTCGTATAATCCTCTCACCATAAAAACACACACTTGCTGTCCCAAAGGCCGTGTTGTTTTGGTGCCGTTGTTTTCGAAACCTTCAATTTCGTCAAGAGATGAATTATATTGAAGGCCTGGTTTGATTTTAATTTCATCAAATACCAAAACTGCCTCTTTTCCCAAATCACTCATTCTATCAACAATTTGTTTTAAATTTTCAAGCAAAATGGGATTGAAACCAGGCTTCATATTCTTTAAAACTGCCCATCTCGAAATCGTTCTAATTGACGGCAGTTATAATTTCAAAACATCCCGAAGATATACGTAAGTTCTTGCCGAGTAAAAGTATATGTTTTGTGTAATCTGTCTTTCAGCTATATTATAGACATTTTTCTTCTTCAAAAGCAATTTACATAAAACCTTTGCTTCATCAGAAACATGAGACATATTCGAAATAAATGAGAGATCACTTTTTAAAGTTTTTGGTTTTTGAAATTTCCGAAAAACTTTTCGTTGTAAAAATGATTTTCTTAAAGCGATAAACCTTTCTTTTAGCTTATCAAAACTTTCCTTTTTTTTATTAAATCTGTCCAACATTTTAAAATATTTTTCTTTGTAAAAGGTCTCATTTTGCTGCATTTTAAGACAATTTGCACAAAACTCGGAATTAGAATTTGATGGATTTAAATCCAACAAACAACTATGGCTTGCCAGGTCTTTCCATGTCTGGGTTTTCTGATGATCTTTGAACATTAAAAGTTCACCAATGAAATTTTCTTCAGTTTCCTCACGGCGTTCTTGAACGACCTCTTGCAAAATGCATTCGTCATTATCGCAAGGCTGTGCATACTCTTGAGGAGTATTGGTGGGCACTTCAGACATTCTGGCCCTTTTATAAACACTATAAGGTTCAATGGGGTCACAATCGTCTACAAAGTCATATGGGTCACTACCAACAGCACTAGACAATGTCGAAGGAGCTTCGAATTTAGTGGGGATAGCGTCATTCTTTAGTCTTTTTTTTCCTAAATATTTGCTCTCGAAATGCCGATCACAAATATGTGTAGATTTCCTATTAAAATTTCCATCTAATCGACAATTAATAATCCATTTATTAAAATAGAAATCGTTAGACGGAAATGTAAACAATCGAACAGGAAAATCTTTAGAGCTATTTCTATAGCTCCGAAGGCATGAACTAATAATACACCTGTTACCATTGAATTTTTTCAAGTCTTTTGCAGTCATTTTGCTCTTTTAAATGTTGATATCAAAATCTTATTAAAAATAAAACCAATCAATGTGTATCAAATGTGTAGCTGCACACACAAACACACGCAAAATACAAAAAGAGAAAACGATGTGCACTTACCCAGCAAACATTTTCTATCGCCGAAGAGTCGCAGGCGACTCGCCAAGAAGTTTAATTTAATCGCCCGCGATATCGCATTCTAATCGCTTTCTGAACTTCCTTCGGGACAAAGTGAGCCACTTCCGCGACACTTCTTAGGCGAGTCGCGGAAGAGTCTTCCCGAAGTGTCGCGGAAGAGCCTTTTTGAAGTGTCGCAAAAGAGCCTTTCAGAAGGGTCGCGGAAGAGTCTTTCAGAAGGGTCGCGGAAGAGTCTTTCAGAAGGGTCGCGGAAGAGTCTTTTCGAAGTGTCGCGGAAGTGTCTTCCCGAAGTGTCGCGGAAGTGTCTTTCCGAAGTGTCGCGGAAGTGTCTTTCCGAAGTGTCGCGGAAGTGTCTTCCCGAAGTGTCGCGGAAGAGACTTCCAGAAGCATCGCCTATAAGTCACCTAAAAGTATCGCAAAAGCGTCGCCCAAAAGACTCACAGAAGAGTCTCTTAAATATAATTATAAGTTCATAATTCTGTATTATCTTTATAACATTATTTATTTATAAATGACTAGACAAAATTTAAAATTCATAGATTTTATCATTTTGAAACTAAAAAAACAAAATATAGTAATAATAATAAATAAAATAAACAAAATAATATTCATGGTTTTAAACTTTTTAAAAATTAAATAATAAAATTAAAAAAATAAAATTAAAAAATAAAAAATAAAAAAATACTTATTCACGATAGGTAGAAAATTAACTTTTTCTAAGTGATTATACAGGCAATTTTTTTTTTTGTAAACGTTTGTCTATCCGGTCTTTCGCATGCACCAAATGCTGTTGACAAATCTTATTCATTTCTTTTTTGGTAGACATAGGAAATTTCGCATGTCCGATGTCTGAAATATATAAATAAAAAGAATATTATATGTATAAAATATATAAAAAGTTATATAGCCGTTACCTTTTATTAATGAAAGCAGATTAAACTGTTGTATACTGGGTTTTGAATTTGTACCACGCCAAGTCAAATCCACCGCCAATGCATCAGTTTAAATGGCTTTTAAAGCGCTCCTTATAAAAGTAGGTACATCATTTGCACCATGATTGCGAATATAGGTTTTCTGAAATTCGAAATATAATTATTCGTATTTAAATAGATATTTTTAATAGATTGACTTACCAATTGGCTCTTCATTGTCTCATCTGATTGTAAGACTTTATCAAAGTTCTTTAGTTCCGCCATATCATCGATTGGCAATTTGGGTAGGCACGACTTCGGATCTTCAACATTTTTGTTCATATTTTTTTTCAGCTCCTGTACTTCGTTCCTTAAATGTATAACTTCTTCCAATAATTTTTTTAGCATAGCGGAATTGTTCTGCACTTCTTTTAAGATGGTATTAGTGGGGGATACTGATGGTGAATCCACTGTTTGTTCAGCTAATAAAAAAAAAAAGCAGAAAATAATCGCAATAATTAAATGGATATACATATGTACATATATTTTATAAATACTTACCATGGTTTACATTTGATAAGGTAATTATGTTGTATCCCTCGTTTTCAGAATCCTCTGCAAGAAATCAAATATTTTATATGTTGTACAAATTATTTCTATTATATTTTAACTTACCCCAAAAAATGTCTTGTGAAGCCATATTTATTGAATAAACGGAAGTATTGCGTATGGATTATTATCAACTTTCAAAATTACTGCCTTGTTTGTGATATCTTTAATTGAAAATGAAATATTTGTATTCCCTGTTAATTCATTTGTTTTGAAGAAATTTAATTTATCTGATCGTACAGGTTCAGTAAATAAAGGCTGTATATTGTCAATTATTTTTCCCTCAAATTTAAGCTCATTATTAAGTTTTTCTATTTTTTCAATCTTGACTATACGTTGTCAATGTAGCAAACATTATTTGGTTCAGATATAGAAAAATAAAACGTGTTGGTTTTCACAAACTTAGAACAATCGGTGTTTTTTATCTTTCGACCGAACTCTATGCTTCACTTGGCATGTTTTTTGCGTTTTAATAAGCAACTACTTTCTACAAGCCTGTTAAAGACTTCAGCTGCAACATGGTCAGTCTTATTTATTTTCTTTTTTAATTTTTGCAGGTAGTTTTCAAACTTAAAAGCGTTCATGCTTTCCAGGCCGTCATAGGTTTTTGCATCCTCATGTATGTGCAACAAATAATGAAAATTGCATGTTAAATATGTTTTGTTGTATTGAGAGGACATTTCTTCCACAAAACTATGCATCAGCTTTTTTGCAATATTGTTACGAGTCTTGGAAATGTTCTGGTTGCAACGGACAGTTTTAAGAAGTGAACGTATAAGTTTCTACTTAATATTTTTGGTAGAAGATATAGTCCAAAGTAGAGCAGGAAATTTCGCAGCTCGGTTGCCTTCCACCTATCGAGGTCAATTAAAGAGCGCGGTTTCCTTGTGAACTCATATGGAACACAACTCGCACCAATTGCTATCATTGATCTTGATAGATTTTTAACATGCAATGATTTAAGAGCAAAGTGTTCGCCAGTTGTTTTGGTCCATGCCCTTAAAAGAGATCTAGTTACACCGAGGCAAATTATGTGCATATAATCCAATCCCACTTGATATACGATGTCTATTGGCAACTTCTCGATCGATGTTTCAGATAGTTGGTGATGATGTTCAGGTTGGCATCGATTTCTAAAGGTTTTATTTGTTCTTGGAGAACAATCCACTGCATTGGCAAATTCTAGTCGATTTTTATGCCATTCCCCCTTTTATGTACATGGTGTACAGGAGTAGTAACCGGTATGACTCTTGATTCCTAACACAAAGGATCGAGCTGGCGCATCCATAACGAAGCATCGAATTTTCACGGTGTAAACTTTTTTCTCAAAACTAATTCCATCTTGTAGTAACTTGATCATTTCGGTGATAAATTCCGATAAAAATTCGTCTGCGCTTTTCGGTTTTGAGTACCCTTCATAGACACCAACTATCATTACTGTTTGAAATCCCGGAACATTGCAAAGAATTGGCCAGACTTCTTTGTTTAAGCTATTACATAATGGTAAGCCATCGGTACCAAAATCAAGCTGAATTTCACTTTGCTCGTATTTGTTCTCAGTTAGAAAATCAACTCCGTAATGTGTGCAGAATCCATCATCCATTGCCTTAACAACGACATCTGTTGGAGTTCTTTTTAATATTCGGCAGTCCTTTGGCCCATTAAGATTCTGCCCTTTCAGAATGCCCAGCAAATCGTTCAAAGCACTGTTGCAAATATTGTGCTTTCAATTTATCTTTAAAATTAATAATATCATCTTCATCGTCACTAGTTTCACTGTCGCTTTCGTCTGTTTCACTTTCATGACTTTCAATGTTAATCTCTTCACAATTATTTTGATTTTCATGGATGGAAAATGCTAAGTCATTTACTAAAACTTGCTCTCGTTGCACCAACGCTCCAGTTTCATCAACTTTTTGCACTTTTGGAGTAGTAGAATAAATTTGATTGATTATTCGGACCGCCTCCCGCTTGCTTCTGCATTTAATTGCTTTAGGTGTGGAGCTCATTATGGGTCTTTTAGTATTCAACTTAAAATTTACTCAAACCAATTTACAAAACACGTATTTCTTACGGCACAGTTTCACAGGGAAGAAAATTAATGCGCAGTGCGCAACGCAAAAGGTTTTGCTGAAGAAGAAGAAGAAAGAAGGAGTTGTCATCGACACCGTTATTTTAGGTACTTACTTAATACCTTCGTTATCGATACAAAGCGTACTATCGCTTAACAACCGCCTGGAAGATTCAATCTTCCATCAATCTCCCGCGCGACTCCAAGAAGACTCTTTTCGGCGACCCGCGATTGTACAGTCGCTCAATTGTTTGCAGGGTAAATATATATGTATAAATCAAATCAAAAGTCCAAAATCAAACAAAAATCAAAATGAAATCAATGAAAAGTTCAGTGTATCAAATATGTACATATGTATGTAGCTGCACACACAGGCACTGCCAAAAACACAAAAGAATATTCCGAACTGCAATAATTTTTATTTATGTTTTAATACACATAAATTACTTGCCTTGCACCAGCACTCACAATCACAAAAACTTATAAAAATATTTTCGCACAAAAAGATCGCTTTTGAATTAATTAATTGCCAGTAGACAAATAAAACACACCGAAAATCGCTGCTGTTAAACAAATCTAGCTGCCAACTAATTTTGCTAATTCGCTATCTCCTTTCATACTTTAAATGTTTCGCGCGCTTTTGCAGAGCTTACATACATACATATTTATCTATATATGTGCATATGTACATGTATGCAAACAGCGCAAAGCGCGCGTAATTAGCCACATTCAAAATTCAAAGACTTATAAATATCTATTTTGCAGCTTCTATCATAACAGAACAGTTATTCTATAATCTAAATTTTCTTAAATAATTGCATGCAAATACATATAAAGTCAATTATATTTTATATTAACATTACTTAAAGTTAAGGTAGGTCGGGCACATAGGTATATGTATGTATGCAGGAGATCTAATATAAGCAGCATAAAGAAATATCAATGTGTGTGTGCACAAAGCGTGAGAAAAAACTCTGTTGGCACGCGAGTGGCGCGCGTCGAGAATCATCTCTCGCCCTCTTTACACACTCATCTCCTTATGTAGCCAAACAGAGACAGTTGTAGTCGGGCGCGCAAGCTGATTACCATGTATGCGTGCATCTTACAATAAGTGTGTGCATATGTATGGGGTACTGAGAGAATTGACAACATCGCTTTGTTTATAAGTTGTTTCCCTTTAAAATTTGTATGTTAACTCTAATACCCTGTATAAATAAATTTTTTATTGAAGAAATTTCAAGCACAAATAAATATTTAAAATTATAAAAACAACACATCGCATTTTTTTATTATCTACATTTATAAATTTATTAGATTTACGATGTTTTTCTTTATAAAATATTAAAGACAATAATTTTTTAAAGCTAAAGGGTATTTCATAGCATGCATGTTTTGTGTCTCGCTTGCTGTGCCAGCAACGAGCTCGGCCAGCCAACTGAATCGAAACCAAAAATAATTTCCCTCAAACGACACGTCCACCGAAAAATTTCCCCGTCATGCTTTTAGCTGAGACACTTTCAGTTGTATGGGATGACTTCTCTATAGGTTATTTGCTTAGTGGTGCTATCAGCTTCTGCTGATTTTTCCCATACATATTTATATATTAACACAATTACATATATTTTAATCAAATTGTATATCACTGCGGACGGCAGTTCGCGTTAGTGACGAAAGCAGCACGAAGGGTGCGAAAGGCGACTAACTATATATACAGCTAAGTTGGAAAATTTGCTACGACTGTCCGATCAGATCGAGTTATATACCGATCGAAAGGTTTAGTCCTAACTTACAAAATGGCATACTAAAACTTTTTCTTATTCACCTGGGTCATGAGATACGGGGGTGTACCCAAATCCGTTAACTGGTTCAAAAGATAAATAAATTTGAAATTTTTAGTGGACTTTTCAAAATGAAATGAAAAGTTAGTTTCTTTGTTTGTCTGTTTGTATCAAAGCGCTAAAAAAAGCTAAGATGTAATGATGGGGATTTATTCCTCTTTGAAAATCTAGAAATGTTTGTTTTACGACTTTTTCAATTTCCCGCTAGTTTAGCGGGAAAACGCTAAATCCCGCTAAAATTGAAACTCCAACAGTTTCCAAACCATAGAAGCTACAGATATGTTCTACATTTCATTGGAAAGGTACCTTACCTTAAAACTTTTTTTCTAAAGTATTCAGGTAACATTTTACAGGTGATATTATAATTTTAAGCTTACATTTTGGCGATTTTTGAAGATATTACCTGTTAAGTGAATAAATACATTTTTCTATCGGTCGAAAATCATGTTTTAGTACGAAAAACTTTTTGGTTCTATGCCATATCTCAACCAAAGCGATACAATATGCATTTAACTTGGTTTTATATATCCTGACCAAAGTTGGTTCAAATCGGACTACTATATCATATAGCTGTCATAGGACCGATCGGGTCAAAATAAGGTTTTAGTATAAAAAACTTGTTTGTTTAGTGAGATATCTTAACCAAATTGATAGCATTTGCATTTAAGTCAGTTTTAAAAATCCTGACCGAAGTTAGTTTTTATCGGACCACTATATCGATCCACTATATCCCTAGTTTTTCTTTATAATTAAAGAACAATTTTTTTTTTTATGAAGTACGTTGAACAACTAAATTTACATATTTTACTATTTGCCTGCATTAATGATAAAGTTACAATGTCAAAACCAAAAAAGCAATTGCAAAAATTTCTGATATCCAAAAATTTCTTACGAGGTAAATGATGAAAGCATTTTAGCCCTCAATTTTGATATCATTTTAGACGAACAAAATTAGTTTAATCTGTTAAATAAAATATAATTATTAAAGCGAAAATTGGCATTCGGCACTGCGCAAAAAGTAATTTGTATGTACAAAGAAGCTCACCCTTTTTGCTCACAGTGCACAATGCCAACTTTCGTTTTTTTTTTGTATTAATTTATATTTTTATTTAAAATTTTTAGATTAAACTGAATTTTGTTCGTCACAAAATTGGATATCACAAATTTTGGGGCTAGAAATTGCTTTCGTCACTAGACTTTAACCTCGTGTAGAAGTTTTTTTTGTGGGATTTGTATATACATAAATTATACATTAACATTTTCATTACATGATATCGATAATATTTTTGCTTACCGCTCGATTCTTATTTGGTACCCAAAAAAAAAAAATGGGTACTTATTCGTACTGTCTTTGTGCGCGCCTTGCATACAAACGTATACATGCTGTCTCGCCCGCACGTTTGATTTGCCATGCAAATGTAATTATTGAATTAAATGTAAATTCCGAAATAACTTCTCTATTTATGGGTCAATCGCTTTGAAATTTTCAGGGTCGTTTAATACGCATACTTCTCAACTGATTGTTCAGTTAGGGAGTGCTATGTCAAAAACTGCGCCTGTAAATCATTTTGTGCAATTTGTGGGATAAGGGGGCGTTCATCAAAAATTGGAAACAAACTTGACCTGCGTATGGTATTCACAGACCTGCATTCCAAATTTGAAGTCTGTAGCACTTATAGTATCTGAGATCAACGCGTTCAAACAGACGGACAGACAGGGCTAGATCGACTCGGCTGTTGATCCTGATCAAGAATATATATACTTTATGGGGTCTGCCACCCCTCCTTCTGCCTGTTACATACATTCTGCCAAACACATTAAAATTTGTAACATTTAAAAGCGGGGACTAGGAATTGATTTAAGAACTAGAACTAGCACTACTCTTTTTTTTGCCTGTGAAATGTCAAATGTATTACAGAAGTAGTTAATTGGGCCCCTTTCTGCGTATTTTGCAAATTGAACACAAAATCCCAACTCTTTTCTAAACGTGTGGAAAAGCGTGTGGTAGCCTTGATTCCCTTCGATGCAAATTTAACCAACAAATTGGTAAATATTATTAAAATATGCTGCCATGTTGCAGTCGATAATATCGAACAATCGATGACACTATCGATATAAATGATAGCGTGTTTTGTTTTGCCCTACCGACGTGTCTAGCAAGTTTTCATTGAAAATTCGACCATATATTAAGTATTCTTCGCAAAACAGACAAAAGGTGGCGTTTTTTTCAGAGCTGTGACTTATTTCGAAGATTAAGGCTAAAGCTAAGACTACGAGCATTGAATTTTGCATGAATTCTTGCTATAGTTAAGTAAAATTTTATCTTTTTATGTTTAAATTAATTAGTTTTTGCGAGTTTAATAAGGTACAGATTTATAAAAGCGCCATCTATGAGTCATCTGTAGAGGCTCATGAATAAACTAAAAAGTCATAGTAACAACCTCAATCCACATTCAACGAAATTCAAATGTTCTTCGTTAACTTGTCGGTATTTCGTTAACTTCTTATACACACCAATTTGAATTTCATTTACATTATAATTTTATACGCCATCTATGAGTCAAACACGAATATAGGAATGCAAGAACCAACACAGCTTGCTCTGGATAAATAATGAACGAAAATTTAAATTTTAGTTCATGCAAATTTTAAAAAGCAATAACTTTAAAATTAATTAACATTTTGATAAAAAATTTAAAATTCGTAGTTCGAAAAAAAATATATATAAATTTTAATGAAGGTTTGAAGCTCGTCAGCCCAAGGGGACAAAAGTTAAAAATTGTATTGTAAAAAGAAAAAAAAATAAAATAAACATAAAATCGAGAAAACTCTAACAAAAATTCTGCAAAAATTTAAAAAATTCTAGCTTCAAAATTAAGAAAAATTTCAATTTAGTTGAATTTTTAAAGTCGCAACTTAATTTTTTATATTAAATTAGAACCAGCTGCCAGATCGGGAAATTTCTGTAGGGTGGCAGCCCCAATTAGAACAAGTTGCCAGATCGGGACATTTCTGGATGGTTGAACTTCTGATGAGTCCAGGGATGCAAAGGCCAATATTTATATTAAAAAACATTATATTAAATGAATTTGAATTTTATAAATACGTAAAAATATTATGTTATTGAAATAATCTTTAACAAATGCCACACGTTATCTACAGTCAAACTTCCCTTCAATGTATTTTGAACTGTCAGATAACATTTGTCGATTTGTTTGATTATTAGCTGGCTGAAAACGAGTTTAAATTGATCAATTTAATAAGCAATATGGAAATAAAATAAATTCACAAATGAATAAAATATAATTTTGTTAACGAGTAAATTTAAATGCGTAACACAACAATTGCAGCTTTTGTCATTGGCAACTTAATTTGATGTTGTTCGCAATAATTTTATTCACTTTAATATTGACTTTAAAAATCATTAATTATTGTTGTAGCTGGTGACAATATTTTTGGAATGTTTCTTTTGTATTACCTTAAACCCGTTTTTATTGATTGCTGTAGACAGTTTTCAAAAATATATGCAATTTATATGAACAATACGACTCAGCTGTGGGGTCAACATTTGGGTCAGCTTTTCTTAGAATGTTTGTTTTCTTAGATTGCTTTTCTTAGAATTAAGATCCCATCTTTGCTTATGATAGCTGCAAAATATGTGTTAATGAAGGTATAAGCAAATAAAAAAAAACCTATTTTCAAGGTAAAAGTCTAATGCCGAATATCGACCAGATCAGTTAAACAGGACGACAGGATAAGCAATACAAGCTCCTTAAAGTATGTAACGAGTTTCCGACTAGTTTCTGTATAATTTTTTTTTTTACCTTAGGACTGAGTGTTTAAATTAATTAATAAATGTTTAATTTCTCTTTAGCATTAAAATATTTCTAATAGCAAAATTAAGGTAAACAGCATTTTATGATCATCACATTACATTTAATCCTTTGTGAATTTTTCTACAAGGAATCAATTTGAAGTCTTATATACATATTCACGTAAGTAAATCTATGAGTCATTAAACAAAACCTTAACGGCTTGTTACAAAATTCGGGCCATAAAATAGCCAAGTTATGTAACAATTTCAATTGAAATGTGTAATGCCTTTACTCAATGTTATGGCCAAAACCCTATCAAGCGTGATAAAACTAATGGCTCTTCCGACATTTTGTCTAATTTTCCGACTGCTTTTCACATTTTCCAAGCTTGTGTGAAAGTTATAGACGGTCAATCAAGATGACAGTTTTGGATGTGGGGCAAATATTTCAATGATTCGAATGGGATTCATAAAAATGATTCAATTGGTGGTTTGGCTGAAATAAAAGCCGTCAACGGTTGTTCATGTTGTTGTTGCTGCTGCTGCTGCTAACTAAGTATATTTAGTATTATTGCTGGAACTGGGCGACTTCCAAAACAAGTTTCCACAGACAGTCGGCTGACCGTGCAGTTTTTTTTCTAAACGCCGACTTATAAATAAGTTAAATGCGCCTTCGATAAAGACGGCGATGCGAAATGTTAAAATAAAATAAATTTATGTTGCAATTAATGGCTGCGATAAAATCGGGCCTACGACATGTTGTGGTCCATAAAAACGCTGCACCTTCCCTTCACATTCCCCTTCGCAATCCTCTTCATCGCGCCCAATGAGATTAACACATAATCAAGCTAACATGCGAGACATTTGCATATGGAATTGAATTAAATTTAATACGAACTGTAGATTGTGTTCCCTTTCCAGATATGTATGTTCTGGTCCATGAACAGTTACAGCACACGATTTAAAATTTTAATTAATCCGTGTAACGCGCACCAGAAAAGTTTTCAACAGAATTCCGGTCATGAACAATTCCAAGTTGGCCAAAAGCGAAGACAAATTGTGGCCCTATCGCTGTGGGGCTCAAAGGGGCAATGGTAAGTAATCCGAAACCACAAGGCACGGCATGATGGCACCAGGATGCCACTCTCAAGTCGAGAGATGCCAAAAAGTTTTTGTGGCCATGCCAATAGCAAACAAACAGAGACAGAGAGACATATGGACAGAGAGAGGGACAGAGAGATAGAGGAACATAGAGACCACAGACTCGCAGACAGCACTGACAGAAAGTTGGGTTCGAGTTTCAGTTGTGGTGCAAGTTTTGGTTTTGGTTTTGGTTTTGGCTTCGGTTTTGGGCTGCGGCCATAAATTATCACAGACAAAGTCATTCGTTCCATTTCGAGCGAAACGCGGCTGCATGACGTTGCCAAGGAGTTGGAGATGGTTGTGTTTAAGCCATGGGCGTAATGGTGAGGGGCAAATTTTTAAACTTTTTTATATTTGTTTAAATTTTTTTATTTGGCGCCATTGTATGTGACTTCAACTTATAAACTATATTTAATTTATGGTTTGTAAGTTTAACGTATTTTTTATTTAAATAAGAGACATTTGCAGCCTTGTTGCAACGAAAAAAAAATAAAAAAGATTTTTAATATTTTTTAAAGCTTAAAAGATTTTAAATGTTTTTATGAACTTAATTTCTAAAATAATTTGTTTTTAAAAATTTAACTATCAATGCTAATTTAAATTAGTATTTTTTATAATTGTTGAAAAAACATTTTTTTAACTTTTAGTTTCAATTATAATTATATATTATATCACTATCACTATTAGTTTCAGCTCAACCATAACTCTGTTAATCCAAGTGAAATAAAATTACACAAGTATGCCGTTTTAAAACGATACATTTACGCGGAGATATGTTGTTTCTAAAACAGCTGCAATATATCTGCTGATTTATTATTATGTAATAAAACAAATCAATCTTAGAAGATAACGACATTTCTATTTTCCATTAAAGCCATTTTCCATTAAGCAGATACATATATTTTATAATACGATTTTCGACCCCCTCCTGCCGACGCCCTTGGGATGAGCTGTTGGTGTGGAACAAGTGGTTGGAGTGGTTTTTGGAGCCAAAGCCACAGGCTGCCTGACAGTTTAGTCGCTTGGTCTCGTATCTTCGGAATCACAATTCCATTTTAAATTAAAACCCAAAGACGAATGCGTGGAGGCGCATACTCAGAAACCGAAAGAGAAGAAGGAGGAGAAGAAGAAGGAGGTGAAGAATGAAACAAAATGAATGCAACAAGGAAATCGAATACCCATTCGATTGTTGTTGTTGTTGTTCTTGTTATTGTTGTTGCTGCTAATAAGAATAACACAAAGAACGCGATGGCCCATAAAGCGGGCAACAAAAAAGATAAATTGCATCTTTGGGATCACACGCATGCAGTCGCAGGTAACGCAACCAAAGGCAAAGCCAAAGGTGAACTTGGAGCTGAAGACGGAGCTGAAGCTGTAGGGGAACATCACTTTTCCTACAGATACATAAAAATATGCACATAATGGGCGTTGCCTTAAGGCGGGCAAAACAGAGAGAGAAAGAGAGGGAGAATGATTGAGAGGGAGAGAGAGAGAGAGAGAGAAAGAGAGCTCAGACATAAAGATGGGTCACTCTAGTGCGGGTCCATTGTCTTTCAAATTGTAATAAGACTTCTCGGATCTTTGGAAACTTTAGTTAAGTAATCTGAGCATGGCATGGAATTTATATCACTGTCGATAAAAGTGCGAGACAAAGCAAACTGAGTTTGTTTCCAATCTTAATAATATGCTCTGCGATTAATCGAATTGATATTCCAACTACTATGACACCTGTCGCTCTGGCTTTGTGTGTCTTCTCGTGTTCCCCGAAGTACAAATATTTATAACCATAAAGAAAAGCGTGGGCCCAGATAGAATTTTCACATTGGATTTAGTAATAGACGAGCAAATATGTTATAAAACCTCTTTGCTAGTGACGAAAGTCTTTTAATGCCCCAAAATTTCTGATATCCAATGTTGCATTCGGCACTGCTTAAAAAAACTTATTTTTGGTATTAAAATTCGGGTCCTTTATGCGCAATGTCTCGAATGCCCAATTTTTTTTTAAAGAATAATTTGTATTTTAAATTTAATATCGTTCGTCACAAAGTTAGATATCAGAAATAATCGAAGTCGTAACTTTTAACTGAAACCCAAACTCTAAATTCAATTATGTTGCTGGGTTTCATTTGATCAAATTCTTGCAGAGCATTCTTTTTCTCAGTTAAATTCATGACTTTCAGCTAATAAATTTAAATGGCTGTGGTTTTGAATAGAATGCATGAAATATTCCAACTATTCACTTACTAAGCTGATGTGGGAGACGAATCTAATATCATTGAATGAGGAGCTGCTTCAAATTCACAAGATTAACCACAATCTATGAAAGGCGATAGAACCAGCCCGGTTTCCGGTTTTCGTCAATGCATATCAAAACATTCACATCATGTTAGTAATCCATCCAAATCTTCTACTACTGATTTCTCGTTCATTCTACTGATTCTACTACACTTTGCTTATGGAAAAATGCATGCCAATAGATGAACAAATTATTCAATTTAAAGGACGCGTTTCCTTATCACTATATCAAAGGCAAGCCGTGCCCTTTGGGTATACCACGACTTCAGCCCACCCCCTCCCGATCCGACTATGAAGAAATGTATGATATATTTCCAAAAATCTAAATATAAAGCTAGAAGCTTGATACTTATCACAAACATAAGTTAGACTAAAGTTTACTTTAATATTTTTGTTCTGTTTTACTTGGATCTTATATTCTTCCGCTCCATCTTCGACCAATACAAGCATTTCAATTTAAAAAAAAGAAACAAAAGGTAAAGCTAAACAATTAAAAGTTTGGCAGTTTGTTGGTTAAACTAAAGTCGAATTTTTACTATTTTTTGTTTTTTTTTTTTTGACCTTGTCTTCACCTCCCTCCCACACTGACTTTGAGAAAAATCCGATTTTTTAACATAAATGTACATCTGCAATATGTGTTTTATCACGAAAATGTTATAAATGACAACTAATTCTATATCGTTTAGCTAACAACCTTTCAACAGAATTCTTGTGATGCATTATGATGTTCAAAAGTAAAGTAAATTTATTAGTTTTGTGCGAAAAATACACGTGAACAATACAGTGCAGAGTTGCGCAATTAAACACAAATACTGAAAATTTCTTCTAACAACTTCTTTAAGATACCTTGATTAACATTTTTCATATTTACACAAACACAATTCATTTCAAAACAATTAAATTTTGTATTTTAAAATACATTAAATTTTGATAATAATCTACTTTTATATGATTTAAATATGACTTCTTTTTATTTGAAGTCTCAAATAATTTTCGTGTTTAAGATAAGCTTTAAATTAAGCATTAAGCCTTTTATTTAAGAAAGTGGTTGGGTTTAGATTCGGGTTCGCGGAGTAAAGAATTTCAAGACTTTGGTTCATGATTCGCTGCAGCGTTTTAAAAACCCGTACAAAAAGATTCATCGGGACAACATAATGCAAATTATGGAATTTATTAAATTATAGAAACAATACTCTGTGCAAATTAATTAAATTATTAATTAAATTAAATTAATGGACTTTATGGGAAAAAGATTTGTAATTTGCAAAAAAAAAAAAATCTGTGTTCGTCTTTGCCGTAAACGAGAACGCAATTGTTTTGCAAGATTTCATTCAAAATTGTAAGTAACCATGTAAGTTGGTTAAATAAAAACCATATATAAATTAACATACTCTAACAGCTTTAATCCTTTTTATGGGACATTACCTGAAGGCTAAGTGAAAAAAGCTACCGGAAATCTGATTGAATTTTTGGAGTCAGATCCGTCGATATACCCTGTATCCAAAGTTTCAGATAATTTTTGTGCAATCCGCTGATTTAATCCCATGTGAGGGTTAAGGTAAACTGCGTCATTTGGATGATTCCTCTATCTGGGATCGACTTTATTTTGCACATTCCTTATCGTTTCAGCTCACTCAATGATATGCAAAGTAGCCTTAGAACAAAATAAAAGATAAAATACAATACTTTAAAAATGAGAAAAATAATTTAATGCACTCTTGAAAAGCAAGAATTTAAATAGTATTAATTTTAAAGTTTGAATACCATTCAGTTAGTTAGATTAACTAATTAACCGGTGGTCAGTTTCCGTTTAATTATATATAAATAATATAAATTCAAAATATTAAATTGGATACATTTTAGTTTATAAATCTGCTATACATTTCAATCGTAGAAAATAATGGGTAAATTATGGCTAGATGAAGCATGAAACTGAGCTTGGGCTCAATTAAAGTATTCTAACAATCGGCATTAGTAGCATTTGGCCAGACGGGATTTGGCAAATGAGAGAGTTTCTCGCTGGCAACACACGCGTCAGTGTTGGGCTCTAGGAGCATGTGGTTGCAAGTTTTTATGAACTGTTTACTGCCGTTAAAGTCACTTTTATGTGCCGTCCGTAGTCATAACTGTCGCAGGCGATGACTCTGACTCCGACTCCAACTCCGACCCCGGCTTCGACTCTGTCGATGGGCTAGAGGAAATTGTCGAAGGTGATGAGAGATGATCGGGCACAGAAGCTGCGACTGCAGGATCAAATTTAAAGTGCTGCACTGAGAAAGGAGACAGTTTTATGTCTGTTTACAGTCGTAAATGTTGTTCAATTGCAAAACGAAAACGGAACCGAAATCAAGATGAAGACCCGAGGCAATAGTTAGAGCAATAGATGTGACTGAAGTTTATCATCAAAATAGAATACAAAATGAAAAGTGCCCACAGTCAAGCGATTAAAATTATAACCGGGCTATGCAGGATAGCAAGTGGAAGGGGAAAGGAAAAAGGAGAGGGAAAGGAAGAGGCAAGGGAACGGAGAAAGGCCAAAGGGCATGGCCAACTGCCATGCTTGCATAAAGGACAAAACAATGGCCGTATCTCAATGTTAGCTGGATCTGACTTTGACTCACTTTGTTCCTTGCCTCTGTTGTCATCCCTGCTCACCACACTTTATGGCCTTTCCTTAATCTGACAGATACGTCACGGCCGCAGTCTTAGGTAATTTCTCTTTCTCTCTCTCTCTCTCTCTCTCTCTGTTTGTGAACAAAAAACTAGAGAATGCCTTATTAAATATGATTCTATAGTGCGAATGTCTACAAATATTTGCGCCATGCGCGATGACATCTGTTAAAGTGGCAGTCTGAAGAAGTACTCGTATTTTCCATCTTTTATCTATGAGGAGGCGGCTGCTCAAAGGTTATCGAGCATCTCTTCGATTAGATGTGGCCTCACTTTCCTCGAAAACAGCGAAAGGAACCTCGTAAATTGTCGCAGATCAAAACAATTGACACTGAACGAAGACGGACAGAGTCACAGTTGGTCGGAGCTGGAAATGGAGTCGAAGATGGAGATGGAGATGAAGGTGGAGTCGGTGCATGGCCATCATCATGTTTATTGGCTGGCAAATTGTATACTCGGCTCACATGGCGCACCTCCGACCACACTGACAAGATGGCGATATCGCAGTCGTAGTCGAGGCAATTTTCAGCTCGACGTTATTATGCAATATAAATCAGCAAATGGGCTCAACAGACACACACACACACACACACACACACACACACACAAGCACACGCACAAGGACACAAGTACCAGGGCCGAGGGGAGAGTGCTCGGCTGGGAGTGTGCTCGGCATTTGGGGATGAGATGGCGGGCCATGTGCTAGCAAAGGACCAAACTTCAAGTTGCCAAAATTTAATTCGAAATGATAACAGAAGTTCCGAAAATGTAACTGGCAACCGTGAAACTGCCGTGCGAGTGACAAGCAACGTTTCCTTCGAATTGATGTTATTCCTTTGTTTTTACAGTGGAATGACAATTATTTATCGTTACTCAAAACATTTTTTAAATGATTGTTATAAATCCACATACGTAAGAATACAAAGTAGTAGTTATTTGTTTGTGGCAACATTTCGATGAAATAGTTATTTGAACAATCTTCGATTTTCTATACAATTATTTTTTTTTTTAAATAATCTTTGATTTTTGTTATGTTTGCAGTTTAAACTAAAGTTTTACTCTTGTATTTAGAGTTTTCGTATTTATTTAATGTCAACTAAGAGCAGTTGACTAAAATTATACAAAATATGCAAAAATTTAATTCAGAATATTTGTTAATGATGAGGAATACATTGTAATAATTCTTTTGAACTAATTGCAAAACAATAGTAAGTACTAAGAATAAATTAAAAAATATTTATAGCATGTACATTAGAGTGAATCGATTTTTTCACAAAAAATGTTAGCCTTCATTCGTAACTACGACCAATTCTTAAATGTTTTCACCAAGAAACCATAGTTCGCAAATCAATTCATAGTCCCCGCTTTTTGAGCTTAACAATTTTGAGTTTTTAGTTTAAAATTATGTTTTAAGAACACTTGGTCCTTTTATTCTATAGTATTTACAGCTAATATGGTAAATTTGCTACCGTTATCCGATCTGATCTAGTTATATACCAATCGAATTAACAAAATGGCATTCGTGGTATTCGGCACAGTGCTTAAAAAAGTCGACATTCTTTTAAGCCAAGTGAAGATGTTTTTTTTAAAGTTTTTTAATACCAATCAGAATCGGACTAATAATTTCATGATAACAATTTCGAAAAAAAAAAAAAACAATTTTCAACTGAAAAAGCGGGAACAAAGAATTGACAAAATACAACATATAATTTTTGGAGAAATGTACCGAAACCGTACCGGTACATGCGTTTCGGATTTTGGATCTTGAAAAAGATTTCGGTTTAAAAACATCAATCTGTTATTTTCCGTTACCTGTTCGGAAATATTTCCTGAAAATGTGATTATTTCGTTTAATGTAAAGAAACTAAAAGTTTTACGAATATAACAAATTCGTTAAGTTTGGGAATTACGATTTCCTTCTTTCTTAAAACTTTAAAAACAAATTAATGTTAGTTCTTGACTTTTCCTAATCAAAAATTAAATAAAAAAGAAAACTAAGATAAATAAAATTTAATTGAACATATTTAAAAATAAGACCAAGGCTGCAAACTGGTTCTGAACCGAGCCTCTCTAAACCGGTTCGGCTCGGATTCTTAAGCAATCCGAACCGGATCATGAGCCGAACCTTTGATATTATATACTCTGTAAACCCGAACCTGAACCGAACCAAATTCTTAAATAATAGGTTCGACTCGAAAAAAAAAATATTTACACATATGAAAAGTACATATATGTATTTTTTTTAGTGATGTAAAAATACATCGAAATATCGACAACTAAATTTTCGCGAAAGCGATTATCGAGTACTTCAACTCAACGATCTATAAATTTCCATGAAAGCATCGACAACTCACTGGAGCTTGTTCATCGTAGTTTATTTGCAGAACTTAATAATCACCAATCTTAAGTTTTGTTGGAATTAACTGCTTATCGAAAAGTGAAGTGAATTCAATTGCGCGGAATAATATATATAGTTTGTATTACAACATAGAAATCATTTAACAATAACTCATCTTAAAACTAATTTAGACTTTTATAAAATTTTTTTTTTTTTTTAAATTTACTTCGTTATAAAAATCAAGAAAAATTATACACAGAAAAAATATTTTGTTGAATAAAATTGAACCAATGTCCGAACCAAAACCTTGGCCTTAGGAGGTATATAAACCGGTTTGCGAACCTAACCTTAGTTTTGCTCTATGGTAAAACATAGGCAGCTTGCACCTTGCGCGATTTTGACAAAAAAAATATTAATAATAAATTTAATTAATATTACTTAATAAGATTTGCAATTTTGTTATATCGATACAGTTTCTTAGTGGCAACATGAGTTGACCTATCCACCCGTCATTCCGTCTATAATAACTCCTGAATCTTATAAACTTTAGAAGCCCATATTTGACCTAAAGTCTTCTTTGAATAGTTCACAGCGAAGATAACTTCACCATGTTCACCACGCTGTTAAAATAGCATTCGCTTTTCGGTGTTGAACAATTTTTGGTAATTAATTTTATATATTATTATTATCTATCAATAAGCAATACAAGCTTTGAAAATTATGAAACCGGTATTTCTACAGTCGGGGATTTGACTATAGACTTTCCTACAAGTTTGAATTTAACAATTAATGGATAATTTAAAAAACATAAAATTCGCATTTTCGTCCCACTGTGCATCGTCTAACAAGAAAGGAAGCGTTGTACCTGATGCTGAAACCAATTCGGCGCCTTTTTCGACTACCAACATTCCATATAAATTAGTCTCATGGGTGCAATTTTATTAAATCAACAAAAATTTGCAATGTTGGCAACGTCTTTCAGCCCTGTCTTCCTGCTCCTGTTTTCCGCCCCTTTATACGCCCCTTGATTATGGTGTAAGGAAGGGTGGGTTGGGTCCTAAGTAGCCTTAGTCAAAACGTGGGCGAACGGCTTTCACTGGGTCCAGAAAGGGGATATGGAGCAGGATGGGGGTATAGAATGGTATGTGGATATTAAAAAGATTGTGTTTCATTTGAATGCGGTGCACATTTGTTGGTTGACTTCCAACAGGATTATTATAATATATTGAAGATCGCTTAGTTGAAATTTAGTGCTAATGTCTGCGGGGTTTTACATAAAGAAATGGTTATTATTCTGTAGGAAAAACCAAGTGGGGATAGCTGGGTGCATTTACTCAAAGAAATTGAGTATTAGATCGGGTTGTCTAACAAACTAGACATCATTTCTCATTTGTCTTTAATTTTTCATTATCATAGCTCTCAAACATATTGAAAAGTGGAAAATGTGGAAAATGTGAAAAAGTGTTTTAACAAAAAACGGAAAAACTCATTTCGTTTTGTTAATAAATTATGATATAGTCGCGCGGGATGTGCAAAAAATGACAACAGCTCTATGGTTGTTATATAGAGGCCTATGACTACACACAGACACACACACACTCGCACATACACACATGCACATATTGTGAGCAAAACATGAAAAGAGCCAGGGGATAAAATCAACCTGTGCATTCGCAATGAGCTGTGAGGTACACACGACGCATCAACAACAACAACAACCACAACAACAACGCCAACAACAATGAAAATGACAACAACAACAACAACAATAGTCTGGGCACAGGTTGTCATTTGCTGAAAATGGGTAACAGCGACAAGGTTTGCAATTGGGACCCTTAATTCGCACATATTGCACACGGCAATGAACCAGGGAGACCGAACAGGAACCGGAGCAGGAACAGGGGCTGGAACAGGAACAGAAACAGCGACAGGGGATGCAAGGGAAACTGGAATGAGGCGTGTTTGTTTGCATTTTTTAAAAACACCCTTTGCACATTAATGGCGACCAGGTCGAGGGAGATGGTCTGGCCTGAGAATAGGAGAGGATGCGGAGTGTGCGGAATGAGGGTGAGGACGCCATCGGAACAGGGTGTTTTATGCCTTGTTTTATTTATGCAAAATTATGTTTCAATTAAACGAAACGCGCTCTGTAATTGCCAGATATTACACTTGCCCAGCTTCGCGACCATTTTGGCGCGCTGTTGCCAGGCGAGGATTGAGGATTGTGGATTAAGGATGGCTCCACGGACCAAGGGGAGTGGCAAGGGCAACAGCTGTGCTGTGTTGTAATTAGGCCGCGCATATGCCACAGCAGCAGCAGCAGCAGCAGCAGTGGCAGCAACGTCTAAACATCAACTGAATTTTAAGTAGCATCATCGCATCGCGTTTGTGGCTTTGTTTGCCCTTTCCCAGTCAAAATATTGTAATTTTTTTTGTTTTGAACGCAACCCGCGAACGAATTTGAATGCCATAAATTGTCATAGTTTATGTGCGATTTGGCATTAGAATTACACGGCTGACTAGCGTTGATCCACGGGGGGACAACAATCCATCGGTATAGTCTAGAAAGGAAGTTCCACAAACCATATAGAAACCTGAATTCTAAAATTTTCTTACCCTCCAATCCGAATCCGAACCGATGCATTTATCAAAAATTAGTGGTTCAGCTCAAAAGTAAAAGATTACCTTTATTTCTTTTTTTTATACTTATTATGTTTTAAGCACAATTACACTCGGAAAAAAATTAAGAAATTCGGCTTTGAATATCGAAACATAATTTCTAAAATCAAGAAATATTTCTAAATCTCTGAAATTTTATTTTTATGTTTCACAACAATACTTTTTAAAAATTTGAAACAAAATTTTTAAAATCAAGAAATAACAGCATTTATTATACCGAAATTATTATTAAAAATTAAAAAATAATTCCTTATACGTAAATTCCATGCAACTTTCTATAAAAAATGGGAACATTTTAAAAGTGCATTGGCTGCTTTGATACTTTAATTTTTCTGTTGTCAAAAATTTTCTAAATTCATTGGCAGATTTTCTTAATATTAAAAAAATTTAGTATTGCTAACAAAAGTAAATTTTGCCTTAATATTTAGAAAAGACTTCAAGTGAAAATCACCATATTTTTTTTTTTAGAAATAAAGCCGTTTTACTATATTTTAGAAATGTAATTTCTTAATAAACACTTTTTAGGGTTAATTTTTTTATAATTAAGATAAATATTTCCGATAAATAGACATTTTCTAACTATTATGGGAATTTTAAAACAAATGCTAATTTCTTAAACGAGGGTAATATTTTTTTTCTGAGTGTAGTCTTTGATTCTAAAAGTCCTGGTCCTAACAAGAGTTTTGATACCAATCTTGTCAGGATCAAAATAAAAACACTTAAGATATACTTATAATGTATTCCAAAAATGAAAAAACAAAAAAAAAACACATTTTTCACTTTAAAAGTATAGGTTCTTGGTGAAAACACCTTAGAATTGACCGTAGAATTCGGGTTACCATTTATCAATATTTTTTGGGCCGATACAAATCAATGCACTCTAACGTATATTATATTTTTAGATAGCTTTTGAAACAGCAAAAATAATAATAACAAATATATTTCTCTTAATTTAGATTCCATTAAGAATTCAAAATTCATTTTTCATAATTTGAAAGAAAAAAAAATTAATAATATATTTTGTATGTTTTAAAAATTAAACCAAGGTTAAAATCAAAATCTTCTTCTAGACATATACCCAAATCTTCATCTAAATTTTTATTCTATTTAGCATGGTTTTTTAATTTTTTAACTACATTTCTAAACTGAACTAAATTATATTTTTTTTGAAGGTACGTTGAATTTGAAAAACATAAAAAAAACTATTAAAATTAATGCAATCGCAGTTGATTTAGATACTGCTTCATAATATATTAGTTAGCCGAGTGACTGTTTTAATAGGTTTAGTTAAATAATTGTAAATTATTCATAATCTTACGTCTGTTATTTTATCTGTGCATTTTAGTAATTACTTTTAAAGTGTTTTAATAGACTCAAAAGTGGGTTTAGTTTAAAAAGTGTCCGTCAATTTATGTAGTTAGCATTTGTAAAAAGCAAGTTCTACATTATCATGTCACACCCTATAAATATTTTCTCAGTTGTGTGTTTTTCGCAAAGTTTAACCTGTCCATAAGATTGACAGCTTTAGCTTATAGAAGAATGTACGTACATGTTAAATATGTATGTACACTATGTGTTTGCACATATATATTTTGTAGAGAAATAAAAATATTTGAAACGATGCCTTTTCTCATCGATGATCGCCTTCGGGCCAGTTTATCCCAGAAACTTTTCTAATAACAGCATCCAAATGTGAACTTATGCCACGTTACGTGCCTCGCATGGCGATGCCCACGCCTAGAACAGGACAAGTGACTACATACCTCTCGTTCCCACTCTCCCACTCTGTTGCCCCCTCATCATCAATGGGGCAATCTTTGGAACGCCATTTTGACGTTTTCGAAAGTTTCTTTTATTGCATACATGAGCCATTTGCGTGCTTGTGCTTTCGTTTCCGTTTCCGCATCCACATCCGCATCCGTTCGGTTTCCACCAAAGACGCAGCAGCTCGTTGACACAGCCATTATGCTGTCGTTGCTCCAAAAACGGGACAACGTCTAGCCTCTTTCCTCTTCCCCCTTTTCCATGTACTTCTCACACACATCCTTCGATTGGGAGTCCTTGGCTGCTGCTTCTCCGCTGTGCACATATGTATCCCATAAAGAGGGTCGTTATGTGTCCTCTTATTATCATAATCCGTTGAGTTGTTGCCGCATTAATTAAATTTAATTAAAGGCGTTTCGCAACATTTGTCTTGTACGTGGCAAACGTTGCAAATTGCAAATCTAGCCTTGTCCCCTTCGACTCAAAGACCATATCCATATTGCCCCAAACACCCTGTTTCTTCCTCCTATTGACAGTTCTGGAATCTATATCCTTTAATTAATATTCGCAACATCTGCATTAGTCAGTGAGAATTTATGCGTCATTATGAGATTTCTGCCAAACTCAAATTCAATCTTCGCAGTGATATTTTCAATACGTTATATTCAAGGTTGCCAAACGGGCCGATTTATGTACCAAATGTTAGATGATCTACTCCTTAAACTTGAACGCGATACCGGACAGCTTTATTATTAAAAATAGGGGGCTCTGCTCCCTTCTCGTTTCGCTCGCCAACCACCAGCTCGCTACACTCGCGGTGCTGCAGTCGAGCATACTCGACTTTTGGAGACCCCGTACTTTTTATGCATACATTTTCTGTTTAAATTACTAGAACAAATTCTCAATCGAACCACATTCAAATTTTTGCTCAACGGAAAAAATCAAAATTGATTTTTGTCAAGTACTTTCCTGAAATACACCCTGAGGCTTTGGCAAAAGCGACTAAGAAAATTTAAAAAAATTTAGTTTACTCTACTGTCAATTCAGTTTGGTTACGATATCCCATAAAGCAAAAAAGTTTTTGATACTAAAACTTGAATTTCACCCGATCGGTCCTATGGTAGCTAAATTATATAGTGAACCGATTTGCACCAACTTCGGTCAGGATGTATAAGACCAACTTAAATGCGTATTCTATCAGCTTGGTTAAGATATCTCATAAAACAAAAAAGTTTTTCATACTAAAACATGATTTTCGAACTTTCGGTCCTATGGGAGCACACATTTACCACATTTTACCACATTTGGTGTCACTAGCTTTTAAATTGTTCTTATAATTTGGATATGAAATTTTTTTTTCGATTTGTGGGCGATAAAGGGGGCGTGACCGAATTCGGAAACAAACTTGATCTGCTTGCAATATAGAGGAACCCATATACCAGCTAGTGTCTCTAGCTTTTATAGTCTCTGACATCTCGGTGTTCATACAGACAGATGGACTTTGCTATATGGACACGATTATTGATGCTAAGCAATAATATATATACTTTATAGGGTCCGCCACGCCTCCTGCTGCCTGTTACGTACTTTCTTTTTAAGCAAACTTAATAAAAATTCGTCATTTTAATCTATGTAACAAAATCGCAAAATCATTATTCTAAATTTGAGTCTTTAAAAAAAATAAATTTTAAAAATTGTTAATGCTAATCAAAAAAAAATTATTCCTAATAATCCTTACATTGAATTGATACTAATGGAATAAGGTGCGATGATTGAAATATTAAAAGATAATAGTCTTCTTCTTCTATCTTGAAATCTGTGAGTGTGCTGTTTAAGAGTCTATTAAGTTTTTAAATTCTAAAACAAACGCAAAATAATTATGACCTACACTAAATTATTAAAACATTTCAATGCTGCGTACAACATCTCTTAAAAGAATGGTAGTTCCGTTGAGGCTTTTTGAAAGTAGTGTGTATTAGATACATATTTGACTAAGCGGCTAATATCCTCGATTTATCAATTTAAATAGATTCATCCTGTCATCTAGGACCTTTGTTCAGCGACAGCTCACGGTGGAATCCTTGTAGAGCTTTGATTGAGGCATTCGACTTGAATGAAAGAAAAGATAAATCTAACAATGCACAATTTCTGAATTACAGATATCTTTTTTTGTTTATTTTTTTTTTTTTAAATATATTTATTAATTTTCATTGTTGTTTGCTTAATATTAGGTTTCTCATAATGCATGCTGGAATCCATAGATTTATAGACTCACGTTTTAATCGCTGGCACATTCCGAATGTTCAGACACTTTTCAAGCGAGGAAAAGTCCAATCAAAAGTTGCACAGCGAACTATGTTAATGTGTAATTGTTTATATATTTATTGTTAATGTTATGCTTCGTCTTATAACTGGATGCACTGCACTGCACTTTATTTACAAATATTAGGGCAAAGAGTTGCTGTAATACCATTTTCTCTCTCTTTCTTTTTCTCAGTGTAAGTCGTTCATAAAGATTTGAATATCATTCAATTACGTATATGTCGGTTTGAAGACATTTTCAATATATCTATATCGTTTTATCGGTTGTTTATCGAATATGTTGCATATTATTTTTTGTATGTATGTGTACTATATGTACTTGTTAGTAAATAGGTTCTTGACTTCTACGTATATAGGTTTATTAGTTTTTAGGCTAATATTGATTCTTTTTATATATTTTTTGTGACCCTTGCAGGTCTCTCAATATCTTGGATGGGCTTTTGTTATAGTATTTGTTTAGATTTTTGTTTTTCATGTTTTCTGCAATAAATGAAACAAAGTAACTAAGGGTTTTGTTTTTAATTGTTTTCGCATTCATTAAAAAATCGCATAAAATTATATAATACACAATTTGTCACAAGCTAAACTTAAACTAAAATTAAGAGAAATTATTTTCCATTTTTTTCAAACAATAATAATTGTAATTGGCGCAAAAATTCATATCAATTTGGAAACAAAACAAAAGGCAATAAGTTCGACAGTAACAAAGTTCTAAAAGAAATTAACGTATTTAGTTTAATAATATCACGTAAACCAATGAGGGGAAGGAATATTCCTACAAACAAGAAAGAATTGAACTGGAGACAGACTTGTGTCAAAATGTGGCTCTGCAATTTATGTTAACTACACACACATATGCAAATTTATATATATACAAACATATATTGTATATATATAAATATCTGTATAATTTCATAGTTGTATAAGATTTGTATTTAATATATTTTTCGATAATCCGTTTCATTTTTACTTGATTTTCATCTTTACATTTGTAAATATGGGTGTGTACGTTTTGCTTAGCTTTGTTTTTATTTATAATAAATAAATATATTTACTTTATTTTAGTTTCATTAGTTTAAATCAACTTGTTATTCTCATCTCCCATTGTTTACGCTATGTATGTAAATTTGATTCCTCATCTTTTTTTTAATTTCGATTTTGGGAAGTTAAAACTCTACGTATATGGGGTTCTTGTAGTTTCTCATATCTTTTCATTTTTTATTATTCTATTTAATTTTGTTTTCCTTTAACACTTGTTGTAGTTGTTTTTCTGTTGTTGCAACCTTAAGCTAATACGTATTTCGGAGTTTACAATTTTTGTAGCAATTAACACCCCATTCACACTATAGTATAATGCGGATTCCTCTTTCTTTCTCTCTTTTATTTTAGTCACTGGCAAAACGACCTTTGTTTTGTTGTTGCTTTTATTATAATGTAATTTGTTATTATTATTATTATTATTATTACGTATTTGAAATCGTGATTATGCTTTTGGGTATGTTGCATACCATTCGTTTTTCATATTACAATACACTTAAACTTTTAATTAGGGAAATGTTTTCGGTTTTTTCTTTTACATTTTAATTATTTATTATTATTAATTTTTTTTTGCGCTTTTTCTTACTTTTTATTTTGCATTTACATTTAGCTGGTATTATAACTAATATTAATATGGCATTGACGGAACTATTGTATTTTATAATTCGTCTAAGCAAAATTTCAAAGCATTGGCATACAACAAATGACAGCAAAACATACAACACAATATCGTAAACAAAAACATTGGAAGAGTTTTTTTGATTGAAAATATAAACAGAAATTTCCAATAAATATGTGAGTACAAAATGTACGATCTATATCTCTATAAGTATAAGTTGGGGTATCATATCTGTATATATATATATATATTACTATATATAGCTGTATATATATCCATAATAATCGTAAACATAGTTAAACGTGTATCTATACCATACTACTCGTACTAGTATTATATAAGTAAGTAATCCTACAGCAGTCGCAAATAGTTTTTCATTTTCATATTTATTTTTTTTTTTTTTTTACGTGGCCATTGTCAATGGGTCAATGCCAATGTCACGGGGGTATCTGACTATCTGACTATTTGACTATTTGACTATCAAATATCGCTCATTTCCACTCAGCGTTTTGGCTCTCGATAGCTCTACTTAAGCAATTATCGCTATACTCTCTATATATGTAGATCAAGGGATGCATTATTTATCATTATTTACTATGCTGTGCACAGTGGCTCATAAGCTAATTGTAATGTAATGAAAATTTAAAATCAATTAAGCATAGGTATAACAAAATGAAAGCAGCAGAGTATCATACTTTTAAGCCCTACTGTCTATCAAATAGACAACAGTGCCTACTGTTGTAGATACCATGCTCTAACTAAATATTAAAATGCAATAAAAACTTAAAAAGGTTCAGTTCAACAAAATGTATATATGTATAAAATGTGAATTAAAGCATTGCAGTAAGCAAACAAACCAAACAAATCGCTTGTGGCCCACTGTGCACAGTCATTGATCTTGCATTTGTATTGTATGTATGTATATGTATGTACGCATATCCTTTAGAAATAGACTTAAACAACTATTTACTATGTAAAACTTTACGTATTTAAGTTATCAACTTTTGTTTTGTTTTGTTTTCTTTTGTTTTGTTTTGTTTTGCCTTTCGCATTACACAGAAGAGACGAAGAAACGCCAAACTCAAGGCATCAAGCGATGACGATGATGACGGTGGTTGTTGGATGATGATGTTGATGTTGATGATGGCTAAGAGACGCTCCACGTGGCTGATTTAGGAATTGACCTTACTGACCGCCTTAAGTAGATCGTGATTGCTCTTATCGAGAGCGCTCATCATGCCCAGATTTCCACCAAGACCAGCCCCAAGGCCGGGTCCAAGGCCAGCGCCGACACCGACGCCGACGCCAACCCCGACTCCCATGCCTAGTCCCAGCTTGAGATCGTTCTGACCGACAACGGAGTGGTGCAAGTGGCCCGGATTGTGTGCGATGATCGAGTGATGATCCTGTTGTTGTTGCTGCTGTTGTTGGTGCTGCTGTTGCTGCTGCTGTTGTTGCTGCTGTTGCTGCTGTTGTTGTTGCTGCTGCTGTTGCTGCTGCACTTGCTTATTCTGCTGGGCGGATTTCATCGTCTCCTGAGCCTTCATTTTCTCCTGCTCCTCACGATCGCGGCGTGCCTGCAGCGTGAGAGATAAAAGATAAGAGAAATCTATATTAAGTAGCTGCTCAGTATTTGAGTTTCAAATGTATCTGATATGCAAATCGGTTGCCACTTCATACCTGTTCGTTGATCTCCTTAACCGCTCGCAGTTCCTTCTTCAATTTCATGCGTCGATTCTGGAACCAGATCTTGATCTGGCGCTCGGTCAGGCAGAGAGCATGTGCGATCTCAATGCGCCGTCGCCGCGTCAAATAGTGGTTAAAGTGGAACTCCTTCTCCAGCTCCAGCGTCTGGAAGCGGGTGTATGTCTGTCGACCACGACGACGCGGACATCCATTGGGCCCTGCAAATAATTAAAAAAAAAAGAAACAAAGACAGTTGCATTAGTCACGATTGTCACACACACACACAGAGCTCAAGTTTTTGATGCGGTTCTTGTTCCGTTTTTGGCAACTCTTAACGAGCTGTGAAGATGCTGTCAGACAGTCCGAAATGGAATTTCGGCTCGCCTTATGGCCCCGACACATGTGAACGTGTATCAGCATCAAATCGGCATCTTTGTGGAGTCCCTGCCTTACCCCCTTACCCCCTACCCCTACCCATTCCCAGGGTTGTTTGATTTGTGTGCTGCCATTAGCCAGAGACAACAGCATTAACAATAATTTTGCTGGTTTGGCAATTGTTTAATTGCGCGCCAAGCAGAAGCACAGCTCCAAGTGAATCTCGCAGGGAAAGGGTGATGAAATGGGAATGGGTATGTGTATGTGTATGTGAATGCACTCCACGCAAATGCCTGTTGTCTGTTGCAAATTATGAGCAAAACAAACAGTTTCTATCTATACATATCTAACCAGACCAGACAACCTCTGACGTCAGCAGCCAGCGCCACACAGTGCGAGGCGAATCGCGGCAGGACATCAGCTCCCTGGGGCTCTACCACCGTTTGTACGGCTGTCCGGCTGTCCGGCTGTCCGGCCGCCCGGCCGTACACTGATTCCGATTTCTATGGCGATTGCACGGCATGTAAAGGGTAAAGCAGCAGCATCAACACCCGCTGGGGTTCACTTTTTTTTTCTTCTATCTTTTCAATATTGTTGTTGCTTTCCTTTTGCTTTATACTCAATTTTTATTTTTTTTTTTTTTTTTTAGCAATTTTCTACGCTACCTGTGCACATTTTTTGCGCGACGGTGCGTGGATGATACACCGCTGCAAAAAGAAAGGCAATATAAATAGATATAGATATGGGAGTGCGAATGCGAATGCGAATGCGCTTCGTGTTTATGTTTCGGAAATCAAAAATTTTGCTATCTTCAAATTGCAGGCAGACCTCACTTTTCCCGCTTGCTGTTTTATGGCCGTACCTTTCAATTTTTTTCAACAATTCTCGTTTTTTACATGTAAAAGGTAAATTTTTTATGGTTTGTCAAGTTGCAATTTGCCGGCAGCAAAACAAGGGACAAATTTTGCGTAATATTTTGAAAGGTGCATTTGAATGGTTTTCCACTGCAGTTGTAAATCATATTTTAAGGGTATTCTAGGCACTGTTATCGATAATTTTAAAACGAGTAAAAATATCTTTAGCTGAATGAGCTTAAATTACGTAATTAAGCTTTTTAGAAAGATATTGATGGGTAACTATAATATTATATTAGGTATTAGGTTGAGCCGAACGGTCCTCACGAGGTAATGAGTAATCCAGATGTAACTATTATATTTAATTGCTTCATTTTTTCAATTGTTTTAGTTCTAGAGAGAGAGCAAAGAAACGAATTGACATAAAAAATGTTTCGAATGGAGCAACTAGAACTTGAATTCTAATCAACCCCCAGCAAAGAAGCAGACAGGACCCAGAAATGCCAAACTAATCTAAATTATTTACACGCTACAATGAGCAGCTACAATTCGTCCAAGTCCCATAAATCACGACTCCCAGGACACACGCGCCCCTAAAAGAGATTTACGAGCCTCGCAATGATGGCGCACTGGCGAGAGCGAGATAGCTGCATTGTGCACAGGAGTGCTGGAATCCAATATGGCTGCCGCAGCGTCTGTGTCCGACAGGTAGACAAACTCACTCTCACACTCACACTCGCAATCGCACTCACTCTCTCACACAAACGTTGTCATGGCAACAACGACTAAACTCAAAGCGGTTGTTGTTGTTGTTGCTGCCAGAGAGACTTTTGTTGTTGTTGTCATTTGGTGGTGAGTCGGCGCATTGAAACCGGAATTTCTGAGAGAGCGGAGCGGAGAGCGCTTTGAGCCAAATGCCTCTAACAAAGAGAAGGCAAACGTTGACTCAAAGCCAAAATCTCTGGAAATGTGCGAGACTTATTGATTTTTCATTCTAGTCGATGGCAGATTTCTGTAATGGCCGTCAATGGACGACACGTCTCAACTCTGAACCCCTCAGGAATGCACTCAATGCAGTTGCTCCATCAAAAACACAGCGATCGAACTGAAAACCCGGCGGAGCATTTACTTTAAACGGATAAATAAAATATGCTACCAAAGGATGTTCTTATTACAGTTGTTTTTCGCTTAGCAGACTTTTTAAGCTATTCAACAAATTTCTAAATGTCCTTTGTCTTGTCAGAATTAAGCTAAAAATTTTGTATAATGTTATTAAATTGTTAATTTTAACATTTATCGGTCAACTGCTTCTATATGCACAGATATAAAATATATTAAATATATATTAATCTTCGTATAATATTATATGGTGCTACTAAAAAAACCATTTATACTTTCTTATATTTTATTTTAAATAATAAGAATTGTAATCCCTTATTCATTGGTCAACTGCTTCTACATACATAGATATTAAATATATTATAAATATAAATAATCTTTACAATGTAATAATATCTGCTAAGAAATCCATTGATTACTATTTATACTTATAGTTTTTTATGCCATATCGCTTTGCAATTATTAAAAGCATTTCCTTTATGCATTTCTCACGCTTCTCAAACAAATTGTGAAATCAATTTGAATTGATTTCATATAATCTGTGTCTTCGATTGAGTTACATCCCCGTTTTGCAGATAAAACGCATTGAATTTATTGCGCATTTAATTAGAGGTAACTAGAAATCAAGTCTAACCGCTCGTTCCGTTGAGCTCAGGCGAACCGGTTCGTTGCACAATTCCGTGCAAAATCAATTTTCATTTTCCAATTAAAAATCAATTAGCGGGTCATAAACTGCCGTTGCAATTGACTGACGATCCGGCTGTTCTTAGCCACAAACCGAAACTGGCATGTGATTCATGATCCAATGGGGCGTTTGAAATGACTTACTGAGTGGGAAGCGGGCCGAAGCTCAATGGCCAATACCAATACAAATGGACAATACTCAACATTCGACAAGTAAACAAATGCGGCCAAAACAGACGCCACAATTCCACAATCCAGACGCCTTGGCGTTGGCCAAATAGCGTCCAAGGTGCAACTTGAAAAATGGGTCTAGACTCTAGAGGATGAAGAAAGGAGGTGAGACGACGCTGTCAGCATTCTGAATGGGTCGTTCTATAACAATGACATTAACAATTAAAAATATTCATAATAATAAACGTAATTGTTCAATAAACAGCGACGCGTATAAACAAGCTCCAATCATATGAACAAAAAGCTGACTGAAACTTATGATGACATTAAAATCATAAAAACAATTCAAAGCGTACAATAAAGATACACACACACACACCACACACCACACACACATAGACAGACTGGCAGACAGTCCGACGGATCGACAGAAAAAGCACGCCATTCAAACAAAAGCGTCATAGTTTTCATATGACTGCAAGTTTGTGTTGTTTCTGTACTTATATTTATAAACATATACATATATATATATATAAATATAGCTGTAACTGTATCTATATGTTTGCTTGAAAGTGTTGTCCGTGGGGACGGCGACATCAACTGTTTCGTTTGTTTATCAAAGCGACACAAAATTGTTGTACAATAAACAAACATTTTGTTTCTATTTTCTGTGCTTCGCTTTTTGTTTCGATAAATAATAAACAAATTTACATATCATTTGACACAAACTTTGAAACATTGTCCATTGTGTTTAGATTGCTTTAACAGTTGTTGTCATTATTATTTTTTTTCTCATTGTAATTAATTCAAATCATTTGCATCTCTGAACGCATATAAAATTCTGTGATTTAGCCATTTTGCAGCTGGATTCTCGATGATTGCATGAGTTTTGTCTATTTTTACGCTCAATTTTATTTGTGGTTTGTTGTCTTTAAATGTTTCTATTTTTTTCTAATTAAATGTCTACAAAAGGAACAAAGAGTCAGAACAGAAATATCTGCACTTTACGAAAGACAATAACCAGATAGTAAAGAGTGATTTTTAAAATTAAATGTAAGATTAATCTCACGTATTTTCAACTAAATAAGAAAAGCAATAGGATTTTTGTATAGCTTAATCATCATATCTTTTCCAAAATTCTCAATACATTGAAGCAATTGTAAAAAAAATAATTTATTTGATTCAAGGAATGTAAAACTGAATTTAAGAGTTTTAATAAAAATCAAACAAAAAATTTCTTAAACTTATTCCTGTCTATTGGGTATTTGTAAACTGTAAAGCATTTTCTTTAAAGTATTTTGGGAGTTCTTAAATTTCTTGCTAAGCCATTTTTTTTTAGAAAATATAATATATATAAATATATTTTTAGAAATAAATTTAAGTTTTAAAATTATTTTGTGTGATTTATAAACAGACAATGAATATACAAAATAACTGTCAATATTTGCATCTTTAAATAGTAAAATCTTTAATATTATTCGTAACTCGAAGGTGTTACTAAGAACGTTTTACAAATATATTGATAAAAATATAAAAGTTGAAAATTGTGGAAGAATTTAACTTTATATATGAGCAGTTGATTGTTAGAGAATTAGAGACAGAATTTAGCTCGGAATATCTATTTGGAATGCCGCTCAGGCCGTTTTTTGTTTTTTTTTTTTGGTTGTCTTTGTAAAATATTGTTAGGCTTTCCAGGTTTTTCAAAATTGTGAATCGCATCACTTGGACTTGTCTACACTTTTCTTTTTGGAAATTTCACTCTTCAATGTATTTGTGGCGGGTTTTTCGTATGTTTTATGCTGATTTGTTTATAAGTATTTCGAAACGAACTTCCCGGATGGCATGTTGAAAGATATATAAACAAACAGAAGGCATTCAAAAATGCCCAACATACAGACACAGACACATACTTGAAGAAATACAAAATGAACAATGTTCCAGCCGAATTTGAAAACTGGAATGCCTCAACAATTGGCCGCAATTCCAAGTTGGCTCCAAGTTGGCTCCAAGTTGGCTCCCTGTTTTGAGTTCATTGTTTCGTCGAGTTTGGAGCATTTAGCGTAAATTGCAGTGTTCTTTGGTAAATGCACGACGCAAAATGGCATCCCTGGGGATCATCCATATCCACATCCACAACCACATCCAGGGATATGCAAATGCGAGTGAGGAGCCAGCGAGCAGCATCGCGCCAGGACTAATTAAAGTTTCAAAGAAAAGCCGCTTAGAGAGTGGATGACAAGTCATTGGCTTTTGCTTTTGCGTTTGCTTCTGGGCAACATCTGGTGTCTTTTGTGCGGCTTTTAACAGACAGCAAGGACAAAGGCAGACAGGGACTTGGAGTGGTGGGCGGGGCAGGTGAGCGCTGCCATTAAATTGCCAGGCAGAGAGGGTGGCGGTTTGTTGGAAGAGCTACTGCAAATAATTTATGTTTATTAAATTTATTTAAATTTAATCAGACGCGCGCAACATTCGCTGCTCAATATAACAGGCAGAAAGAGAGAGCCAGAGCGAGTGAGAGGGGGTGATTGAGGGGTGGGTGGTGCACGGTGGTTTTCCTGTCGAGGGGTGATTGCCATAAAGCCACACAACCTGGCAGCGATGCCAAGTCGAAGTCGAAAACGGAGTCGGAGTCGGGGATGCTTTTTGTGCAATTTATGTGCAATGCGTTGCCAATGTTGTTGTTTTGCTATCTGCCCAACCACGCCCACATCACCATCCCCGTCTCCATCTCCAGCCCCAACTCCAATTCCAACAAAGTGCCAGGAACAGCAGCAGCAGCATAAATTGCTAATTGTGTGCTTAATCTTGGAAAATATATGGCATGACGTCGCTATCTCTTTGCCTTGTCTTCGTTGCGGGCCTTTCTGGGTCTGGCATTTTCCCCGCTTTTCCGCAAATACGAGAATTCTACAGCCTACAGCATTAAGCGCCCGTTCCTCGGGGATTAATATATTCTCATCAAATATTTCGCGCCATTATTGGAATTGCTTCCTGTTACTGTTGCTTTCCTTTGCTGCCTTTGCTTCATTCAACTGGCAGTTTGAGCATCGCAATATTTAGTTTGGAGTGAGAGGGGGGAGACAAAGAGGGATTAGGGGCACAGCTTAAGTTAATGTAAACACAAATTAAGTTGAAAGTTCAGTCAAGACAAAGACAATGCAGACTAATTTAAGCAAAGTACACTCTACATTAATTTTAAATAAAAGCAACGAAGTAAGCGACTTATATGCTACATCATCAAAATGGAATTCACCACGGCCCTAGTGAATTATTTTTTGGTATTGTATAGAATTTTTCATATACAAAATTGCTGGCATTCTACAATTTTTAAGTACGCATAATAATGTGTATAATGTGTTTAACTGCCTCGATAGCTGTTCAATTTTATCAATTTTTTGTTAAAACATTCTAAATAGTTTCTATGAAAAATATTAATTTAGTTGCATTAGAGTTGATTCATTTAAATGCACATCTGCTTATGTTTGCGAAAATTACTTTTTTTAGTTCATTTTGGTGATGAACGTATTTTTAATTTTAATGCAATTAAAAGTTAATGGCATTGCAGGTTTTTACAAGGAAATCTTTAGAAAAATATATTGTTTAAATTAAAATAACAGAATATTATTAAAAATATTTTATACCAGTAAATTTTGCGTTTTAAATAATTTACCTCATTTTTAAATACCGAATCTTATTAATAATTTTTAGGGATTTTTTACAGAATTGTCCTTCGAAATGTCGTGGCTTTTTGAATGTCAGAGATTACATGTTTTCGAAAATATTTTTAAAGTCGGAAAAATCGACAGCCGTTAATTAATTGCCAGCTTCAACAAAATGTTTAATTTTAAGCATATTTAACACAAATATTAATTTTACGAATAATATTCCATTTATAAGCTAAGTTATTTTCAATAAATTTAAAATATTAATCAAATTTCTCAACATTATTTTTTGGTTTCAGGTGCCTGACTACTTTAAAATGCAATAGATTTCTTTTAGTTACAAATCATATTTAGTTATTGGATCCCCGCTTTTATACTAAGCACAAAAAAAAATTATTCAAATCTTATATTTTGATTTACAAAACTTTATAATCTAATCATTTTTGTTGTAATCCAAAAACTATAGGATGGCTTCTAGTTGGAACATGTCTAAATGCAGTTTTCTATGATTTATGGGATACATACGAATGTTGAGTCAGTATACTGGTTAAATATTTTGTTTATCTGTGGAATTGCCAACATTTTGTCGTGTCGCAATTGTCTGCATATGTTGCTCGACTATCATTACACGATGATACAGATATGATCACCTTTGCCTCCACTCCACTCCACTCAGGGGGCTGTTGTTTTCCGGGTACTCATATTGCCCAAAAATGCCACAAATACTCGTATAAACATGCCTCTGTGTGTGTCTATGTGTGTGTAAAGTAACATGGCAACAGTAACAGTTGAAATGCACGGGAAACAGGAGTGAAAAGGAGAGAGGATAACAGAGCATAACGACAACAACAACAACTGAAAAAACAACAACAATGGCAGCCATTAGAGCCATTCACCCTTACTGTCTTTATGGCATTTTTAATCTCGTGGGTGGTTGACTGCCTCCAGCACCACCCACAATCCCATCCAGAGGCAGAGGCAGAGCCACATCCACTTCCAAGTCTCGTGCTTTCAGTTTCAGTTTCAGCAATGAGCCACAGACGCTGCCAGGACAAAGACAGGGAATGGTGAACGGGAACGGGAAAGGGAATGTGGATGAAGACGAGGTCGGAATTTTTTGCACGCACTGCAAACACGAGGGTGTGATAAGACAAAATACCCGCCATAAATGTGAAAAATATATGGCCAGAAGTTAAAAGGGAAACGGAAGAAAAACGCAGCGCAGCAACGAAAACAGAAGAGAACAAGAAATGAAATCAGAGGGCGACTCGTAGTCAACCTTCTGAAAGTTTCGATAAATTTGCTTTTGGGGGAGTGCGAACTAATTTGGGGCAGGCAACACGAAGAGGCTGAGAGACTGAGAGACTGAGAGAGTGAGGAAGAGGCAAGGGGATAAGGGGGATGAGGAGGGAGACAAACGGTTGCCAAATGGGCAGCTGGAACATTTGTAACGATGGCCTATAAATGGTATTAGGCGTCTAGAATTGGTAATCCGCAAGATTTTTGCCAAGCGACGAGGACCTGAATTTGACAGCTGTCGTCGTTTTAGCCACAGCTTCCGGCCACGTGTCGCCAAACTGACCGCAAACTTGAACACCCCCTTTGAATGTGAGTGTGTGTGTGTGATTGTGTGTGTGTGCTTGTGTATGTGTGATGGTGTTTGCCTCAATTTAATTGCAAATGAAAGGCGTTTAATACGCACCAGTTGCGATTAAAATCGCTGCGAATCAACGCGACAATCAATGATGACAATGAAGTGGTCTCTATATGTACTACACTGATAAAAAATATGTACTAAGATCCAGATTTTGGTTTCAAAACGAATAATTTTGGTTTAAAAAATGCGTCGAGAACATAAAACTCTAATTTTAAGAAAACACATCTCGGTTTTAAAAACATTTTAAGTAAGACCAAGTTCTACTTTTAAAAATAAAAATTAAAACCAAAAAATAAAATAATTAAAAATGATTTTTGGTTTTTTTTTTCAATTTTGATTTATATTTTATTCTAACTTGGTAATTTTTTAAATGCTGTTATACTTTGTTTCGAGTGGGATCTCTCACCAGAGAGCCAAGGGTTCACTTCTTTATTCATATGAAATAGTACATATGTATACTTTCCTAACAATTCAATATTTTTATTCTTGTATTAAAAACTTTTTTTAGATTAATATTCTTAGAATAAGTAATATGGTCTTAAAATGTTGTCTTTTTTTTCAAGAACAAAATATTTAAGATGAATGTTCTTGATTTTAGAAGCTGGTCTATTTTTTCAGTGTATATGTTGCATGTGTGTGAGTCTGTGTGTGTGTTTGTGTGTGTGCATGTGTGTGGCGAGTCGGGTCGGGTCATCAACACTTTTTGGCGCCATTGTCTGGCAACCCACAACAACAACAACAAGAGCAACAGAAAGTAAAGAAGAGAAGAGAAGAAGAGAAGAAAAAGGTTCAATAGCAACTGCAATTGGCCTCGTCTTGCCCTTTTAGACGCCTCATTGGCTTTCGGCAAAGGCGAAGGCGAAGAAATTGAATTGAAATTGATTGCCTTCATTGGATTGTTGTTGTTTTTGTTTCTGTTGCCAAGTTCATTTGTGCGTTCTATGAACCTTGGCAACATTAAATCGACTTTTATTGAAAACACATATAAATTGCGCCAAGTGAGAACTGAGCGCAGCCTCGAGCTTTTTTTTCCCAAATGCGTTTACGGCCCAATGCACACATAGAAGTCCACAATCCACAATCCACACTCTCCCACTTCTCACCAGAACTGCCACAATTTCAATAACTATTAGGTTAATTTTATTTAAAGAAATATGCCAGAAATAGATAAGAAACTATAAAAATTAACTTATTTTAGCTAGTAACAAAAAATATTTGGTCGATATTAAGGACGTAATCTACAAATTAAATATTTAATGGACTCCAAAATTATATCAAAATAATTTATACGCAATTTGTAAATGCACATTTAAAAATTATAAAATTTTTTAAATCCATATTTAAATTGATACAATTGTAACATAAATTAAAATATTCCTACCTCATTGTAAAATTATCATTTAAGCATTTAATACAAAATCTGTTTTTAAAATTAGTATTAACAAGCTGCAATTGGCTATGAATTCAATTTAGTTCAAATTGAAAATAAAATTCAATTCGTTCAAGTCTGGCCTATTTTAATTATAAGTATATCCGGCAAACTTTTTTTTAAAGAAATTTTAGAAAATATAAGTTTACACAATATTTTCTTTATTTAAATGTTGCAATAACTCAACTATAGTATTTTTAATTTATATTGAGTTTTCAAAGAATATTTAAGCCGTCTAGCAATATAGAAATATTGTCAAATCATTTTTTTAAATAGCCAAAATTCGAATAAATAAAATTTCTTAAATTTTTCTATGTTTTGCATTAACAAAATGGCTAAATTTAGCTATAAAATTGCTTATGTGACAACACTGTTCGGTCAAAGTCGAGAGTCGGGAGTCGGCAGTCAACAGTCGTTGCCTCCATTTGGCATTTGGTAAAAACAAACACGAATTTCGAATTTCTATTTCGACGAGCAACTTGAGCAGATGTCGGCCATAACTTAAGTTGCGTGGGCATCGCGGCGACGACGACGACGACGGCGACGACGACGACGACGACGACGGCTTGAAACGATGACGTATTAAAATGCCATTCCAGACGAGAATAGCAGAGAGAGAGAGAGAGAGAGATAGGGAGAGAGAGAGGGGGGAAGGCACAACGCGTCTCTCCCCAGTTCGTCGCTTTCCCCCGTCCCTTGACAAACGTGACATTTAAATTCGTATAAAAAGCATCGATCGATCGACGCATTTGCTGCGGGTTCTATATTTACCTAGCCGTACACATAACTCATGTTTAGCCTCCATTCTCATTCCCATTCCCATTCCGATTACCATTCCGATTCCCATTCCTATTCTTATTCCCGCTCCCGGATCCACGACCGTCTCATAGTAATTTCAATATGCTCGGACTGCCTTCCCGCAGCGCACAATACTCGTAATTCCACATTGCCTGCGTTTCTCCTGTCTAACATTGGATTTAAGGTGTGGTCCTGAGCGCTCCTGTGGCACACACACACACACACACACACACGCAGTCAAACAAAGGCTCCCAAATTGATAGCTGGCTGATTGGTTGCCTCGTCGAAGTCGAAGTCAAAGTCGAATTCGAAGTCGACCGCAGACCACAAACATCGCTGCAACTCGAACCCGGGTATTTTAACCATTTTCTCATTTTCTGTAGCTGACAAACTTGATTAATGACTGTGTGTGTGCGTGTATTGTATGTGTGTGTGTAATGCATTAATTCTTTTGTTAATGGCTGTTTATTAAAATGGAGGCTGAGCCTTTTCTTAAGAACAGGTTTTGCGTCCTTTGAGCCTTAAGCTCACATACATACTTTATGCATTCATATCGATATGAATATGTATGTGTGCTACAATTTATGACAGTGCTGTCAAAAATTAACTGAATGGCTTCATCAATGGTAAGAAGAAAGTTGCAGCACTTCTTTTTATTTTGTGACACAAGAATTTCACAATTGAAATTGTGAGAATACAAAAGTATAACGAGTTTCACAAGAAAGGACTCAAATACATCGACAAAACAGATGCGAACCGGTTATTCTCACGTATTTTCAACGAGTTCCATCAGCGGCAGAGGAAACAAAGTTAATAAAAATAAATATGTAAACGATAGTTTGTCGATACTATTGCTACAGATTTTCTTGTCAATTGCTTATAATTTTGAAAATGTACAAAACATTTTTAAAGACGGCTTCAGATACCATAATTTTCAAAAAGTTTAAAAATGAAGATACTAAGATCAACATTTGTTGGTACTTTCAAAATATTTAATTTTTTATAGAGTCAAGTTGACTGAAAATAAATATATTTTTCTTAAATGCACAAAAAATATTTACATTTCCTGTGAAAACCTGACCTACAATGGAGCATAAAAATGAGTGTACGAATAAATGTTGGGCTGACTGTATACGGATTTCAAAGTTGTTTGCTTTGCTTTTGCTTTGATAAATATTAATATTCTTGAAATATTAAAGAATTCTTAAAATTTAAATAAGATCCAATTAAAATCACTTTAAAGTAAAGCGCTTCTCTGTTTTGAAGTGGATTCTGGCACATTTGTCAGATAATGTTTGCACGGTCTGTTGTGATCAATTAGTTATAACTATAATAATCCATTAGCCGTTGTTTCATGTAGATATACATACCTAAAGTATAATGGCTCATATAGCTTGCGATAACGATAACGATTATGGCCGTAATCGCAGCTCGGGCACACATAATAAAAGTTTATCTTGCAGATTAATAATAAATAACTAAAACAATTGCAGAGTGCATTAACCGGCGTGTATAATTCCGCCATGAAATTAATATTAATGACTACTTGCACTAATTAATGACAGCAACAACAACAACAACAACAATTACTAGGGAAACAAAGCCACAATCGAAATGGAGACGGTCACGCAGAGTGCGGAATGCGGAAAATGGCTGGGAAATGCAGCGAAGCACGCGAGGCGTGAAAAACGGCTAAACCTAAATGGAAACTAAAACAACGACAACGATTTACTTAAACACATCCAAGTTGAAACAAAAGTTAAATGCGAATTTTACTAAATTAAAATTAATGAAAACGCAAAAGTTCATGTCAAGGATTTGTGACATGTGCAAATGGCGGAGGAATAAACTTGAAATGGAAATGCGAAAAGGAGCGGGAAATGAGAAGGAGCATTTTTTGGGGGAGTCAGGCAGGAGAAGTGGGAGGGGCTGCAGTGGAAACGTGTGCGCTTTTAATTTGATTTCGTCTGCAAATTTGCATGTCTGTCTGTTCGGCGGATCGGGAAAGAGGAGGGAAGCGGCAAGGCAGGGCAGGGCAGGGCAGGATTGGGAAAAATGTAGCTGACTGTCTGTCTGCCAATTTGACCCCACCGAAAACAGACAGACAGTGAACTCGTTCTCGTCTCGTTCCCTGCGTAATTCAAACCCTTTCGCCAATTTGCGCCAGTTGGGCATTAAAACCGCAGATTAACAGCCACACAGGGTAGTTAAAAATTCGACTTGGATGCGGGAAGGTGAAGGGTATCATTGCCGTTGTTGTTGCCTCGCACTCGCAAACGTGTCATTTCGAATTTTCCGTTGCCGTGGAGAAGGAAAAAAGTCTATATGCCACGAAACGTGCCGATAACACGGTGTCGCACATTTACCCCGCCCCCCCGTTGCATGACACGCCCTCAGCAGGCAAGAGAGAGAAGAAGGAAGAGAGAGAGAGAAAGAGATAGCGCCAAATGTAAATACAAGAAGAAAGCAAGATACAAGAAAATAACAACAGAAAATCGGAAATTAAACAAAACCAAAACGAAATGGAATTCGCTTATCGCGCCTCATAAATTAACCCTTGCAGCGTCCGCTCTCTCCTCCACTCCCCTCACCACTGTCCTCTTACCGAGCAAGAGAGTGAAAGAGAGAGAGAGGGAGAGAGAGAGAGAGAAGAGGCCTGGACTGTTAAGTGGTTGCTGGGGTCGTCAGGCCGCGGCCTGCAACGCCGTTTATCAGCTCCGACCGAGATCCCAGTTCCATTCCCATTCCCGGTCCCATTCCCGGTCTCAGTACCGATGCTATGTTGCATCTGCTGCAGACCCAGAGACGCTGTCAATGACATTGCCAGATCAAGAATCGAACATGTAATTCAAATTGATATTGAAATTGAATTGGAAATTGAAACGAACTCATTGTTGAATTGAACTGATACTGAGACTAAAAATGGAACTGTGACTGTTGTCAGTTCAATTCAATGCCGCTTCAAGCGCCGACTCGATCGCTTATCATGAGTTATGATAATGGCATGTTAAATTAATAAAAATAATGAATATTATTGTTTAGCGCGTCGCTATTCGCGCTATCGCCATCGAAAGGTGAAGAGCCAAATCCAAATGAATTGACAAAACTGTCTATGGAGACGAGCGGCCTGAATACTGAAGGTTGAAGTTCAAAATAGATCTATCTATTAACAGTACAAAATAGAAGCATTTATTCGTATGCTTGTACATGCATATTTAAATATGTTTTCAATTAATATTGCCTTAATATTTATTTAAAACATAGTTTGGAATGCTTTTTTATTGTCATTTAAAGACAAGCAAAATTGTTGAAAAACTTTGTAAATTAGTAGAAAAGAAATGAAGATATGAATATAAAGACTAAATATAGATCACTTTAAATTTAGTATTAGATCGATTTAAATAAGTATTCATAACATAAATCCATTTTTATTTTCAGACTTTTTAATAAAAGTTAAACTTTAATATTTTGGTAATAAATTTATAAAAATAAACAAATAATTTTGTATTTCTTGATTTTTTAAAGACCACATTCTCTATGGGGTGGACTATGTTAATTAAAACTGTATAACTTAAAAAACTCAGATGTTTTACAATTATAAGCCCATGATCTTTTAGAAATATATTTTAATTGACTTTAAGAGCTGTCATTATTTCAGCTATTTGTACTCCACATATTTGTGACACAATTGCCAGTTCAATTACACAATGGAGAAGAAAAGCAAGTTAATTGCTTGTCAAACAGCGACTGTTAGTGCTGTAAATTGCGCAAATGACTCCACCAACAATTCTATGGCAGCAGAGAAATGATTTATTTACAAAACAAACAAACGAAGCCAAACGAAGCAGTGATCGCTTGGACAGGGGAATAGGGACAGGGGGAAAGGGGCTAGTTGCCAACTCGAATATCAAACGATCTGTGAAGCTGAAATCAAAGCCATGGCACGTACACTTCCAAAACCAACGGGGGCTTTGGCTCCCACATTCATGGGAGCCTCGTCAGAGTCGGAGCCAGGTCGGAGTCGATACCAATTCGAGTGCAGGGGCAACTGAAGCTGGCCAGATTTGTTTGTGCAGTGCCAATTAAACGGCTCGCAATTACATGCCACAGTCGAGAGCTCGGGGCGGTAATCAGGACCGAGGGTGTCTGGAAACCAGGCTTCACGTTGCGTATACGCAATGTGGGCGTCTGTGAAGCCAAAAGTCGAATGTGTCCAAGGCGCATTTAATTCCAATTAATGGCACCGCTGGGAGAAACTGTTGACGTTCACAGCACACAATAACAACAGCAACAGAAGCAGCATTTATGATGGCCGCACAGTGGTTAAAAACCAACTAAAATGTGCACAACACAGCGTAGCTCGAAAAAAAATATGAATGAGTCAATAGTTTTAATAAAAGTTTTTAAGACCAGTCTGAGAAAATTCAAGTAAAATAAGAAGATTAAGATTAAGTTATATATAAGAGAATTAAAGCTTGTCCACGGATAAAAATCAATTATTTTTGCTAAAAAAATTATATACTTTTATTTGAAAACAGTACGAAAATATTTGAATGTAATGAAAAGCAAAGAATTTATGGGAGCAAAATATTTATGAATCATTTTTGAATAAATGAGCATCTATAGTACAATAAAACATTTTACATCTATTTAAATATTAATCGATATATTGAGATATAAAATATTTCATAAATCATTAAATTTATGTGGAAAGTCCTATATGGATATCATACATTTTCAACATAAGTATGTAAAATCCACATTATATTTTAATTAAAAAAATATAACTAGTGAAGTGCACTAACATAGTATCTGATTAGAAAAGATACACTTTCCAATACTTGCTTTAATTACTGTTGTTGTTGCTGTTGCTGTAGTGCTGTGTTAAACTAATTTCGACTAATTGAAGCAATCGCGCCAACAAAATTGTTACGTGTCGCCCATTAACCGAATCGAATTGCGAACGCAGTCGTTAATCTTTTTATGACTCGCATTGTGTGCGATCGTGAACTGGAGGAGCTGGTGCTACCCGTGTTTGTTGATGGCTTTTAGCTTGGCTCTACGGTCTTAAGTTACTCACATTTTTATGGACAATGAATCGCTGAACTAAGTAATTAAGGGGGAATTGCATAGCAGTGGCCATTGGGGCAAAGATTCGCTTGAAAACAATCGGGAGAGCATAAGCAACACTCCATTATCGGGCATATAAAAGCGACGATCGTTGCGGTGATCGGTGATCGGCGATCGGTGACCGAGGTTGAGGTTGAGGTTCGTTACGGTAGAACATCGTTATGCGAGGCACAAGACCATCCGTAAAATCGTAAATAGATCATAAAACGCTCGTAAAAGCAATTTAACGACGATCACAACAACAACAATGACAATAATAACAAAGAGAGAACGATACACGATCAGCGATTAACGATCAGCGATGACAATCGAATTGATCAATCGAATCAAACGTTCAACTCTCGATTATGGTTAACATTTTGGCGCCTCAAGTGAAGCTTTTTGAAGCTACGTGCTTCGTTTACTTTCGACCATCGCTTGTTATGGCCAACACATACAAGTGCAGATACAGATACAGATACAGATACAGATACAGATACAGACACGGGAATGACTATTTTCGGGGGCGTTTGCATTCAGTTTGAATACGCAGAGAGCGCCGGGTTGATAGTCTATCAAAGTGATTTACGATCTTGCCCGACACTTGACTCGCATGCCATATGGACTCGAGCATTGTGTTTGATATTGGTATAGTTTGATTTGCTGCCAGCTAACTTTCACAGTGCCACAATTCGAATGGAGTGACAGTTGCCGGATGTTTTCCATTGTCATTGGAAAGATGCCAGCCGGAAAACATTCGCAACGGGCCCGAATAGTTGGCAAGACTCAAAAAAAAAGAAAGGAGAATTGTTTGTAGGATTTATGACAGGTCGACAAGTCAGCAGGAGTGAGCCATGTGACGAATGCTACGAGAAGGGTTCAGCTGCTGGCGAAAGTCGAAAGTCGATAGTCGAAAGGAAGAAGTCGGAACGCAGCAGGTAAACTCCGTTCAAGGACATTTCAGTGTAAAAAAAAGTCAAAGGAAATTATGAAAAAGGCTAGACGCATAAATTTCATAATTCATATTTTGCCAAAAATAACCCATTGCCCAATGCCATTCGAGTTATTAACTTCAAGGGTTCTTGACGGTACTTACCATTAAAATCGCCACAAACGACACGCTCAAAGGGACTTCCCATCCAATCTGCAAACGAGAGAACGAAATAAAAAGAATATAGTTAGTAATTTAGTTTTTTAATGTGCTTGTCATAAAGGAGTTAGAGTTAAATGGTACGTTTAGCCTTGAGCACTACATATGGACGACATACTTAGAGAGTTTCCTTTCCCTTTTTCGCATTCCTCGACGGCCTAGCTAACTGTCACTTTTTCGTTGATTTTAAAAGACGATTCTTGCATAACCCTCAACATACTATACACTCTCTCCGTCTCTCTTTATGTCTATCTTTGTCTTTATCTCTGTCACTGTTTCAGTTTCTTTGTCGTCTGTTGCAGTGCAAACCACTCAATCAAGTCATTTTCAACTAAGTTGTCAGCGCCATGCATAAAAAAGAAGCAGGCAAAGCCATTGCAGTTCCAATTCCAATTCCAAGGCCCAGACCACCAGCAAAGTGGCCAATGACCAGAGTGCCCACAGTTGGGGCACAGTCTCCAGCCAAAGTGGACCACGACCACGACCACGACAACAACAATGAGACGCCTAATTAATAAGCAGATGAAGCTGCTCGACTTTGGCTTCTAGCCCCGACGCGTTTTTAATTAAAATACACAAATTTGTGTGCAGTTTGCCGCTGTCGCTGTTGCCATTTTATGACAGACAGACAGACAGACAGACAGACGGACAGACGGACGGACAGACGGACGGACAGACGGACGGACGGACAGACGGAATCTCTAATATGTAAAAATTGTCTGGAATGAGTAGCGGTTTGTGATGGTTATATATAGGGTCATATAGTGTATATATACACTGAAAAAAATACCAACTTCTAAAATCAGTAAATTTTATCTTAAATATTTTGTTCTTAGCATAAGACAATTTTAAGACCATATTACTTATACTAAGAATATTCATCTAAAAAATCGAAATTCTTAATACAAAAACAAGTGGGAAAGGCTATAGTCGAGATCCCGACCATAGGATACCCGTTACTCATTTCAATATATTTAAAAGTACTTTAAAAAAATTACTACCTAATAAAAACTACTTCATACTTTTAGGTGATTATATTGAAATAATAACTTTATTTATAACTTTGGTTAGCTGTTACTCCCGTTCTATTATATAGAGAGATTATAGATAATATTAATACATTACGTTATTTACCATTAAAATTGTATTATCTTAAAAACTGTAGGGGGCGAAAAGAGGAGTGGCTTAAATTTGAAACAAACTTGGTCTGCGTGGGGTCTATAGAAATCTGTGTGCCAAATTTGGTGTCTCTATCTCTTATAGTCTCTGAGATATAGGCGCTATATATAGGCGCTATATTACACATAGTAAAATAACAATTAAAAAATTACCAAACCAGAATAAAATGTGTATATAATCAAAATAATAAATTTAAAAATCTTTTTTTTTTTTGTTTTGTTTCTTGACTTAAATTTTAAGAACATTTATTCTTATAATAAGAACTTGGTCTTATTTGAAATGTTCTTTAAACCAAAATGTGTTTTCTTACGTTAAGAATTTTATGTTCTCGACGCATTTTTAGACTAAAATTCTTAGTTCTGAGACCAAAATCTTGATTTTAGAACATTTTATTTATCAGTGTACTCTATATCGCATTGATGATTTCCGAGTTTATGTGTAAGCAGTTTTTAATCTCCCTTTCCTCTATTTCTCTCTCTCGCCCTCTCTTTCTATCACGTAATTCCAATTTTCCCGCTGCATTTCTTAGCTTGCACAATTTGCCTCGCTTTTCCAGATAATTAAGAAAAGTTAACCTCTTTGCTTTCTTATCAGCATAATCAGGCACAGAACTGGATGCCCCCTTCCAAGTGTTTTAGCCAACTGCACTGCAATATTTGTTGCTGTAGTTGTTGTTGTTGTTGTTGTTGCCACAATGTTGGTGCAACGATGTGAAAATGAAAATTCATTCAGACGCCTTGGCGTAAAATATTAAAATTCATTAGTTAAATTGCATTTGGCAAGCATTCAGCTGTAAAGCGTTGCCGTGTCCGGGTCTGGGTCTGGCAGCAGTTGGCCAAGACCAAGAGCGAAAGCTCACTGACTGCAGTCGATGAGAAAGGGAGGGGAGGGGCAGGAGAAGGGGCAGGGGGGTCGGGAGGGATTCCAGTCGGTTTTGGGGCAAGGATGGCAACATGTCTTGACGTCGATTCTGGCTCAAACAACATGGCCACAACCGACCCCCCCTTCGGCAACTGCATTGCTGTGTCTGTGTGTGAGTGTGTGTGTGTGTGTGTGTAAGTCGGGGGTAGGGGGTGGGGGGCTGCGGCGACGTGTCGCGCACTTGGCTGCCATAATGGCGTCATGCTCATATTTACTTTCATCGCAGTCAGTCGTCGTCGTCGTCGTTGTTGTTGTTATTGTTGTCGTCGTCGTTGTTGTTGTTTTTGTCGTCGTCTATGATCTTGTTGACAATTTTATCGTTCTCTTGTGCTGTGAGCCAGAGATATGCAAAATACTTCATTGTCCGGAATAACGTTTGTCTTCTGGCGAATATTCAATTAACTTTGTTCGAATAACTACTAAAAGTTGGGCAGCCATCAAATCGAACTTAATTATCATATTTGATAAGATTAGAAGAAAATTATTGTTCCTCTTTATTTTTTGAGTTATTCTCTAGATAAGCTATATCATATCAATCTGTATTTGAGTAAGTTTCTATCAAATTTTGCATATCTTATAAACGAATTATCATTTCATGTTTTCATTATGCTAAAGATCTTGACACAGCTGAGAGTAGTCAGCGAAAGATACACAAAAACGATCTAAGATAATATATTTTATGTGCTATTTTTACCTTCTCCTATAAGTTTCCTTTATATTAAAAAAAAGAAGAGATCATCTGTAGTTTTGGTTTTATGAAGTATCTGGACACATTAAAAGCTAACTAAGATAATATCTATGATTGGATACTTATATATAATTAATATAGATAGCATATCCTGTCAGACTACTGTCAAACAGACTATTTAACTAATCTAAAAAAAGAAGATCATACGTAGTTTTGATTTGTAAAAAGTATCTGGACACATCAAGATCTGGCTAAGATAGCATGTATTTATCTTTTTAATATATATTGATATTATTTCCATCCCTCTCTTAAAGCTTCTTCTTTGTGAATCTCCCTCGAAATAGAATGGTCAAAAATGCCTGCAGTCTAGGAACATATCAAGTGGCGTCCGAGAGTTCATAACTCAGTTTAATTGGCAGTCTATTCATATTTTGAATGCCATTATTCATAAGGCATTCAACCCCATGGTGGCCGGAGTGAAAAAGCTGAATGAACTGTGTGTAAATATTATAAAGAAAATCGTGCAGAATTGCAAATGCAGTACGATAAATAAATAAAAAATAAATCAGCTAGTGAAAAATGCGCTTTGGGTTGGCAGATCGAGGTTCGCGTAAATTAAACTGACCCACATAAATTGTGGGTGAATACTGAGTACTCGTATTGTACTACGTTTAACGCATAAAAAGAGATCAGCTGAGCCACAAACACCTCTCAGTACCACCAGCAACAAAATAACAACTCAAAGAGCCAACCAACAATTTGTATGCAAGCAAAGAGAAAAAAAGCCAAAAATGTATCTGTATCTTTTGCCGAGTATCTGACGCTGAGTGATTGTCAGTTTTTTGTATGCGCGGGGGCACATCTAAGTAGATGTGTATGTGTGTGTGTGTGTGTGTGTTTCTCGCAACCTTGAAGCTATTTAAATTACAAATCGACGCGCCGCTTCAACAAAACGAAACCAAACAAAAAAGAAACATTTTTCAACTATTTTCATTTTTATTTACTGTTGCCACTTTTTTAGCGCTCTGTTCATCTATTCATCTATTTCGTCTGTCTCTCAGTCTGTCTGTCCGCCTGTCCGTCTGTCCGTCGGTCTGTCCGTCTGTCGCCGGCAAAGAAACACTTTTGTAGCTCGTATTTGGCGGAAGACTTATGCGAATCGAACGACTTGGAAATGCCCCGCAAAGTGTTCATTATGAATTTTGAATTGGCCCAGAACGAGCGCGTTTATCTATTGTTTATACGCCCGAATGGCCATAAAGGTATAAATTAAATGGCGGCCCCCCTTGCCCCTCACCCCTCAGCTATCGCACCCGCTGTGTGGCGTTGATTTATGCAGAATTTAATAGTACTTTTTATGTTAAGCGTACAAGTTGAGCTCCCTATAAAATGGGAGCACTCCGAGTGCTCAATCCGTTATGATCTAATGGAATGCTCGACAAATGTCTCACCTGTGAGCGTCATCCAGGGATAACGCGGCAGATCCGCAATACCTTGGCCGGCACCACCGGCTCCCGGTACCACTCCGGATGCGGGCTGTGTGCAGGCATTGCCGAGGGAGTCCACACCGATGGCTCCTGCGCTGGCCGCAGAAACCGCCGAGGCAGCCGCTGCATGTTGATAGAACTGGGCAAAGCTGGCGGATGCCGAGGCAGGTACGCTCATCGACTGATAACTGTTCATCACTGTGTCTGTGTACCTGCTAGAAAGAGAGAGATACAGAGAGAGAGACAGAAAACGTTAGTCGATTAGCATATTTATAAGTGTGTGTGTTCCGCCTTAAAAGTCACTATTATACAAGAGAGAAAGAGATGCTAATGAGCCACACACAGCGGCATGTCTTGGCCAAGTCTTGGCCTGGTCAAGTCAAGTCATTGTTTCTTGCTGTGGTCGCCTCTAATTGCGCACTAATTCCGTACACGTTACGCCCGCGGCGTTGTCCGGCCCATTTGCATACGGCCACAACGGAAGGTCAACGTGCGTGCGAATCTCGAGACCTGCGTGGACAAATTGCCAGCTGGCACCACCGCAGCGCTGCCCTAATTTGGACCGGACCGGATTGAACCGAACCGGACCTTTAATGGCCCACTCAAAGAATGGCCACTCAATAATTAGAGCACATTACGAAGTGATATGCGGTTGACCAATGACCATTCTTGGTTTCAGTTACGGGACTCGAATCTTTTCTTTAGAAACTATGTAACTATGGAATAATCATAGTGAATGGGAGTTTCCTAAAACTAAAGATCAATCATTTCGAAATGATAACAGAAGGGGGACAGATAAGTTGAAGTATTACATACTACTTTCGTCACTAGCGTGATAAATTGAAACTGTCTTATTATATTGAATAAATTATAAGTATTACATACTTATATGTATATTAAAATTGGTATATCATATTGATATGAAAGAATCAGCTAAATTGCATTCATATTATATATGCTAGATATTTTATAAATGGGAGCATTTTATAATGATATCAGAGGAAGGTTCAGTTTAATAACAGGAAAATACATATTGGATAAAAATTTCTTAAGACTGAAGATAATAATATATATATATACGAGAATTGCATACTGAGATAGAGGATGTTTCGTTTGAATAAAAGGTATAATATGTATTGATATTATGTTGATATCAGAAAAAAACAACTACATAACGCTTAATGGGATTAGTCGGATTAAAATGATACTAGAAGAAGGATCTGTTAAACAACAGGTATATTAAATATAGTATGGATTGCTTGAATGTGATATTTAAGGAAAGAAAGTCAAATCAATATTTTAGAGATTGGCTGGATGGTATCATATCTGATGTATATCCATAGGAGTATTTTTAAAATTTTTTGCTTTGAATTGATAGATGATCATACAAGTTTCATATGCATGAATGATCATTGTGATGAGATTGGAATTCATCAGTTGCTATCATATTATAAGGATATCAAAGATAAATCTCATGTATAATTTTGATGATATAAAGATCGACATTGTGATCAGATTGGAATTCATCAGATGCGGTCATGTTATAAGGATATGAAAGGAACTAAGTTTTTATATAAAATTACTTTATTCAAAAATCCATCTCAAGTATAATTTGGATGATATAAAGATCAACATTGTGATGGGATTTGAATTCATCAGATGCGATCATATTATAGGATATGAAAGGAACTATAATTTTAAATAAAATTACTTTACTTAAAGATCAATCTCAAGTATTATTTGGATGATCTAAAGATCGACATCGTGATGAGATTGGAATTCATCAGATGCGATCATATTATAAGGATATCAAAAATCAATCTCATAAATTTTTATATAAAATTACTTTATTCAAAGATCAATCTCAAGTATTATTTGGATGATATAAAGATCGACATTGTGATGAGATTGGAATTCATATATTATAAGGATATGAAAGGAACTATAATTTTAAATAAAAATACTTTATTCAAAGATCAATCTCAAGTATTATTTGGATGATATAAAGATCGACTTAAAGTTGCAGCTGGAGCCGGAACTAAAAGTTTGTCAATTTTGAAAGGCACTCACCTGCAGGATTTGTCTTCGAGACCAGAGAAGCCTGGCATGCCGGAGAGGCCGCCATGGCTGCTGGGATGATTTGACACGTAAGGATACATCTTGCTGGTGGGTATGGCGAATGGGGAGCTGGCCGCGGGCGAAGGCGAAGAGCTGCTGTCACCGGTCTGTGAGTTGTTCGCCGAGGGAGGCGTAAGCAGCAGCTGCTGGTGGGCGTGGCCCAAGGACTGGTGGCCACCAAGGCCGGATACGGATACGGATCCCTGTGACTGACTGACTGCAGCTGCGGCGGCGGCTAATTTGTTGATGTGCTGCTGCTGCTGAAGATGAAGTGCAGCCGACAGAGATGAGTACTGTGACTGTTGTTGTTGTTGATGCTGTTGTTGCTGGTGATGTTGTTGAGTGGACGATGACGGCGATGAGGAGGAAACCGGCGAGTTGGAGGATTGACTCAAGTGCTGTTGATTCAGTTGGCTTCCAAGCTGCAGTCCACTGGAACTGGGCGACAACGAGGATGTCTGAAGATGTCCGCTGCTGTTAACACTGTTCCCCGGATGAATCACGGGCGAGGATCCGGCGTTGGATGCTGATGCAGAGACGGAGGCAGAGGCAGAGGCGGCGGCGGCGGCAAATGCGGCGGCAACTGCTGCTGATGACGAATTTGGGGAGGTTGTGGTTAAGTGCGAACTGATAAATGGCTGAAACTGTGGGTACTTTGGCAGCATACTATCGAAAACAAATTTTGACATTGCACATATTTTTCTCTGGCCGAGAATTGCCGAATTGCTCAATTGCGTCGGAGTCTGTTATTTGCTTGTTATTCTTATGTATATATGTATATATTTTGAATGGATGTTGATGATGCTTGGCTCAATTCGATGTCGATGTCGATTTCGAATTCGATGATGATGTTGCAGCTTGTTTATCTGAATCGTTGAATAAATCTTGTTGGTTTCAATGTGTGTGTTTGCCCTTTAACAAATTTGGTTCGAATTCAGTTGAAAGTTCCCTTTACTCTCTACATTCGATTCTGTCTATATAAATATTTAGTCATTTCAATATGATCCAATGTTGAGCAGGATAGCCATGTTGTCTGTCTCGCAATAAATAGTTGGTTAGAGCGAGACAAACGGACAGTTAACAAGATAACAATCTTTCTTAAGACTTGGCTTTCTCTTTCCCTCAAACTTCCAGTTTACAGTTTACAGTTCTCAGTTTCTTCTACCTAGCAGGACAGAGTCGGGACTGTCGGAACTGTCGGGACTGTCAGCTGACTCAAAACACCTTTTTGGGAGGGGCATTCACAATTATGAGCAGGTCGTCAAAGGTCGACAAGAATCTGACTCATAAGTCTGAATAATTTTCAATGAAATTTGTGTGGCAATTAAAGATTTCAGTTGAATTTATTTCCATTTAATATTGTGCTAAGAACTCATTAACTGATATATAAATCAACTTTCCCTAACAGCTTATGTTTAATCTAATTGAAATTTCATTCGAAATAAATTTTATTCAAATTAATCCAAAAAAAAAATCACTAAAAAACTCTCTGTAAATATGTTGGCAAATATTTTTGAATATTTTGAAAGACATATTATTAAAATGGATATAAATCTAATTTTGCGGTATAAAAAAGACAAACAAGCCCGAGGAATTGTTTTTCTCACAATCGTTGAACTAATTCTGAACACATCGAAAATGTTTTGCACAATGCCAAAAGGTTAGTACTATAGATACTGCGAGAAATGGGCGGGGCAGAAATGGTTTAGTTTAGTTAGTAATACTTTTAGTGTTTATTATAATTGAGATCAGAGATAATGACAGAGACAGAGAGAGAAAGGGAGAGAGGGAGAGAGAGTGAGGTGGGAATGATATTTGCCATGTATTCCCATGTTGTGCATTTCGAAAAGGTATAAGAAATATGGTTTGGTTTTATTTGAAAATCATGTTCAGTTTTTACCTGATCAACTCGAGTTGTTTTTTAAGTTTCGTATATTATTAAATTGTAATTGTTGTTGAGCGTTTGGCGAGCAATTTGTGCAACGCTTTTCGGTTGAAAGTGTTGCAATTCGAATTCGAATTCACAACGAAATTTGTTAAATTTTGCATATGTATTCAGTTGCACTTGCAGCTGTTGTTGTGCCGTATGCGGTGTGTGTGTGTGTGTGTCGTATGTGTGTGTGACGTTTATTTGTTGTAAAAGTAATTAAACTGCGGCCATCAATTACACGGAAAATACACGAGGCGCGTTCGGGTTTGCCGTCGCTTGATTTATAGGCGCGCGATTTTTAATAGCTGCGACGGCACTTGCCACTTGCCACTTTCCACGAGGGTTCTTCGGCGGGAGTCAGGAGTCGGGTGTCGGGTCAACTGGGGCGTTATACATATATTTTTATGGCCTTGGATTTCCTTAGCTATGATTCACAGCTCAAGATGCGTGGGCGTTCTAGTAGAAAGTCCCGTCTTATTTATTTTCCTTTTTTTTTATTTTTAATTTTTACGACCCTTTGAGTGCGTGTGGTAAGTTGTTTGTTTGTTGCACGGCAAATTGGTTTTAATTACTTTGTTTTAAATGCCATTAAACCACATTGGTTGACAAACTCACAGGTGAACTGAGAACTATCGAATTGTGTGTTCATTTAATGACTTTTTAATTTTTATTGCTCTTGATTTACTTTTATATGCACTCATTTGTTGTGATAGTTTTGTAATTGTTTATCTTGTTGCATTTGTTGTTGCTGTTGTTGTTGTAGTTGGTTCACGCACAGTTTAACGATCCGCGATAACTGTTTTTAGTGTTTTTACTGGAGTTTTAGTGTGAAGTTTTGCTTGATTGATTGCTATTTTGATTGTGTCAGTGTGTGTGTGTGAGTTTATGTCTGTGTGTGTGTAAATATACTTATGATTATTTTTGTGGCTGCTGACGGCGAATTTTATGAGCGCTTCGTGCCACTATAAACCGCACTATAAAGCCCGTAATAAGCGGCAACAGTTAAACGACAATAAGAATGCAACAAAATAATAAACAGTGCGAATGCGAGCGCGAATTCGAATTCGAGTGCGATTGCGAGTCGGAATCGTATCAAATCGCAGATCGGCAGAGTCAAGTCAAGTCGAGCTGAACTGAACGGAGCTGAACGGAGCGGAGCTGAACTGAGCGAGCGCTATTCCGCAGACACTACTGCGCGCCACGATAATAAATATTATAATAAAACGAAATTTTTAAAAGAGTATAAAAATTTCGTGTAATTGGTAATTTTTGCTGTCGACGTTAGCAGCGGCGCGAGCAGCAGCAAGCAGCGCAGCAGTTGGCGACTGCGACGTTTGTGGAGAGTTTGGGTTTTCGACTTGTCTGTCCCCGTCTGTCTATTTGTGTATGTGTGTATGTATGGGTCTGGGGCTGTGTATGTTGGATCGCTGTCTCCGTCTCGATGTCGGTGGCGATGGCGATGCCGATGTCGATGCCGGGCTGCGAGTGGGTGCGGGTCTTTGCTGCTGCTGGCGTGATGGCGTTGTGTCCGCGTCGGCCGTTGTGGCGTTACGAGCAGCGAAACGTTTATGGCGCAATACAAAAGCCATGCGAGGCTGAGGCCGCAGCTTTGGCCACGCAGAGACAGTGTCGCCGTCGCCCAGTCAGCAATTCATTTCAAGCGCTGCGCTTAGTCTCTCACATACATACATACATGCACACAACACTCACAGACATACACACACAGAAACATGTATGAGCGAATTCACACGCAAATATGCAGTCAATAGTCTCATGTCTCTGTCGACGCAGGCAGCGCGACGCTGGCAATAAGACACATGGAGCTCACAGCTATTTGTCTCGCTCGCACTCGCTGCAACGCAATAAAACGTTAACAGCAGCAGCAGCAGTTGCTCTTGCCTGCCTGCTTGCTTGTGTGCGTGTGTGCGTTTGTGTGTGTGAGGCATGATGGCCGTTCATTTCGAGTCAGAGAAGATAGCAGCGAACTGAGCGTAACTGAGTGCAAGAGCGAGTTTTGAGTGTGTGTTTTTGAGTCGTTTTTGTGTGGCATTTTCTTATACGATTTCTGGTTTTTTAGTGCGCGCCCAATGGATGCTTAATTTTGATGTTTATAACGTGAGAATGCGAATGCGTATGCGCCAAGCGCCCACACAAACCAACACACATGTATGTACATAGCTACAGCCACAGCAATTGCTACAACAACAACAACTGCAACTACAACGAGAGATGATGAGCGAAACTATCGCTTTGAGTGCAAGTGTCTTAACATAACTCTCAGCATGAGAGCGAGTGAGCGAGTAAGCGAACGAGCCGAACGAAGCAAAGCGAACGAGCGAGCGAAACGCCTTTTTAAGTGTTTTATGCTTTGTTTGGCAAAATGTTATTGTTGCTTAAATTATTTTGTATTATTCATGTTTATACCTAGTACATACCCACAAACATTCATACATAGGTATTTCTTGTGCGCGGTGAGCCCCAAAAATTGTCACATGCGACAAAAGCGCGCTAAAAAGTGTGAAGAACTTGGAGATTGTTGAATTGCAGACTTGATGAGGGATTTGATATTCCTAATTTCGGACGATTTGAGCCCCATTGTTGCTGGCACACTCTGTTTTTGTTCTAATATAAATTAGTGCAAAATTTAGACACTACAAATTTTTTATGCCTGTTTTTTATTGTTCGCATAAAAAATTCGCAAGCCTCACAGCTCTTTCACTCCCCCTCTTACTGTGTGTGTCTCTCTCTCTCTCTCTTGCTCGCACTCTCTATGTGCCTCTTTTAAACTTACCCTCGAACGTATTGAGAGTGTTGTTTTTACCCTTAAGCGAAATTACGAAAAATCCATAAATTCGAGAGATGAAAAACGCCGACACAGTCAAAGTCAGTTCATTTTGATGTTGTTCCCTGTTGTTGTCGTTGTTGTTGTCGTTGTTGTTCTGTATTCTGCCGTTGTCGCTGGAATTGCTGTTATGACATTTTTATGAAAAATTTGAAATTTACGATTGGACAACAAGAAGACATTTTCGATGAGAACTTTTTTGTTTGCATAGAATTTATGCGAAAATGTAACGAATTCGCAATCGCTTAACTTGTCCACTTGCTCTGAGTGTTCCGGAGTGGGAGGGGGAAGGCAATTCCTAATCGTCTCCCAATGATACTTGCCACAACTCAACTACACTCATAAATCAGGGCAAATGGTTCGACTACTTGAGTACAAGAATTTGCTGACTTAAGATTTACAAAATCAGCTAATTTTATAGAGAAGTCACGAGAATTTAAATATATTTACTCAAGTCCTTATGTATTCCGATGAATAATCATCTAGACTCTCTTAAGTGATCTTACACTCTATACTTGTACTTACTTGTCGAGTATATTATTTTAAGAATAGAAAGGACTTTACAAAATACGATTATTCTATTTTTGAATACTTTGAGTATGGATTAGTTAATGCTTGATTTTGTATATAAACAATTTTCTAATATGGTATTTGGCAATTGTATGCATTCAAAGCAAAAAAAAAATATGGCAAAACATTTTTTATTTTGACAAAAGGCGAAACTGATAGCTAATAATAAGCACTTTAATTGCTGTTAATGTTAATCTTGGGCACTGGTTCAATTTCGAGAAAATTTCAAAAAACCAAAGCATTCGCATGCTACAAAAACAGAAGCCGCACCCACGGCGAACCTTTCAATCGCTGATTTCAGCGAAACCTGAGGGAGTATTTTAACGCGACTAATTTTAAAATGTTGTGCACTGATGCATCTCAATGATGCTTTTAATTTGGTTCAAAAATATTCAGCAGTTTATTTTTTATTTAATTATAACCACTGTCGGACGCGACATGTCGCATGCGACAATTTGTTCCATTATTCTTTTTAGGCTTTTTGCTTTTGAAATTTATGATCTCTTTTATTCTATAGAATCTATAATTATTTACAAGTTTTATTATGAAAATTTTAGTGTTGTCTTTGCATTTTCATAAGATTTGTTATGCTAAAAGAGAAATTTCGTCAAATAAACATTAAATTACCAACAATTAGGAAAAACTGAATTTATTCAAATATGCAATCGGTATATTCATACTGGTGAAGTAATTCAAGTGTAAAATATTAACTTAAAATAGTTTCCTGAAAAATATTTTCACGTTTTTCACTGCGGTTGACATTTCTCTGAAATTGCCTACATATATGAAAATTATTGGTGCATTTTCTTTTTGTTTTCCATATAATGCCATCTTTGGAATACTTGGTGAAAATTGATATCGCTTGAAAGGATCGCTGGTTTTATTTTAACTAAATAATACTTACATCTTATCTTAAAATAAAATTATAAAAAACGAGAAAATTTATTTTAAAGTAAATTTGAATTTATTATTAAAGAGCTTATAGACATACATATTTCTTAAAAATAAATATAAAAATAAGAGTACAATATGTGGACATAAACGATGTATATTCAATATATTAAATATAAAAATAATTTTATTTCCTAATTCAATTTAAAATAATTAAAATTTTTTTTTATATTTAATTTAAACTAAAAGATAAATAATTTTTATTTAAATATTAATGTTGCAAAATTTAAATGCTTTTTAATGCAATGCAAATATCATATTAAAATGTTATTTAAATCTTAAAAATTAAAAACAAGTTCTTAGCTTAAAAATTGTATACTTGCTAAATCACAGACTATTTAATATAATATAAACAAGTTACAAAACAATAAATTGTATATGCAATAGAAAATTGCAAAATGTTTGCACTCTTGTTGCTGTTGTTGTTGTTGTAGTTGTAGTTGTTGTTGCTGTTGAGAAATTGAATAATTGATCAATCATGTAGCGATAAGCTATTAATTTAACGCGTTGCCAAGTCACCTTTTAACGACGGACCTACAAGTGGAGAGGGAGGGATAGGAAGGGAGAAGGGGTGTGAGGAGGGTTGGGGAGGGGGTTTGGGTGCCTTTGGCAAGTATTTAAAATTAATTGCTCATAAATTCCAAATTAAACATTTTGCCACACTTTGGTTTGCGTTTATGGTTCATACGAGCAGCAAGTGAATGATGTGAGTGCTGTGAATACTGCGAGTGAATACCCACTTTGGGTGTAGAGCACTCCCGGCGTGCTGTGATTTACGGCACCTGCAGTGAATGGGAATGACGGACGGACGGACGGAGGGGGAAGGTCTGGGGGCGGGGCAACCAACGACCGGAAAATGCAAACCGGCCATTTTGATAATCAAAACAAATAATAAAACAACTTCACAAGTTATTGTTGCTGAACAACTGAGCAACAACAACGGCCACCAGAACAACAACAACAACAACAGCAACTACTCGAGTGTGATATAAAAACAACAACAACAAAAACAGCAACAACAACAATGGTGACGGCGCTCGCGAGCGTCATTAAAAGATAATAACCGTAATAAACTAATAAAATTGAAACTGGGTGAGAGCGAGAAAGAAACAAAGAGGGAGACATGAGCAAATAATAATAAAAATGCACAAAATCATAATAAAACACTATTCGGAGGCATCAGCTGGAACTGGAACTGGAACGGTGTACGGGTATGTATGTGTGCATGTGTGTGTGTGTATGTGTGTATGGATATCGCGGATTAAATCGTAGGTAAAACTCCTCGGCGACAGCGACAGGTTGCATCTAAAATCAAATAAGCAGAAAAGAGAGTGGAAGAACATACAATCAATTAAAATTAATATTAGAAAGAGAATAACTATAACCTTTATAAGCATAAGTTGTATGTGTTTGATAATTAGTATGATAATTATCTGATAGAGATTAATACACTTATGATAAAAAGTTCTTTCTCAATCTCTTATAACTTTCTAGGGAAGTTGATATCAGCGCTCTAAATCAGCCCTATTTAATTTATTATTTACTATTAGACTTAAATTTTCGTCATACGAATTTGCATAAATATACTATTCAATTCAAATTTGTATTATTTTACTCTAGTTGAACTGTATTTGATTGACAAAAAATATTTTATTTATTTATTGTTAGGCTATATGCAGTCGACACGTAATTATACATTTAAATCAATAATTAAAAATTAAATTAATTAATTAAAATAAAAATGAATTGCAACATTTGTTGCAACGATTGGGGAAAACCAAGAAGAAAACCAATTAGACCAAGATAAAATTGAAGATTAGTTAGTTTGTAAGATTGCTTTGACATAATAATATAGGGGCTTTAAAAGCAAGAAGAGAACACTCGAAGCTAATCGATTGGGTTGGTATATAAATAAATATTGTATACATAATAATGAAAAAATAAATATTTCTGTAACTTTTGCTTGAGTTATATTGTATATTATAGATATTTTCTTAATATACTTGTACATCTTTTGTTTAAAAATAATTAACAAAAGGTAAAAATTTATTAAAATTGTTAAGGTTTTACCTAGCATTTAATTTATTTAATCACTCATTTTTTTGTTGCAAAACCTTAATTCCCATAGGGATGTCCAACTTGAATTTCATAACTGGAACTTACAACTTTTGAACTGAAAATAAAAATGCTTCAACTTATTATATTCATAAGTAAATTAATTGAGACGAGTGCACATAGATGACAAAAAATATTATTATTTTTTTTTTATATTCTAATTACTATTATACATAAGTTTCTTATAACATAATAACTACGATTAGAGTACTAGTAGCTTGGCCATCGACTCGACAGTTAATTATAGACAATAAGTAGCTATAAAAAGTAAAATACTCAAAGTCCCGCATACCACCTTTATAGCATTGGGTAAGTCAAGCACATAACTCAAATTTGAGTAAGAGTTCAATCGTTAAACGCGATAGTAAGCTGTGTAAGGAGACATAAAGTGAAACATAAAGTACTCGTGTTTCAACTCGAGTTGAGTTGAGTGAAAAATGGAGAGTGTGAGTGTAAACTTTAACTGGGATTCGAGCGCATTCGATTCGCATCGATGGGCAGCACTGACAATCGACTGAATTGAGTGGAATTGAGAAGAGAAGAACTTTGACTCAGCAGGAGATTTAGTGACACTCATGTCAGTGGCACAGTTGTAAAAAAACACATGAAATGGACGATTCTGCTCATGAAATTCATTCCTTAATTTGATACACTTTTATTGCGCCAGTTCATGGCTTGTTTGGCCCTTGCGGTTCGCCTAAGCCCAATTCGGATCACACTCCGAAACCGATTCCGACTCCAACATCGACAGCGACATCGACATTCGAGTCAGCTGAGCGGATGAATGTGTTTTTAAGTGATTCGCTTGACGATTATAAAATGCCTTGTCACGCAATCATTTTTTAATCCTTCGACGTTGTCGCACATGGCCGTGTTTTATGGTTCCCATTCCCGTTCCCAATCCCATTTGCTTTGTGGTGGACATGGAAGCAGCCCCTGGGCTAAAATGTGGGTTTGTGTGTCAGTTTCGTCAGCCGCGTCAGTTGTGATCTCGTGGTGCACTCGACTCGACGCATTCCTCAAAACGACTTAATAAAATTTATACGAGTGTCTCTGTGTGCGTCATGTATCTTTTCTTGTCTCCCAACTCGTCTCGGCCATGTTTATTGCATTTTAATTGCACTAATGATGTACCGTTTTGTAAATTACGCAAATGAAAATTATAAATCACAAATCTAATTAAATGCGTAAGAGAACAGTCGTAAAACTCGAGAGCATGCCGAGTACTTAACATACCCACTTACCACATAGACGAATTTCAAATTCAATTCCCACTGATTCTTCAAATTCATCTGTAAATAGAAACAGAAATACAGATAGATATATTTATCATGTGTACATTCATACATATATATCGCTTTGTTTGTTATTTCTACTCTTAAGTTCTTTATTTCAAACGATTTGCCGATTTCAGTCCTTGTGTTTGGACAACCTTTAAAATACCCATTCAATATGGTCAATATTGGGTATACTGTAAGTACAACATCTACATACACTCAATTCGATATCTTACTCAGATGCAATTATTTTACATTTTTTTATTCGCATTTATATTATGGATAACGATAACACATTGAGTTGATTGACTCTTATCAGTCTAATTTTACTCAATAGAGTCTCACAATTTTAAATGCTTCGCGAAAGAAAGCCAAGTACTTTGTAAGTATGATAAATGTTAACAACTACATATAATAGCTAGAGGAGCCTTATAAATATATTTCTAAAATCATCATTCCCCAAAATAAAAATAAATATATTTTGTGAGTATATGTACGAACTTATAAGCCCAAAAAATGAAAGTTTTTATTTATATTAATCAGAGTTGTGTCTTTAAAAAAATTAACGATAATGAAATCATAATTCACTAGAATTAAAAATAGTACTTCTAATAAAATGGCAATTGTCTAACATTAACAAAAGGAATGTTAGTAAAAATAATATTTTACTAACATTGAAATTAGTACTACGTGCAACTTGTTATAACCATTGAACAATTTTGTGTTGTAAAACTTCTAAGTAACCTCTATACGATGCTAAAGTTTAGTGACAAAAGAGTCTTAAGACCAATAAGAATATAAGAATTGTTCCAAAACATTGGTTTAAAATTCGACATTTGGCACAGTAGGCAAAAGGGTGTGGTTAACTTTCTAAATATTTTAAGAACAGACATTTTAATCGGGTTTCAAACGCAATTCTTTGGAGATTAAAGATTAGATTACCTATATTAAATGTTATCAAATCCCTCAACAAATATTTTAAAGTTTTAAGTTATTGCTTGGGTTTGGGTTGTTAGAGGTTCTTAGAACATGATCGATTATAAGTATTTATAAAATAAGTATTTTAAAATCTTCGTCTACATATTTAATATCTTTTGCCATCGTTCCTAACAGTCTTTATCAAAAACTATGAGAGTAAGGACCGCATATATGTATGTACAATAGGAGTATCGAAAAACATTTTCTTTTTTTTGAAGCTCCTGTACTCATAATGGATGATACTGTGTACATGTGTATGTATACAAAATCATTATTTGTGCCAAAACCTCAATTCTGAGCCACAGTGAAACGAAATTAAATTTTTGAATTTTACAATAAATTACAAAGTATGATTTCTCGTGGTCTTCTGAAAAGTATAACTTGTGACGCAGGCATTTGCCGGTGAAGAGACTATTTTTATAAGTTAAAATGTTGCGATTACTTTGTAAAATATCCAAGTTCTGCTGCAGCGAGGTGCAGCTGCTTACAATTTTGCACTTTTTAGACGGCAATGTTCTTCAGAATGGCAGAAGAAAAACATGGTTTGAAGATATCATGTTCCGAGTACTGAATTTTTGGTTGTAACAGAACATATAAAAACATAAAGATGAATAAATATATTTATTAATTATGCAAGGTTTTTTTATAATAAAAAAAACTTAATAACAATTAAAAAATGTTCATTTGAAAAATAAATTAAAAAATTTTATAAAATTTAGATCAAGCAAATCGACTACTGTGCTAAGATGCAAATCGACACACAAAATATTAGATTTTTTGCAGAAATAATGCTTTGATATTGTATCTTTCATGAATAGTACAGGAGTTTCACAAGAAAAATGATATTCGCTGCACCCTAATGCACAATGTGTAGATCACATTTAATTTAACAAATTATGAGCACAAATGCATATAAAGAATATAAAATTTGACATGCTTATATTTAGATCAGATAAAAACAAACTTAACTTACTTTTTTTTAAATACGTGGTTAAAAAAGCATAAATTATTCTTGAAATAAATTATCATAATGCAGAGCGGAAAAATCAGCACTGGCGCCACCTAGCGTGTGAAGCTTGCAACGAGTTTTCTTGCGTTTTTATGGGTTATGTGTGTGTGAATATTTTGTGGATTTTTCAGAACTAGAATAGGGAATCTTGTAGCCGAAAACTTTTGACTTTATTATGGCATTGCAACAACTGAGAACTATATAAATAATCAGCAAAATTTGTTAAAAAGTATAAATATATTCGTGTTTATTTAGTTAAAATGGATTTTACAGCCCATTTCATGACTTTATTTTCATCTTAAGGGAAATAAATTATCCGACCTATATATAATTTTTTAATTGGCTGTCGTAAAAGAATGCAGGGCATTCGAACTTGTAAGGTCACAACGGAGAACTGCAAATTGTTAAAGTTTTCTTTCTCCAATTTTTCAGGCGAGATGCCGTCACGTTGTCTGGACGTCGGACAGGGAAACACTAATGGTCTCGGTTCGGGTTGGGCTTCGAGTTTGGATTTGGGTTTGGGTTTCTTTTTCGGTTTCGGCATAAACATCATTTGCGCATCGCGGTGACGAGCATGTTTTATAGGCCTCGACAAGACATTAAAACACGCACACGCCCCCAATCCCCCTACCCTTCCCTCTCCCCTCTCCCCACCCCCTTTCCCTTTTCCTTTTCCATGTGCAGGCGGGTGGACATTGTACCTGAAGCAGCTTTTGAGTTTTCCCCTCCAGCTGGGAAAGCGAATTTGAGCAAAGTGCATGGCAAACTCAGTCAAAAGCTGTTGGGCCCCAGATGTTTGCTGGTTGCTCAAGATGATGGGCTGGTTGGATTGCTGGCTGGCTGGCAGCGAAAGGAGATTTCAATATCATAAAAAATCGTATTAAGAGAATCTCATATTGGGAATCGTAAAGTTTTTACGAGCGTTTAATGGACTCTTGCAGTAAGCGTGAGTATTTACGCGCTGCTTAAAAGCGGTAAAATATGGCCAAGTGGTGTCGGGGGACAAACACGCACACTCCAATTCACAGATCCGGACTCGGACTCGGACCTGCACCCGTACCCGAACCCGAACCCAAACCCACTCCCTCTTATACGAGTACTCATACTGAGATGATAGCTAACACGTTTCCTGCCTCGTCGCATAAGTGCAACTGATAACATTGCGAAATTAAAACGTCAATTTTGCATATTTTTTGGTTAAAAACAAAGAGAAATGCTCAGTCGTCCTGTGGTCCCTCAATAATTAGCATCTGTGGTGACAGCAGCGCCATCTAGCTGCCGGCTGGCGAAGCATGCATGCTAACCAGTTTACTCTACGCTCTTTGCACACTAACAAGCAGTGCAGTGTCAAGCAGTGCAAATGCGTCCTTGCTATTACCGAATTCCACAAGGTGCGGGGAGGAGTGAGGGCGTCAAACTACTTGCATTAACGACCTTCTCATCTGTGCGAAATCATAAATATCGATAGGAAAGAGACAACGATAAAATTCAATAAACTGCAATCCGAGTTGTTATTGATGCTGTTGCTGTAAGCGTATGGGAGTGGTCGTTGTAAAATTTCATTGGTGAGAAGTTCGCTTTACCTGCGAGTAAATATTTGTTGTTGCTTGAAAAGGAGGTGTTACTTGAACGACTGATGGATGAAACGGTCAGTTACGATCGTAAAGGTATCTGCCGTTATGCACACAGTTCCCGCAGTTGAAGTGATAACAAGTGATTTCAATATATAATTTAAATTATTGCAAAAACAAATATTTGGAAAGTTTAATGTTTTAGAGGTAAGAGAGATTCAAATTTAGACCCTGTACTTAAATAAGTTGTAAGAGCATATTAAGTATGTCAATAAAAATTAGAGCAACAGGCAAAAGAGGTGATGCGACCCTAATCCCTGCAAGAATCGATATTTCCATCATACATGATTGCTAGTATGACAAAGGTCGTTGTTTGCCTGTAAAGCTAAAGCATCTCCGAGCAATCAGAGGGGCTCTACAAATGTTTAACAGTGCCAAAACAACCCAAACTTAATTGTTTGTGTTCCTGAAAACAAGCAAGCATTGCTTAAAATTGTCTACAAAATTGTTGAGAGATTTGACAAAATGTAATATTTATTGAATTCAATTAAATTATTTTTTAAATTAAATAAAAAGGCAAAAAATACATTTCAAACATTTTTTTAGTTATATACAATATTCCTAAACCTAAAAATGTTGTGGCCTCCTAAATATGACGAAAAACTAAATCTCTGACATTCAAGGAACACCGACATTTCGAATTATTGTTATTGAAGCAGTTCTCCTCAAACTCTAGAGATTTGTGGAACACACCTGAAAAGTTAGTATTTATCACTATGCATAATTATTTAATATTTTTATACCCTGTGCTTATTCAAAATGGGCAAAAAAGGATATAATGTGTTTGGCAGAATGTGTGTAACAGGCAGAAGGGCGTGGCGAACCCCTCAAAGTATATATATTCTTGATCAGTACCAACAGCCGAGTTTATTTAGCCATGTCCGTCTGTCTGTCCGTCCGTCCGTCCGTCTGTTTGAACGCGTCGATCTCAGCGACTATAAGAGCTAGAGACTTCAAGTTTGTTTATTTTTGTTTTAGTCATACAGCTGCCATAGGAGCAATCGGCTGAAAAACAAGTTTTAATATGAAAAACTTCTCTGTATTTTGAGATATCTTAACCAATCTGACCAAATTTGGATCAAATCGGCCCACTATGTCATAAAGCTTCCATAGGAACGATCGGTCGAAAATCAACTTTTAGTACACAAAACCCTTGCACAGGGTATCCTGCTGTCGAGCGTGCTCGCTGGCGAAGCGAGCGGGGGTAGGCGAGCGGAGCGAGCAGTCCCCTTGTAAATTATTGGCATTGGTGTATGAAATTAACAAGGATGCTCTCTAGAGTGGGTCAATTTGTATGTAGTAAAAAAAAATACAAAAAAGCGGTATGGAATTCGTAATCTGCGAAGAATTCAAAGAAGAATTGCCCAAGAAACCATAGGTCTAAAAGCAATATCGAGATTTCACTTTTTACAGAGAAGCTATAACTATTTCATATATTGGTAATTGTCTGTTAGGTATAACTTACCTCAAAAACAAATTAAAATTAAAAACCCAAATAGAGGGCGATTTATGATGAATTTAGAGATAATAATAAGTTGGCGGTCTCTTTTTAATTGAATTTTAAAATTAATGCAAAATTATCTTTTTTATTTATACTTGACAAAAGTGCTTATGTTTAAAATTCAATTAAAAAAAACTTATTAAGACCGCAAACTTATTCTTATCTTTAAATTCATTATAATTCGGCCTCTATCTGTGGTTTTTTTTGTTGTTTTTTTTTTGAGGTAAGTTTTACTTAACAGACAGTTTCGCCATACAAAACACATGAAAACTTTCCTCGAAAAAAGTGAAAGCTCGATATTAATTTGGGCAATTCTTTTTAGAATTCATCGTAGATTACAAATTTCATAACCGCTTTGTCGCGAAAAAAATTGACCCACTCTAATGCTCACATTTGCCACGGTAGTAAACGATTGAGATTAATATGGTTTATTTTCTAGTACAAAGTAAGTGTCTGCCAAGTATCATCCATTACACAAACGGCACCTGGATGATGTTTTTTTATACAGATTGAGTACAGGGTCTCTTACAGTGCGGTTCACTCGACTGTGTCAATAAGGAGAAAAAACCTCTGACTGCTCAAGTATATATATCTAGCCAACTTATTTCATCATCTACATATTTGTAAAGATTGAGCTTCCATTAGAATTTTTTTGTAAAGTTTGGAAAGTTTCTCGGTTAGGTATACTGTACTCATGATGTCCCTTAAATTTACAGCCTAATTGATTGTTTAGTTAGAATTTTTGGTTTGTGCCATAGCAGGCAACATAATTAATTATTCAGTTGCCCGGTTAGTTCCACAATTAGCACCTTAAGAGCAGCTCAGTGCATTCCTTGTGCATTTGGTAGCCAATTGTGGACAGGTTGTCCATGAGTAGAGACTTAGAACTGTGGGTTATTGTGGTCGGAGGGTCGAAAGGGTGTTGTGGCTCATTGAGTGCAATTCGTAAGGGAAGTCACGTAGAACGATAGTTTTCAACCTGGACAAATGGAATATGTCTGGTGACAACGACCTGACGACTTCATTAGACGCGGACATATATCAGCAATGTGTCCGACTAACGACTAGCTGAAGTTATGTGACTTGTCGAAAGGATTTCCTATAATTTCCAGCACTTCCCAATATTGCTGAGCATGGTTAAGTTATCGTCGACTCTGTGAACGTGCCTGCCAGCGACCTGAGGGCATCTCCACTAAGATGGGCAGCTCTATTCCACTTGGGCAAATAAATCAAAGCCCACTCTAACAGATCGTAAAACAAAATTCGCCAACGATTCGACGAATGTTTGTTAATTATGGTTTTGCGTAACATTCACTGACTGACCCGGAGTCACTCGTGAGTAATTTGTATTTGAACTCGTTAAAGTGTCGAACGATATAATGGACGAATGCTCAGATACTCAGATACTCAGATACTTATTCCCCATATGCAGCGGCACGACTGCGTTCAAGATTTGTGTCTTTTCCCGCTTCCCGATTCCCATCTCCGCTTTCATGGCCCAACCCCGGCAATTTTTGTGGCGCGCATCTTCTGAAATAGCACGTCCGGTCGCTGGCTCCCAGCAATCAAATACAATTTGCAACAATTTAAAGATTTTCTCGCTGCGGCAGCGCCCCATTGAAGCCAAACGCCAGCTCGGATAGCCGAACCCAAGAACGCCCCGAATCCCCCAGAATCCACAAGAATCCGCGAGAATCACACGAAATTGCTTAGACGCAAACTTGAATAGTTGCTCTGGCGCAATTTGATGGGCTCATAAACTGGAATGCCACATCTATGAGGTGCAGGGGCCTCTACACTGAAAAAAAGATCAACTTCTAAAATCAAGAACATTCATCTTAAATATTTTGTTCTTAAAATATGACCACTTTAAGACCAAATTACAAATACTAAGAATAATAATTTAAAAAATCGAAGTTCTTAATAAAAAGAATACTTAGAAAACTTTAAATATGTTATATTTCGTATGAAATAAAAAATGGACCCGTGGCGCTCTGGTTAGAGTCGCCGCTTCAGTTGAATATGCAGCAGGCGCCGGTTCGGGTCCCACTTAGTAACAAGTTCAAATAACATTTAAAATTCAAACTAATTTTTAATTTTTTTTTCGACTTAAATTTTAATAACATTTATTCTTACTTTAAAAATTTTATGTTCTCAACGCATTTTGTAGACGAAAATTCGTAGTTTTCAGACAAAAATCTTGATATTAGAATATTTTTTTATCGGTGTAGCTGGCGTCCCAAGCACAAAGAAGGAACGAAGCTGCAGATGCTATGTGCAACTTGAGGCTGGCAGCTTGTGGCAAGGCAAGTTGAGATGCGCACACGCCGGCGCTTGTTAGAGATCCCTTTCAGTTGGTCTGAGATCGACATTATGTTCCCACATCTGTTATATGAGATGTGCATTGGGGTGCTGCGAAAATCGTATTTACCAGATTTTCAGATTATAACTGGAGAAAATTACACAAGAATTCTTCGAATTCGTCTGAAATTTCATTCAGCTACAAGTCATTTTCTATACTCATAATCAAATGGAATTTCAAAGTACATTTTATTTTACACACTTAAGCTGGAAAAATATGTTAAATTGTTGCACAAACATTGATTGTTCTTTATTTGACAGCTTCAAATTCTTTTTCAACTTGAAGAATGTTTAGAAAAGTAACAAGGCAGATTCAAACCTCACAGAACCGGTTCGGTTGACTAAAAGTTTTAAGTAATTTACCCCTCGTAAATATAACATTAAAATCGTTGATTTATGTAAGGATCCTTAGATCATTAGAAATCTTTTTCTAAAATACCTATTTGAAAAAACAATATAAAAGTATAGTCAAGGCTCGAACCAAAATCTTAGTCTTAGAACTTGCTATAAACCGGTTCAAAAACCATACAGAAATGTTGCTCTAATTTTTAACTTTTTTTTTTAAGGTTTACAGCCTTTTTTTTTAACGTTCTTCAGATTCTGTGATCTATATAAATATCAAAATTATAGATTATGTTGAGATGCTCTTTGGTTAAACTACAGTTTGAACTGTCTTCTGATAATAAATGAATCTCAATGTGCAATCAATTGAACTCGTTGTTAGTCTAATTGTCGAATTAAATGTGAGTTAATTGAAATTCCCAATTGATATTCATTTGCATGTTGACAAATTGTATAGCCCATTTCGGTTAAATGTTATCAATTCGATTGAACTGAGTGCGCATGCATAATTAGACAATGTCACTCGAATCTGGACTGTTAAGCGGAGCACTTGGAATTCATTTAATTTGTTATGCAATCCTCGAGCGGCGGGTGGAAGATGGGACTCAGGTGTTTGGTTGACCTTTCTCACTCGGACGCCAAAAAGTGACCCTAAAGACACCCAAACGTGCAGTTTGAAGAGCAATGAGCGAAGCGACACAGTGAACAACAGTGAACAAGTCACCGACCAGAGACCCGTAAACCGGATCAACCACTTTGAATGCGCCGGCATGGCGGCAATGCCAATGACTTCAACAATGGCAGCAGAAGCGATTCCGAATGGCTGTGATAACAGAAACCACATAGGAACAAGATTTGGGTTTGTATGACGGCCATGCTTTGGCACTTTGAATGTTCATAAATAGATTCAAACGAGAGTTGGCCAAACAAATTTCATCCCTCTTTCAACGTGCGCACATCTCCTCTCTCACCGCATTCACCGCGCATTCCTCTACATCGGCATCTTCTTCTCTGTTCTTCCCTATCTGCCTGTTTCGTCGGCCATGGCACCAGTTCGGTGGAAGGGGAAATAGCCAGGACCATGACTGAGACTCGATTCGAGCCATTGACTCATCGTGTGGTCACCGAGGTCCAAAACTATTTTTTTTCTGCTTGCCATTTAAACTTAATGCCTTGTTTTTGTTGTCAAGTGTAAGTTAAAGGCTCATATTTGGATTTGGGTCGCCACCATCATCCATTTATCGATTGACCAAATTATTGTTTGTTGGGGGGAAATTTCAATTCTCAACTCGATATTCTCAAGGTTCATAGTCGACATAAATTATGAAGAGATTAGATTCAGATTAATATAAATTGAGCGACTGAAACACGAATGACTCTTTAAATGTAAAATGTTTCGAATATAATAGAAGGGAGGGAGAGTGGCATGTCATACTACCATATATAGAGATATATATTTCTGTTCAGATCATGCAGATAATACTTTTATTCCTACATTTTATCTGACACATATTTTTAAGACACAAATCGACATTGAAAAAATGGGCATTAGTTTTCGCTAAGGAAATATTTAGAAATATTCAAATAATGTATTGAATAAAATTAGCAAATATCAATTTGTATTTATAATTTATTTTATTATTTTTTTATTTTTAATAAAGATTAAATTAATGTGGTCGTGTTTAAAATAAAACACCTTCACATTGTGTAGAGAGAGAGAAACATAGCACACCCACGAAAAGTATGCGGGTAAGAGTAAAAAGTGAGGCGACAGTATCAAATTGACGGGAAGATCCAGTTAGGCTAAACTCAATAGTAGCAAATACACGATAGTAAAATAAAGGTAAAATCAACCATAATTATACATCGTATTTATAAAATAAATAAAATGTTATATTGAATTCGATGAAATGTATATAATCTCCATTTTCGTCTGTATGGGCGCCTAGATAAAAAATATGAGAGCTAGATTAATCAAATTTAGCACACAGACTGCAATGGCGTTTGAGCAGATTTGATTACACCTACAGTTTTTAGGATTTACCCTTTTTATTTTTTGGTAATTAACGTTATCTATCATCGTATTTAATCACATCCAGCTCGGTCAAATAATACGACAGTAATGACTGTTTCAATTTTTAAAGCAATAGAAGCTCCCAAAAATACTTCTATAGTTCGGGTCTGGACTTTAGCCTTTAACCTCATGAATTCCAATATTTCTTATATTTAAATCTAATAATCTATGTAACTTTTTAATTTGTCAATTTTAATTTGTTCAAAATCATCTTGAATGTAAAAATTTTTTGTTGTTTGGTTGAACGTATCTCAAAAGGGCTCTCGACTGCTTGAATATCTAAGAGGTGAAAGAAGTTAACAAATTTCAGCAAATATACGATACTTTGTACGAGTTTAAAAATTATAAACTTTACTTAAGATTGGTTAATGGCAATGCCAAATGGCGGTTGTCGTAAGATGCTATCGAAAGTAGTGATAATGACTTTGAACTGCGGACAGATGAGATTGCCGATTGGCCGTTTGTCCGTTTGTCCGTTTGTCCGTTTGCCGTTGGGAGTTACACAATTTGGCTGATGCTGGCGAATTGGCGAATTAACGTGACGTGGAGCTGACACTTGCTATCTGGAGCCATAAACTTGTTGGCCTTATCACAGCGCTGGTGGCCATTAAAAGTGGGTTTTAGTGCCGGGATAGACGCAGTCCGGCCGCAGTCGACTTTAAAAAGCGAACGTACACCAATTATGCGCACAGTCGGACATTGCATGTCCGTCCCTCCCTCTGTCCGTCCGTCTGCCTGTCCCGGCTGAGGCCAGGTCGCGGGCATTGGCCGGTCTGCGAGGCGGAACTGCGGCTACAGCTACGGCTACGGCAGGGTAATATTTACGAGTTCTTCGAAAGCGAGTGCGAGTGCCAAGAAGAACAGAGAGTGGAAGAACAGCCGGACAGCCGAGTTGCCTAGACAGCATAAGTAGGAGGAGATTGTGAACGAGAAGCAGTAGGATGCGCACTCGGGTAGTCGGTGCACCAATTCTCTACATAATTATGCGGGGGATTAACATAACAAAATAAATTGCACACTGGCTGTGCACAAATGTGGCAAAGTCTGCCTCTGTCTGCGTCTTCTTGCCACTTCGCGTGCCACTTCAACATCTTCAACATCAACATCAACTTCAACTTCAACCACATTCATGGCACAACGTGAGCGTCAGCGGTGCAATGAGATTACGCCGAGTCATCATGGGAGTGATTGAGCATAGTTAAGGTAAATATGCGGTCGTATTATGATTGCTTGTGTGTGGCATCCAAATGAATCCGTCATCAAGTTCCCCCGAATGGCCAATTGACTTGAACAGATTAAATCTCAATGAATCAGTTGATGGCCGCCTTTTTAGAGAAGAACTGCAAGAATAGGTGACTCTAGTTTCTTGAAATACTGATTGAATTTATTTCAAACTACCATATATAACCACATAGAAAAAAACAACTCTAAAACAAATAAATAAAAATAAAATTAAATTAAAATTGTATCATTTAAACTTTGTTATGCTTATTATAAGACATTTTAAGCACACTCAATTGTGATACCAATTATAGGATTAAGTCAATTGTGTTATGTTGTCATTAAGTTAATTGTATTATGTTGTGACTAGTGCAATAATCATAAGTTTCTAAAAAACTGTAGCAGTAGGATATAAAACAAATAAATCTTAATCTAAATGTTGAAATTAAAACTACTTGATTCGCATAAAAGTCGAATTTCGACCAACTGCCTTTGCTCTACTTGAGTTGGCATGATTCAGCATATTAACCAAAGGATTTCCTGTGATAAACTCCACGTATTGGAATGCCTATCGGTTAAAAAAGGGTTTCATAAACTTTGAATGGAAATCGCTTTGCGTGACAGTTTGCTTACAGTTTGAAAAATACCTGGGTTCGAATCCTACACTGCCGTGTTAAGAATCTGTTACATACCTGTTCTGTTTACTGTTGCAATGACACTGAGTAGCATGTAGATTGCTCATAATAATAATAAAAGTATGTAAAAAAAAATCACATTGCCAATTTGCCATATTTTACACAGCAAAGAAGAGCAGGTAACCCCAGTATAAGAACATAAAAAAAAATCATTGCCACATTGTATTATAAATCCATTTTTTAAATGTAATATTATTATTTTTATTATGTTGTAAGATAAAGACTATCTATATGATTTAAAAACATTAATTTAGAAATTTTAATAGGCTAGCTGAATTGAAAAACTAATAAATAGTTACATTTCAGATGGCAAAAAATTTCAAATATAATTACAATGCAACAATTATTTGTACATTTTTATTATACTGCTTAAAGTTAATATTTATTTGTAATTTTTATGAAAGTATTGCAAAATAAACAAAGTGAAATGTTATTCGGCTATTTTGCAAAACTTGGATTCAATATTCCGGAACACAGAAAAATAAGTGATTTAATTTTTCGAACATCTAACTTGGAAAAGTCGAACGAAAGTCTCAATTTGGTTGAGATCATTCAGAGTTATTTATAGCTACGACACCAAAAGTTGGTTGTGCGCCAAACTTGGTTTTAAACAATTTCTGCGACACTCCTGAATTATTAAATTTTAGCTTGTATTTTTTAATTTCAAAGTTACTGAATAATCCTTATTTTTAATATTTCAATAAAAATTGTCTTTAATATTATCGGTTGATGCAGATAATGTCTGTGGATTTCTTGTCAAAAAAGTATATTTTTTCCACCAATAGATATTGTATCTTTGATTATAACAGTTTCAAAAGTAAGAACATGTTCACCAATTTGGTTGTTCTTACTTAAAGCTAAAGCAATGATATCTTTGACTCTGATTGTTCAAGATATGAACACTTATAGGTATACGTAGTTATCTTAATTTGTAAATGTTGCCACATTTCACACGGAAAAGAGTTGCGACGCCATAACTATTGGGTTCCGGTTTTTCTCTTTCGGTCTTAGGCCCATAAATCACAATTAGACAAAACACACACAATGCAGGACCACGAAATGTGTCCAAGAAATGTTTTGTTATGCCCGTATATATTTCTTATACACTCAGCAACTGGTCAACTGGTCAACGGACCAAGTGACCAGATGGACGAAGAGAAGAATTCCAGTTTTGCCCGGAGTGCTGTCACTTTTCACGCCATCTCGTTCATTGAAGGGTTAAACTGCCCAATTGCCGAGCAGGGCCATAAACTGTAGGATTCTCAGTTTTGAAATGCTTTGGAAATCCTTTGGCGTAACAATAAAATCGCAAACAAAAGTCGCGGCAAGGCGAGCACATGCGACAATTCGACAGTTCGACTGACTGACTGAGTGACAAAGGCCCTGACAACTCACGAATATCGACGTCCAAAAATATGGATGCGATGACTCCGACGGCGACAACAACAACCACAGCTATGATGTCTGTAGGTATGTAGTATCTGGAAAATGTCCCACCATGTTGCCGCGTTTTACGACCGCCGCTCACCTTTTGTTCGAAGAGTTTATGGCCGACCTGGACTCACTCCCGTCTCCCGTCTCCTTTCACCCATTTCCCGTCTCCTATCACCCATCTCCTTGTTCCTGGTCTTGCTGCCTGTTTTTAACTGCTTCACTTTCGTTGACAAGCTGCGAGTTGAGTCTGCCAAATGCCAAATGGTAAAGCCAAATGGCAAATGGCGAATGCTCGCTTGGCCAAGTTAACAGTTTTTTAATTTATCGATTCGAAGTCTTCACGCTGCTGCAGAAACTGCAACAAGTTCACCTTGGTGTCAGCTATTAACTCGCTGCATTTGCTCAAATACAATAGACCAATGATTCAAGGACATCAATCGTCGGCAAGACTCTTAAAGAAAGGATATTCCATGAAACTGGCTAAAAAGAAAGGCTAACAGGTAGTTCGTAAAAAACACATTTCTGGGCACAAATACGCAACTCTCAAGGACACAAGGACTACGCAACAGGACTTGACGCTAATGTCACGACAGTCTGTGAATGTTTAACCATAACCCTTAATGTCAAACCCGATCCGATACCCTGTCGTTGTCCTTGAGCCTCAATGATGCACAACATCGGCATTAAGATGTGAAGATCACTGAAAGATTGTAGCTCAAAAATACCATACAAAGTTATACTCATTGAAAACAGAATATTGCATTTTTTACAATAATTTACAATATTGTAAGAACTCTTTCAGGATTGCTAAAATTCTAAAATTCCTATTTATAAAATTCCTTTCTGTAATAGAAATTATTAATTTACAAAATACATTTTTTAATTTACATATATAATTTACAATATTCTTAGGAGTTTTTTTTTTTAAGAGATATATGTATTTTTAGCTAGCCGTATGTCAAAAACAATTGTTAAGTATTGCTAATATTCTAAATTATTAGATTCCTAGCTGTATTCATTTACATAATAGATTAACAACTCTTAACTAAACCAAACTTATTTTACCATAAATAAAAAAAAACACAGCTATATAATATATTCAATGCAATTTTTTATATCAAATATTTTTGGTATTCTATATTTATATTGTATAGTATAAATTTGAATTTTTTATATATTTACATATTTAAAGAATTTGGATGATTCGCATTCCGATTGCGGCCAAAATCAAAACAGAAAATGAATAGTTCTTCAATTAATGTCAAGTAAGATTTTTATGGTCTGTGTTTTGGCTGGACTGTGGGGCAAAAGTCCGAATAAAATAAGAGAACTTAAAGTGGTTACATATTTTTATTAAATGGAGAACTACAAATTTTGTAATTTTCAAATTATTCTCATTAATTTTTTAATACAATAAAAATTAAAATCCAGAAAACATTCTCTTAAGATTATTTTAATTTGAGTATTTCTTTTGTTTATTTATTGTATTTCTTGCACCACTATGCGTCGTTGAGTGTTGAATGGTCACAGACACGGGCAGAACACATTTAATAGTAATAATAATGAAGCCCACGACAATAACATATATATGGATTATACTGATGTCTCTGGACTGCGTCTCCACATGCCAATTCAATCATAATTCACTTTGAATGAGGCATAAAACGCTTTTACTATCAATAAATAAACAATTAAATTAACATTCAACTTGTTGCCCAAAAAATATACGTAATTATTTTAAGATACTCCAACCAAAATTAAATTAAACATAAATTAAATATTTATATATAACTCGGGCAGTAAAATTAGTTAAAGTAATTACTTTTGTTTTTTAGTTATGCCATGAAATTTGTTTAGTTTTTATTTAAATGTTAATATACTAATAACAATAAATGTGCAATAATAATAAATGTTAGGCTTATGTAAAAGTGCTCGCAGCAATTCATTTAATTGCGGACATCAATTTTGAAAGGCACAACAAATTGTGCAATTCAAATGTTTTTGGCATTTGCCAGACTTGCAAATGTGTTTCTTTAATTAGCAACTCTGAGAAAGATTAGATGTAGACATAAATAACGAGAGAAAATAGGAAATCTAATTGGTTTTCCGGGTATTTGACTGTATATTATATTATTAATAATAATCGAAGAAGCAGTGAAGTTGAAAATATGTAAAACTTAAATTTTACTTGAAGATTGATTCTTACAGAATGCTCACTTTTATTTCTTTATCAATGATATAGGACTAGGAATATAGAAATGTGTCCAAAGAAGAGTAAAATCAGTTAGAAAGTTAAGTTTGAAAATCATTTGTGTTTAAATGCGGCTTTTAGTTATAAGTTTCAGTTAATGGAACATGTTAAAGAAGGTTTATTGAAATTGCATTATTAATTTATATGCATATTAAATATTTTCTTTTTATGATTTGATTTTTAAGCAGAATTGTGAATATTGGGATAAAAATAAATATAATACAAATAGTATGTGTAGGTTGAGTGCAGTTGAAGCTGGAGGGGGAGGGGTGAGGCATGTGCCACAGACGAGTACACACACATATGTACATATGTATACTCTACATACCTTCAGGCAGGGCATTAAGGCACTTGAGCCAGTTGCTCATTACACTCGGCTGAATAATTATTTCAATAAACAACAATCGAGTTCTCGTTGTTGGTTCGGTTTGGGATCGATTATGAACTGTGCTGGAACGGCGCGCACATAATACCATATTTCAAATTTCAATTAAGTCCAAGTGCTGAGAGAGAGGTGCCCCTCTCTCCCCCTTTCTCCCCCTTCTTTCACCCCCTCATACTTTGGCTCTTCAACTGCCAATTGCAGCGCTTCATTTCCCCAGATATTCCACCGGAAAGAAGGAGGCAGGCTGTTGATCTTTAGCTGATTCCTATTTGACTTTTGACTCTTTCGAAATACAATATAAACATTTTGTTTTATGGCATTCAATTGGTTTGCCTTAAAAGGGACTCAAGTGCATAGACCAGCAAATGTTCTGCCAAAAGACTTCAGGGCCAGGTCCACTTGGCCCAATGCATTGGCAAATCTCATTCGGAAATCGTATTATATATATATATATATATATATATATGTTTAAAAAAAGGAACAAGTTTATGCCTTGTATTTGTAAATAGCATTCCAAATACAGTTAACGATAGATAGATACCAAAGCATATTCAATTTATTATATATTTTATAAACATTTTTAAAGTGTCACACTCAAAGTTTAGGCTGTCAAATAAATGTCGATACACGAAACAAATTCCAGCGATTAAAATCTGTCTAAAAAAACCCATATTTAGAGAGCCGAAAGTCGGCGCTGGTTAGAGACTCGTACACTGATAGAAAAAATTTTCTGAAATCAAGATTTTGGTCTCAAAGCTAAGAATTTTGGTCTCAAAAATGCATCCAGAACATAAACATATTTTTAAAGTAAGGAAACACAGCTTGGTTTTAAGAACATTTTAAATTAGACCAAGCTCTTGCTATAAGAATAAATGTTCTTAAAATTTGAATCAAGAAATTTAAAACCAAAAAAGATTTGTATATTTATATTCTTTTTATAAATAATACTGGAATACTGTTGTTTTCTAATAAAATATGACATATTTATACTTTCATAACAATTTAAGATTTTAATTATTGTATTAAGAACTTCGATTTCGAAGATCAATGTTCTTAGAATTAGTAATATGGTCTAAAAATGGTTTTATTTTAAGAATATAATATTAAAGATGTATGTTCTTGATATTAGAAGTTGGTGTTTTTCTTCAGTGTATCTTTTAGATACAGATAGCACAGCTATGTTTGTCTCGAACGGGAAAAACAAAAGCGAAAAGCGAAACCTTCTAAAAACTTGTTGGCCCCTTCAGCGTTTGCATTTCATTCCAGTGAACAAACAACAACAACAACATAGAAAGACAAAGACAAAAAGTTAACTCGAAATTAACATTCACTTTGCTGTCCCCAAAGAGTTGGACCCTTGAGGGATGCTGTTGTTGTTGTTGTTGTTGTTGTTGTTGTTGTTGTTGTTGTTGTTGTTGTTGCTGTTGCTGTTGCTGTTGTTGTTGCTGTTGCTGTTACTCTTTCTGGCAATCTGGCATGTCGTCTGTTGACTTAGGCGCTTCCCAATTTCTGGCTAAGTTTGAGGCTGGAACTGGAGTTGATGCTGAGACTAAATACCTAAACAATATTTTGCATATTCCATCGATTTTTCGACTACAAAATGAGCGCGCGCATAATCAGTGAGCGAGTGAGACAAGAGAGAGTGTGTGTGCGAGAGAGTGAGAGAGAGAGAGCAAGACTGGGAGTGGGAGTGGGAGATACCATTTTTCTGGGTGTGTCTGCAGGCGCGGAGGAAATGTGTCGCCAAAGAGTCTAATTTATTATCGATTTGCCATACTCGTATTATGTTCCCTTCATTCCAGTCCCTATTCCAGTCTCTAGTGCCGTTTTCTAGCAAATCTAAGCACAGTCGACTGTCCCATAAATCTCGCTAATTTATGTTGAATGCGTGCGAAATGCTAACAAACTAAATCGCGAGTCGCAAGTCGCAATTCTCCAACGCCCCCTCAACGAGACCAGCGCCTTTTCTTCAGGAGTTTCCTCTCCTTTCTCCTCTCCACTGACCCCTTTTTCCCCCTCCTCTTGCCTCTTTGGCTTCCTTCCAAAACGAATGTTGTGCATATCAAGCTGCCAGCTCGAAATGCAAAATGTCAAACTCGAAAGCGAACAACAAAATGCAAAATACAAAATGCAAAATACAAAATACAAAATGCGAATGCATGTTCAAGTCCCCATACAAAGTTGTTGTCGTTACCAAGTCGAGTCGTTATCGTTGTTGTTGCTGTCGTTTGTTATTGTTGTTGTCATTGTGACATCTTTCGATTTATTTAATTGTCCATTTCTGTCGCACTTCAACTAACAATTTTCTAGCTAAGTTCGTGTTTTGCACGCAATTTATGAGACTTGCCTGCCATTCGACAGTCATCGTCATCCATCGAACACTCCACACTCCACTTTCTCCCCGCCTTGATATTGTTATTCCATTTCAAATGGAAATATGCACCCACTTCACATTTATAATTGTCTACTTATTATTGTATTGTCTATTTGCCGCAAATTAATTAATTTCAATCGATTCCGACTGTTATATTGGAATGATTATACGAGCTTTTCATACTTATATTTGATCGATCTGATCAACTCTTCTATTATAATAGGTTTTCAATGCTAACTTTTATATGCCAAATTTAAATCTCTGCTCACGATTGTTTTTTAAATATTTTCAGCACTTGAAACACAACATTGTTTTAAATAAATAAAAATTTAACAAAGATGTAAGTGTACACATCCACTAAAAAGATGGGAAACCATTTTTGTTTTAAGTCATTTCATTAACTTTATGTTAAATCATTTGGTGGAAATTTCTTTACAGAGAACATATTATTATTACTTATAGATTCTACGAGCGGCCACAGAAGTTAAAACGATTATAAATTTATACATTTATAAAAATCTGCGCATATACGAAAACTAACTTCTTAAAAATTTAAAAAATGACAAAATATTTACTGGTATTATATTATAAATATATTAAATTAGCGAAATTTAATAACAAATTTACAATTTGGGATAGATTAGAACTCAATAGCAGATCGATCATTTATCACAACAAAAAAAGTTGCGATAGTCTGATATATGTATATATTTTCTCGTTAAATGTCACATATGATTTTATTTTGCATACTCTTAAAAATTGACAAAAATCGTATAATAGTTATCTCAAATCCCATAAAGTATTGATTACTTAGTTGTCCATATTCTTGACCAACATTAATAGTCGATTTAGCCCTGTCTTTTTGTTTGAACGCACCGATCTCAGAAACTATAAGAGCTAGAGACTTTAAATTTAATATGCACGTTCCTGTGACCACCGAAAGAGTTTACATTTTCACTATTTTTTGTATAATCACAATCTAAGTGTTCTAGCTTATTATTTTGTTGATGGATTTGCAATTAAACATAATAACAACTTTTAGCAATTATGTTTTAACATTACTCTCGTTGGACAACGATATATTATTAAAATTACATCGATTTTCTGAAACCGATGTGGTTTAATGAACGCCTTCTTTTTCTGGCCTGCATTATATCAGTATTCAATCATATAATTCGTTGTAGATGTGAATTGAAATTTGTGTAGTTATCATTAAGCGAGGGTCGACTGTGAGTTCCGTAATAAGCAATTATTTTATAATTACCAAGCGGGTGCAAATGTCACTGATAAGTTATGGTTATTATTAAAATTGTTATTGTTACTGACTCTGAAACTGGGGCCCCAGCTGATAGGACGTCCCAGTGGCTGGACAGTCTACAGTCTCCGAATTGCCCCTCTCGGACTCTTGACGAGGTGTCTCCGGAGCTTTTGTCGACACTGAAGTCCGCAATAAATGAAGTCATTAAATAATTTAAATCTGTATTTAAGTGACAATAAAGCACATTATATTTGACGATAAGCGGCCATTGCGAATATGCAAAGATTACACGAGTTGAGAGGGATGTCAACAATAGCCATAGTCATCATACTTATACGAATAAATTATTCATTTAAATACAAAATACAAAATACATGCCTGCAATCTGACAATTGTTCGCTTCGTAATAATGATATACTCAAATCACATGCATTCAGAATTAAAAGAAAAATATACTTGCATAATATATAAATATATATAAAACTCTTTGTCCTGACTCACTGACTGACTCACTGATCATTGCACAGCCCAAACCATAAGACCTAGGAGGAGGAATTTTTCACACAACATACCTGAGGCAATTTTATCTTGCCATAAAAAGGAGCTTTGCGATATTTCAATTGCAACATGGTCGAATTCGGGGTTAAAGTTCACACTTTAAAAAAATTTTTTAGTATGAAAATCTTTGTTACAGATTGTGTCTTTTTTACCAAATGTTTTTATATAGCTGTCTTAGGAACGATCGGGTTGTCGGAGCCCCCTAGTATCATACATTTTTATCAAATCCTATTAGATTCGGGGTACAAACAGGTTTTTATTTCAATGTGGGAAAACTCCCAAGTTCGTTTAATAATATCTGGCCAGATATGTCAAAACTAGAGATGTTACCTTATATAAGTGTTTACTGGTCGACGATTGAAGATAATAAATCTTAGGTACTATGTGTATTTTAGACAGCAGAAAAATAATGGAATATCGAACTTATGTGTATTATATTATAGTAAGCATAAGTAATATTTATTCCAGGGTACCAGACTTACACAAAAAATAATTAATTGAATTTTTGCTATCGATATCCAAGAGTTTATTGTTTTGTAAGAACTATTTTTTAAATATTTAAAGCTTAGAGAAGCTATCTTATCTAAAAATAGAAATACAGATATGTAAAGAAAACTCTGATATCGGTAAATATATGTATTGCTAAAGATATAAGACTTTATAGTTATGAGTTTTCAGTTTGATAGATAGATTTTTATGACGTTAAAAGTGCTTAATTTGATCAAAATAAGAATAATAAAAAATAATATAAGCCTGTTCCGGTTTTACTTTCCCTTTTATTGGATATCATAAAAATACATTTCTTACGTTTCATTAATGTTAAGAATTTAAAAATTATTATTACTTCATCAGACTTAAATTCAACTCAAGGGGAAATTTCCAAAATAAAATTAGAATAGGTTAAAGATTTTCACTTCCGATAAATCTTGTCGATAGTGAAAACCGGAACAGGTCCGATAAACTTTTAGTTCCGATAATAGAGCCTCGTAATCAATCCATTGACTTGTGCTCAGAAATGGAAGATGGAAGTAAAGCTGGCAGGAATATGGTTTGTTCTGTTCTGTTGTTCACCCCCAATAAACAAGGCATTATTATGGCCATTTAATGCAATATATTAATTACCCGCCATCAGATTGTGCTTAATGCTACCTTACCTTGCACCCCTCCCTCCCCTTTCCATCCCCCTCATGAAATGAGTCGATTAAAAACTGGAATAACGTCTCTGTCAGCATGTTCTTGGTTCTTGCCTCTTGGCCAGCAGAGAGATCTTTGGCAGCGGCTCCGCCAATGACGCGCTTCAGCAGAGAGACAGAGAGAGAGAGAGAGACATGGCCGTATAACGAAAGGGAACGGATGAGGGGGAGGTGGAGGGGAAGGTGGAGGTCGAGATCATGTCACATTCATTTGCCAATTTACGGGCGACTAATGGCAATAATGAATGCATTTTATAGGCCCATTCATAGTGCTCTCGAGACAATCGAAATACAACGAGAATTGCACAAATCGTGCAAAAGTAAGAAAAGCAAAAAACAAATACTTATTTATTTGGCCGCAAATTAATAACAGCCCACTGAATCACACAAACGGACTCCAGCCCCTCCCCCTCCCCCCCTTCTGCACCCTCTTCCCATCCCAACTAAAATGTAGGCAATGGTCATTTTAGTTAGATTGGAAATGGTGGCAACTATAATTTTAGGATCGTAAATTTGAATGGGTGAATTTTGAAGAATTCTTTTTTGATGGCTCCTCGAGTGGGGCTCAAAAATCGAGCCGATTGCCGCGAATCGGAGACGCAGACGTAACCGGAGAGCCGTCGGAGCTGGTTTTCGGGTCGGTGTATGTTTTACGGCCATGTTAATCGGTTTTTAAAGCGATTAAGCGGGAAATGATTTGAGAATCCCCGAGAGCCCAAAGCTGAAATTTGTCGGTGTCAGAGACTCGTAAAATTATGATCGATTCATGAGCAAAACCCGTCGGCCGGGATTAAATCATTATGCAATTATATTTTATGCTGATTTTTATTTGAAAAGACAATAGCATTTGATGGTTTTGATGGTCGCTTGGCTTCTATTATTTTTCTGTCTTTTTTTTTACACGCCCATAAACCAAATTTATTTTAAAATGCTTCTTGATTTATGCATTTTTTGTTGTTGTTGCTGTCACAAGTTTTATGTCACTACTAATGCCAATAAAAAATATAAATATTTAAAATTTTATACCAACCCTTTTGACGCGACGAAGTGATTTTTTTATAGACTAAATCCACAAACAACAATATTAGAAATTGAACAAAAAATGAAACAAAAAGAAGAAGAATAACCTGAAACGAGAAAAGAGTAAAAAACTTTTATTAGTTTTATTATCTTAACAAATGGTGCATAAAAATGTTATAATTTTATCAAATTTATTGTGTCGTCATAAATTATTATTGTATATATTTTGTTTTATTCTCTAAACGTCTTTTAATGTCATATCCGCAAACGTTTTAATGACAATGCTTTTTTGCTGACATTTTCATAATTGTTATTAATTAAATAGTTTTATAAATAAACTTTACTTTATTTTATGTACAACATTTATGGAAACCCTTTGCCATAATTAATGCTGCCACAATTTACGGCTTCCCTAAAGCTTTTTCTGCTCTTTTAAGCCAAACAAAATGCCATTTGGCAAGTCGTCAGGTGGCTGAAACGATAATGTCATACAATTTGGTTGTTGATATTTTTTAATAATACAAAACGAAAATCGACCTGGAAAACCTCAAAATTCGAAGTTGACTTTAAGTTGTGCTCGAGAGAATGAGTGAATTCTCTCTCTCCTCTTTCACTCAACACTTTTCGCTCAAGCTTGGCAAATATTTACTAGATTGCGGCAGATTCTCGGGAGACTCAGCCGCCAAATTCCATCACACACACATACACATATATACGCTCTGGATCCCGGAGCAGGCAAAGTCTCCAATTCAACAACAGGGCCGCTGACCAGCTGCAGTTGCGCTCTCTGTCGTCGTCGACGTCGACGTCGGCGTCGACGTTGCTGCCGTTGTCGTTGTCGTTGCCGTTGCTGTCGACGTTTGCGTCAGCGTTGTCTGTTGTTGTATGTCGCTCTCGCTCCCACCAAAATGGCCGCAAGCAGCGCTTGCGTCTCGCTTACTCGCACGCGCTGTCGCATAGCGCCGTCTCGCTCTTCTCGCTTTTTCTCGCCCGGCATTGGATTTTCGGTGCGGTACAACTAGCTGCTGTCCGCCGCTGCCGTTGGCGCAACAGGGTGCACCATATAGTGCCAACAGCCAGCTGCCACGCCCCCTCGACTTGGTCTCCAAGCACTGTCCGCCCCACCGGCAGCGTCCAAGCATCGCAGTTGACAGTCGCTTGAGCTGCTTATCACCCGTCGCGGTTTCTACTGCTGCTGTTGTTGTTGTTGTTGCTCTACACTGTATCTGTTATCAATTCAGCTGTGCGTTGGGAGTTGATATTGCTGTTGTTGTTGCTGTTGCTGGGCACTTAACTCGACGCTTGCCAATTTCCAGTTGATTGGCTGCAGTTCTCGAGATTTTCGATATCGTGTGCAAGAAATTTGCATTCACAGACAGTGACAGGATGCAGGACACAAGCTGCAGATTGCATGCAAACTTAACTGCGGCAAGCAGCTGCTGTTGCTGCCACAGTTGTTGCCATTGCCATTGCCATTGCCATTGATGTTGCCACTCGACACTCGACACGCATCCCAGTTTCCATCTTCCACTGCATTTCACCAATGCCAAAAGTGAAAATGTATTTTCGCATAATTTGATGCGTTGCAAACAGCTGGCTGTTGTTCTCTTCTTCTTGCCACTGCTTCTGTTGCTAATGGCCAAAGCTCGTTGTTGTCTTCAGTCTCCTCGTCAGTTTTGCTGGGCAACTATCGAGTGTCTGGACTAACGACAATTCCCCGCTGTAAACGTAATCATTGCTGAATGCAATGGCAATTGAGAATTGAGAGAAGAGTCTATCATTTAGCAGAGTCTCTTGTTTTCCCACCCCTTCTCATCCCATCCCTTTTGCTTGCCTCAGTGGTTGTCCTTCGTTTGAATTGCAGTTTTTTATGGCATTGCAATTAGGGGTAAGCGCAGCGAGCTACACTCACTTACACACTCACACTAGCAAGCAGATAATGCACACATACACACACATTCACACACACTCACACAGTTGCAGTTGCGCTTGTTAATGTAAGGGTGTTGCAAGCAGTCAGCTAAGGGTTGCTCATTATCTGCGCAACCAGGTGAGGGGCTGCCACCAATACACACACACACACACACACAAATACACACATATATCTACCTATTCAACACACAAATCATTTAGTAAGGCAGAAAAAATGCAGTCATATTAACATTTTATTAAGCAATATTGAATAAGCAATTTTTAAATCAGAATATTTTTCACATTGAATACCTTCTCAAAAACATGAATGAAGTGTATTCTTAATGTCCGAATACATTTGTTTATTAATTTATATTTATTTGTTTTATAACAACTTATAGGCAGTAAAAACAATCACAAATGATTGCAATGCATGACATTAATAATAAAAATTAATTCATGAAAATATATTATGTATATATATTTTATAGTACTAGATTTCAAAATATTTTATACACCCGGGTGACTAAATCAAAACGGGTGATTTACTTCTATTTTTGATTTTTTTTTATATAATTATGTCTTCATTATTTTGTTAAATTAAATTTATTATTCAAGTTCAATAAATAAAACTACAAATTTATATGTAAAACATTATGTGTGAAGTTAAGAGTAGGTTAATAAAATATTTATTTATATATACGGAATTAAGAATCAAATAAATACAAAAAATTTTATTTATAAAAACATTTTAGTTCGCAAATCCAAGCTAATCAGCTGTAAGACTTACTGTATGTGTAATAATTAAAATAAATAATTATACTATTAAATTATAATAGCATATGTTTAGTATATAGTATATCGAGCAAGTAAATTTTCTTCTAGGCCTTTAAAAATTCCAGCTAAACCAATTATTTTTCAAAATTTTAATAAAAACCAAGTCGATAATTTAATATCAACAAACGATTTAGTAAATGAAAAAAAAACGAAGGAAAACCTGCAATAAAATGTCGCATGCAGGCAAACGGTAACGGTAAATGGTGGCACGTTCTGACCGGGCCTGAACAAGGCCTGTATACAGGTTCGGGTGAGGGTCCGGGTACGGGTACGGGTACGGGTGTGTGTACGGGCCTGGGAGTGGGTCTGGAATGTGAAAAGGGATTGGGGCGTTGGTCCATTGTCAAAGTATTTGCGCATTGTGCAGAAAAGTCGTAAAAATTTCTGCTGTCTACGTACGAAATTCGAAATGAATGGCAAAACTGGATTTTGTGGAGGAGCAGGAGTTGAGAGAGACGAGAGACGGGAGATGAGAGAGGATGACTGCAAACGAAATGCCAGCAAACAATTCTTGTAAATTTTACGAGCGCAAATATAATTCAAATGGTCATTAATGGCAACAACAACAACTAGCTGATGGAGAGGAGGAGAAGGAAGAAGAAGACGAGGTGGGCGGAGAGGCAAACAAGAGAAACCAAACCGAAAATGGGTCGCAGACAGCCCTAAAAGTGCCTCATAAATGTATTGAAGACATTGAAGACGCGCCGGCGATTTCCACAAAACAAAGCAACAACAACAACAGCAGCAACAACAGCAACAGCAGCAACAACAATGTCTATGTAAATGGCGAGGTTATGTACGAGAGCAGCAAACGCAAAGCTAAAAGCTCTTTTTGCACAAAAAGCACAACAACAATAACGACAACAAGAACAACAATAGCAAAACAAAGTCAATGCAATAACAATGCGAACGACGCACGTGGCTGGGAAATTTAACAGAGCAAGTTGTGAAATTTCCCAATTTCGAATTTGCAATGCAAGTAAAGTACTTTCAACTGTAAACGGCTGTTAAAGTGTAACTGAGCCAACAAAAAGTACCAACAACAGCCATGGGACATTTGTTGAGCAGTAGCAGATACACACACACACACACACACACACACACACGCACACTTGTACATATATGCTCACAGATACGCCGCAATGCACACAGATACTCGGCGATATCTATGAGATACGCACAGACACAGATACAGATACAGATACATGCCGCGTGCGCGTCGCGGCTACAAATGCCGACACCGACACCGACGCCGACGTCGACGCCGGCAGAGGCAGCGAGCATAGCCGCGCTGAAGAAATCGTCGGGCGACGGCTTCAAATGAACGCAAAACGTTGAAAAGCAAACATCCGCCAAAAAAATAAACGTCCCAAAAATTGCGGCAACTAAAAATAAACTTCAAGTACTTCTCACTTGCCATAACTGTAATTGCAATTCTAACTGTAAATTCTAAAAAAAAAGTGTGCTTCAAAATTAATCATTTTTTAATTTAAATTGTGTTTTTATGTGTCAAATTTATGTGAACTATCAATATTTATAGTTTCTGGTGCTTTTGTTTACCGTTGTAAGCGCAGCAGAGAAAATAAAAAACAGGTTTGCAATTCAAAGCTGCAGCAGATGTGTGTGTGTGTGTGTGTGTGTGTGTGAGAGTCAATTTGCATGTGTGCGTGTATGAGTGTGTGGGTTGCATGAAAACTTGTTTTACGATAAGCTGATAAGAATCTACAAATATTTAAATCAATTTCAACTTTCACAGAATTCTTAACTGAATTTTGTTATAATAATTTTACCCTCTATTTTTATTTACAGCTGGAGTCTAGGCCATTTCTGGCTATTTTAAACACCGCCCATAAACACCAAATAACAAATTTGTGCTCATTTTCAGTTTGTCAGTTTGTCGGTTTGTCGGTTTGTCAGGCGAATGTCGCATGTCAAGGTCTTATTAAACATGGAAACACTTTCAAAGCACAGACCCCAAAAAAATAAAGTTTCTTGTCTATATGTATGAGTGTGTGTGTGTGTTTGTGTGTGTGAGTGTCGTTTGTCTGTCTGCGTGCCATTGACATTGACTTATGGCTCTCACTGTGAAAGGGGGAGATGTGGCAGTGGGCGGGGGGCATGGTTCGAGGTCGACCCTTTGACGAAAACTCAGCCTGACTTTTTGCTGTCTCTCGTTTCTCGTTTTCGTTTTTGTCCTCGTCTTCGTCTTCGCATTCGCTTTCGCGCTTGCTACGCACGTTTATGGTTTGTTTTGCTTTCGGCCGCCAATTCGCAGCAACGACGTCACACACACACACACACACACACAGCCCCAAAAATGCCTACGTGTAGTATGGTTGCCATAAGAGAGCGACAGAGATAGCAGCAGCGGCAAAGAGAAAGAGAGAGAAAGAGAGAGAGCGAGAACATCATCTGTCTGGGATGATAAGTAAGCACTTTAGGCTGAATGACTGACTGTCAGACGACGGAGCGTGCAGGAAACCCGACAACAACAACAACGACAATAACAACAACAATAACAACAACACTAAGCTACGATGAATGTCTGGCTCCAACTGGTGTAAGAATAAATACGACGAGTACTGTGAGATGATTACGCCAATTATTCTCATTTCTCTTTTGTCACATTCGAATTGCAGCATTTTTTTTGGCCTAGACTTTAGACAGTGTCAATTATCGTTGGCTTTCTTTACTCTTCCTCTGTTTATTAATTTCATTATTGGGATAGGTTATTTTCATTTGGTATTTCTTGACAGACCTAACCTCAAAAATATCGTATTTTATTTGTAAATCTTTCAGCCCTTTAAACTGAAGACAACAATATTCGGTGAGCTATTTAATAATACACTTTATTACCGTTGAACTTTTCCAATGGGGTTCTAGAAAATTATCTACCATAATTAAGGAAACAGCGATTTTAAATTACTGAAAAATTACTGAATATTCTGAAAGGATTAGTATTGTACTAGTATATTACTAGTATATTGAATAGCGTTCTTTTCAGTATTTATTTATAGTTATCTGTAAATTGTCTGCTTATAATACCCTATAATTTTGCTCGAAATGTGTACGCATTTAATAAGACAGACAGTCAGACGTGACAGACTCCACAATGTATACGATACTATCTTGTTCACGATGATTCGCTGATCCGATTTATCAATGTCCGTCTGTTTCTATGCAAACTTATCTTTCAGTTCTTGAGCTATTTTGATAAAAATGTATATATATATATGTGTCCGCTTTTTGCTGCTTACTATGTCACATAGTTTCTGACCAATTTTAACTAAACTAAATTGATTATTTTGTCTTAATACAATTTGGTTTAAATCATCCCATAGCTGACATAGGAACGATAAATGAGATATTGAATTCTTTATAAAATTTAGCCAACTGTTTTAAAGATAATTTCATCATGTTGAACTCCCCTCACATCACTCCAACATTGCAATAATTTCTTAAATATTAAACTATAGATTTGCATATTTTCCTAGAATCGTCGTCAATTTGTTCTTCCAACTTCACAACTCCCCCGATTTCCATATTGATTGTGGCACGATTTTCACACGGCCAATGGGGCGTATGCGCGACAAGAGTGCGCACTGATGCTGCCAACGGACAAACGGACAAACTGGCAAACTGGCAACTGAGTTGGCTCTTAGAAATGGCCAAGTCAATTGCAATTGTAAGACACGCAGTTAGTTTTGTTTTACGAGCTGCAGGCGGGCAGCATTTGATTTTCACACACGTATAAATCAATCAAATGGCAGACAGACAGACAAAGGGAAAGACAAGGGAAGGGAAACGGGATGGGGAAGAGGAAGAGGAATACAGGGTGGGCCAATCATGATGTGCAGTCGTAAAGTTAAGTTTTACGACTGCGAACGCATAATTACGCACTCTCGCACCTACATACATACATATACACATGTACATATATGAGAAGCGAGCACAGGGGCGGATTTAAGGGTCACATGCAGCATTGGGCCGCATAGATATTTCTTTTTTGCCATTTAATTCGCATTATGCGGCAGATGCAGGCGTGAAGTATCAGCATCAGATGACATATGTACATACATATATACATATATATACATACATATGTAGAGCATCGATGGACGTTACAAAATGGCGTTGTCTGTGACAATTTTCGCAAATTATCAAATGACAGTTTGGTCTGAGGTTCACTTTGATTTATGTTGTGCATGTGGTGCGGTGGTTGCAGTGGTTCTTTCTGGTGGTTGCTGCTCCATAATAAAGCTATAAGAATGCCCCGCAGAATTTACATTTATGGGCAACACTCACTGTTGTTGTGGTTGCTGCTGTTTATGCCACATACACTGAGAAAAACTACCAACTTTTAAAATCAAGAGCGTTCATCTTAAATATTTTGTTTTTAAAATAAGAACATTTCCAGACCATATTACTAATACAAGAACAAAAGTCTTAATTGGTTAGGAAAGTATAAACATGTACTATTTCATATAGAGCAAAAAGTTTACCCGTGGCGCTCTAGTTAGACCAACCAGTTCGAGTCCCACTCGTAACTAATTAATATAACATTTATAAACTCACCAAAACAGAATTAAATGCATTAAAGTCAAAATTAAAAAAAAAAAATTATAAACTCGAAAATCATTTTTAATTTTTTTACTCTTTGATTTTAATTTTAAGAACATTTATTCTTAAAATAAGAATTTGAACTTATTTGAAATGTTCTTAAAACCAAGACGTGTTTTCTTAATTTAAGAATTTCAAGTTCTCAACGCATTTTTAGACCAAAATTCTTAGTTTAAGGACCAAAATCTTGATTTTAGAACATTTTTTTGATCAGTGTACACATATGCATGCCTACCACACAGCGCATTAAATTTAATGCCACGCGCTTGACGAAGCACAAAGAGACGACAGACAGACAGACAGACAGACAGACAGACAGACAGACAGACAGACAGACACAGAGACTGACACTGAGATGAGCTGCTCGCCTTGGGTATTATCAAATTGTCGAGCTGCCCACGCGCCGCTTTAAATGGGAAAATTGACTCGGGCGGAGAGACAGGTACGGGGAAAAAGGCGGGGAGAACTGACAAAGGCGTGGCTATGGATTCCATTAAAGGGGGCGTCTAATTTGGTCATTCAAATTGCAACGCAGACAAGACAAGACAAGACACAATCATATTGTCTGCTGTTGCTCCATGGCGCATAAATTGCACACTAATTGTGTCCATTTCGTAGTTGCTTCCACTTGAAGGTTTGCACAGCTGTCGCATACTATATTGCGCATACGCCACCGATCCACCGACAATCCAAGCCAGCAGGCAAACTCGGTGTCTGGCACTTTGGCTTTACATGGACTGCAGCTCATTCTCATCTACGTCTCCGTCTCCGTCTCCATCTCCATCTCCATTTTCATTCTCAATTCACCGCCTTCTCCTTCGTCTTGTGTTTAGTTTTGGGTGTGAAATCTAATTTGAAAAGTTTGTGTAGTCATTTTGATGCCGGCGCGCACTCAACAGCATATGCTACCCACCGCTTGGTTTGGGTTTTCTTTTCTAATTTTGTTTGCAAGTCGTTGACGCAATATTGCCCAGCACACAGTTCCCTTCCTTCCCCTCCCTTCTCCGCCTTCCTCTGCTTGCTTACAAGAACCGCAACCACACATCCTTTGCTTTTAAAATTTAAATTACACTTGCTGTCAAATAGTTTGGATAGCGGGTTGAATACGAATACGAATACGAATGTGAATATGAATGCGAATGCGAGTCGCAGTTGTAGCTAGATGTGTGAGTGCTATTCATTATGCTAAATTAGATAGGGTCAACATGGACCAGAAGCTTGAAGAAAATATTAACTGACATCTAACTGAAGTTTGCTGTAGTTTTTATAACAAGTTTTTTCAACTTTAAAATTCGATTTGCTTTCAGAACTTATTCCACGGTTGCAGTCAAAGTCAGTTTGAGGTGAAACTAATTTAAAAACTAAATTAAACTTCAATTTTCGAGACATAATCCCCAATGGGTGATAAAAAAAAATGTGCGCGGCAAAGAAAGCGAAATCCAAATGCAGGAAAATAATTGACAGAGAGACAGAGTGACAGAGAGAGAGGGAGAGAAAGAAGGAGAGAAACTCATTTGAAAACTACGCCCCAAAGACACAGGAACAGAGGTAGAACAAATGCAGAATCAAGTGTGGCACTACGAGAAATTTTACAATTGCTGCGAGGGTCTGTTGCTACTGATGGGTCGGATGAGTCTGGTGGGTCTGGTGGGTCTTATGGGCGTGGCTGCGGTTGGGCTGCTTTCCCCCGTCGAGGAAACAATCAACTGAAAGCACTGTGGTCCAGGGCAGGTAGGAAGTGCGGGTGTAGATATAACTGGATAGGTACAGATATAGGGGTTGGGGTGGGTTCTGTTTTAGAATGGCAAGGGAGCTGGGGACTTTTCGTATGCGTCTGCTGCCAACAATGGCGCAATGGCGTCTGTAATTTCAAGCAATTGTTTCCCTTCGTTTATGACGTCTCTGTCTGTCTGTCTGTCTGTCTGTCGGTTAGTCCCGTCATTTCAAGTTCTATTCTTCCAGCAAACGAAGCGTGCAAATATCAAACGTTGTTGCAGCCGCAACAACCCACAACCCCCTTCCCCATCCCACTTTCGCATTGTGCAGCATTTAGCACCTTGGACTGAGCAACGATTCGCTATAAAGTCACGTACCGTTCGTTGTTCGTTCTACGTTGTTCGACAATGCGATTTCTGAACACTAGAGATTTTTAGCAAACGGATTCCATCTCTATTCCCCCATTTAGTTATTTTACTGACTGCTCCACACGGCTCGTTGCGTTTGCAAATTGTCGCACATTCTTAAAGGTGGGCATCCGTACATCACTGTTCCCCAACGACCAAGCCCACCCCCACCCCAACTCGCTCCTTTTCCATTTCAATCCCAATTCCATGATCAGGATGAAACCGCCCTTGGCGCTCGTTATGCGGCCTCTGTCTGTCTCAATGTCCATTTGCCAGTCCGTTTGTCCGCGTGTCGCTTTCTTTTCCACCCCTCACCACCCACCATTTCCCACCCCAAAGCTCCACTCCCCTCCCCTAGCCGTTTGGCGGAGCAGCGTTTTGCATTGGAATTTGCTTTGCCAAATGCCGCCATTTAGGGTTGTGCCAATAAAAAAATGATATTTACGGTTGTAACGGCCGTTTTGTGTGTACGACCCCCCTTTTTCATCCTCACCCCTCATCCCCCAGCCCCTTCCCTTCCCCTTCCACTTCACGCGCACTCACAGAGAACCCTCAACCCCCAATATATTGTCTAACCCACGTGGCGTTTGTGTTCCATGCCAAGTAAAATCATATACAAGCGGTAGGCCCAGGCACAGTGGGCCAAAACTAAACAAAACTGGTCAAATTAATATTCCTTTCTTTAATGCATTAAAATTGTCCAATACAATTTAAGCATTGTTAGACTCTAATAATTGTGGAATTGACTGAAAGATGTTGTCATTTATTATTTCACAAGAAAAATATATTTTTTTTTCTAATCTAGAAAATTATTTCCTTCGATCAATTTGTTTATTATTTCAATATATAAAAATTAGTACTAAATAAAATTACAAAAATTATTTTATAATATCATAATTACACTAAGACGTTTGGACAATTTGCCTGTCCAGCCATCTATTTTTCTAAATTTAAATGGAAATTAAAAATAAATATTAAATTATTTTTAAGTTAATAAGAAAACTTACACTGAAAAGAATCATAACAGTATAAGGTAATTTTATAAGAACCAAAATTCAAAAAAATCGTTTCAGTATCACTTGAATTATCAGCGCTTTTCGTTGTTATTGTCCCACTGTGCGTGGGGGTTGGACCTTCTGGCTGCGCACACAAATGAAATCTCACAAGCATAACGAGCTCGTGACTCTTTGCCGTGCAAGGGTTGGGCACAAACACACACACACACACACATACACACACACAACCATAGAAGTAGCTGAGTGTGGCACATACATATACATAGAAAAATATGGCACGTACTCTTCGAAAGCCATAAGTTTACGTTTTATATCGGGCAAACTGTGCAATATTATAAATTTTGAATTTTATCTTAGGCATAAGATTGCCAGAGAGTTTGGCTGGTTGGTTGCTGCAACGGCTGTGTGAGTGTGTGTGTGTGCTTGTGTGTGTGTGTGTGTGTGTGTTTGCCTTCTTGGATTAAATGGAAGGACGTGCAACCGAGTCGTAGTTGGTGTGGGTTAAGAATGGCGACTCCTTCGGCTGTCTTATTCTGTTGCCAACAAAGGGTGATTATCGCGATTGGCAAAATAGTTGCAGCATTAGTTGGCGAACAGAATAAAGCGAGAGTGACACACACAGAGAGAGAGAGAGAGAGAGAGAGGGGCAGGGAAGGAGGCTGGCAGTAACTTGGTGAATTTATTATTGTTAATCTTTTGCTCTCTTCTCCTTTACCTGTCTCTAGGATCCAACAGCTAAATGAAGATGCCTCGAAGAAGTTACCCGTATCATGGAGCACGTACTGTGCGACAAGTGCCGGAGTTTATCTAAATCTTTTGGCTAGATTCGAGCTACTGACAGCAACCACCAACTGCATTAAAGGACATCCTGTCAGTCCTGTCAGTCGGGCAGTCATTTAGTCGTTCAGGCAGGCGGAAACGTTGAGTTGCCTTCTGTCTGCTGTTTAAGGGAAAAACACGAGCACGCACATCACGACACGACACGACACGGCACGACACGGACACGAGCCGGTACGAAGAAGGAAACGACAATTACGGGTAGTCGCCGGTTAGTTTTTCCTGCCGGCAACTCAGTTGCGGCCGTGCAATCGTCGGGTCAACAACGTCAGCTGTCCACGTAGCGCAGTGTTTGATAAACGCAGAAATCGGAGGTGTATTATCCATTGGTCGTATTTATTTGTAGAACCTGTGCAACTTCGTATACGTATACTGAATGTATCCTGAGTGTATCCTATCCGGTATACCTTCAGTATACGTAACACGAGGAAACACGAGCAACGCGGGATGTGTGAAAAAAAAAAACAATTAACAATTTTCAACTTGCTATTAACAATTAACAATTCACTTAAAAAAAAAAACAATACACTTTAAAACGCAATTGTTCAATAATGTAAATTTTAATTGCTCTGTTTTACTTTGAATAAAAAGTTATTTAAATTATAACAAAATCATTCATTTGTTGTTATTCTGGTTACTTGGGAAACGCTTTTTAGACACTGTCACTTGCCACTTGCCACTTGTTGCACTGTGTCACTTTTGATTGATGCCCCGCTGATTCGAGTCACACAGACGCAGTCGAAAATGATGATGACGATGAAGATGATGATGATGATGATAATGATGATGCCAGAACAGATGACTCGAGTTGACTGGAGTCTTTCAAAGGCGCAAATCTTATGATTGTTAGTTCGATATTTGATTCAGGATTATCATTAAAGAACTTCTTAAACAATGACTTCAAAAGAAAAAACATAAAATTACTATTTCTTTTTATTTTAAAATCGTAAAGTGTTAAGAGTCGATAGTCTCGAGATTTGTGTTACATTAAATTATTATAAAAACAATACCAATTACTGGAATATTTCTTTCAATTCAATTTATTATAACAAGTTTTTGGAAAAGATTTTTTTGTTTTAATTAATCCAAGAGTATTCCAACACATATATGTTTAAGCCCGCAGAAATGCTTAAGTACGAGGTATCAATCGAACTTAAAGTGTAACAAATTGTGAACTTTATTATTTCCTACCAAGATATGATTATATCTTTACAGTTTCTAAATCATACGTGCATTTTATCGCCGCTTTGGCGACTGACTGTTAAAAATAGGAAGCATTAATACCACTTTTATTTAGAAATTGTATTTAAAGTATGTTGATTGCAAAACAAAAATGCAAAAATAATTAGGCTTTTATTGTACGAAAGATAATATACCCTTAACTACATTCAAAGTAAACTTTTTTTAGTTCCTTATAAAAAAATTAAAATAAAACCTTGAGTTATATTTTTGTTTCAAAAAAATAAAACTCAAGAAATAATCATTATTCTATGAGTTTTATTTTTTTGATCAAAAATAATGAATATTTCTGAGTTTTATTTTTTGCTTAAAAGTAATCATAAATAAAATAATACAACTCATAGAATAATTATTATTTCTTGAGTTTTATAATAAAACTTATAATGATTACAGTCCCTGGTAATTAATACATGTTTAAAAAATGGGAAACGTACAACTTGAAATTTTGTAATATGCAGCGCTGCAAGCGACATTTGCCGCAATATAAATAGCGCCATCTGTTGCGAGCGAGCGGCAACATCAGTCCAATGCATTTCCGTTGACTGCGCAAAATCTCACAAGAAATGATAAGGGATGAAAAGCCATTCTTATCAGAATTATATATAATTCATGAGGATTACGAATTAAATAGAACTTGAGAGTTGATAATTGTATGTGCAATACAAATACGTAAATAAACAGTGAGGCAAAACCAAATTTTACTGGAGAGAGTATTTTTGAGTAATCGTGTGTCGTGTTTCGTATGACGCTTGTCGCTTACGTTACGTTATAATTGACTGGTCAATATCTTCGTAAATATATACAATACAAATTTAATATTTTGTGTGCAGATGCAGTTGATGATTATGAGCACATTTGCATCAAAAAACAAATTTTTTAAAAATTGCGCTTACGTTATTTATGCAAATAGGGTTCGGTATAATTGGTTAATTTATTTTATTTTCATTATAGTTGTTAGTGGATTTTAGAGTTAGTTAAAAATAAAATAATGATTTAAAAGCTAAAAAAGAAATTTGTAAATTTTTAATTTGTCAATAATATTATTAGAATAACTGTATGTATCGCTGGGAGAAGAGCTGGCTCGGAATGTAGTCTATATCATTTTTGGAATAGCAACCTTCAAGTGTAGCGACAGTTTTCCGATCGTGGCAGCAGTTGAGATGCCGTTGAACCTCAGCTCGGAGCCATCAACGCATTTCAGATGTAGAGGATGGACAGAAGACAGTGGAAAGAGGAAGAGAAGCAGGCAACGCAGAGACCAGAGATAACGAAATGTGAAACGAGAAACTCACTTGACAACGACAACGACAATGCCAAATGAATTTATGAACAGTCTCGTCTGCCAGTTCTGTCCCTCTCCCTTTCCCTTAGTTCCCCCCTCGTCGAGAGCATGCAACCGGTTGTCATGGCAACAATGGCCGCGGCGAAGGAGCGCACAAAGAGCAGAGCAAGAACATTTAATTCGGCCATATTTGATTTTGGAAATGCTGAAATTGTTGTTGTTGCTGCTGTCATTGGCAGTGTTGTTGTTGTTGTTGTTGCTCTTCTTGTTCTTTCTCTTTTTCACTCTATCTCTTTCTAATTTTTATGCTCCTGCTCGCTCTTACAATCACTCTGAGTGAGTTTCTCATTCTCCTTGTTTGCTGGTTTCTGCTCTCGTTTCACAGTTGTCGGGGTGGTTTTTGTTGTTGTTGTTGTTGTTGCTGTTGCTGTTGTTGTTGGTATTCCTAGTGCGGCTGCTCGGAGTGTCGTATCTATTTTCCATATTCCATGATTGACATTGAACGAAAAGTGTCTCCATCCATGAATACACATAAATAGAAGCTTATAAAAACTTTCGATGTAATCTCTGTGCTCACAAATTCCACAAATGGGCCAACATCAGATGAGTAGCAACGACAACGACAACAACAACAACAACAACTCTGAGGTGGCTTTTACGATGATCTGTAGTCAGTTTTACGATTCCGGCAATTAAGAAACTGTGCGCTAAACACGTCTTTAAAAACAAATAAATCACCTAGACATTGTATGTCGTCCATTGGATAAATATATATCGTATAGCTACCCAAATATATTTAATATGCAGGGGACGTTTATACGCCTAAATGGCCATCGATTAACTATAAAATCGACGATTTACGATTGCCGCAATAAAATCATGATTCGTCGATTCGCAGGCCCGTAAAATAGATTTGCATTGCGCTGGGTCTTCACTGTACTAAAGTAAATGCCATTGTGCAAAATATACATAGTTGTCTCTCAGGGTAATTTGTGCAAATAATGATTAATTGCTTAGACACGCGAGTCGCAACACAAATATTTTTAGAACTAACTATAAATTTGCAGCGATAATTCTAAAAGATCAGAGTTCGACAGTCTGACAATTAACTTTCGCAGTGGATGAAAATATTTAAAAAATTAATATTTTATAATATCAGTTTCAAATTAAAATTCTAAAATTAAAATAAGCCAATAGGTTTTCTGTATTCGTTGAAATGCATTTGACAGGGGAAGGAAGGAATCTCTGACTTTATAAAGTATAAATATTTTTGATCAGCACCAACAGCCAAGTCGAAGTCCACTCATAAAAATCTAACCGTAAAATCGCCCTTAAACGGACGATTTTCACACTAACATTTATAAAAATGGCCCTAAAAAGACGCCAAAAGCTACTGGGCGTAAATTTTAGAAATTTTTTTCTAAAAATCTAGAAATAATTTTTCTATTATTAAGGGATAATTTTCTAAAATTATGAAAGTTGTTCAACATTTATAGTTGATATGTGATTAATTTTCCATAAACTTGGAGCACTTTCATTGATAAAAGCATAGCCTACTGTATGTCTCGAAGTTTTGTTGTTTTGATGCGATTTTAAAGCCGATTCGAAGTTTCTTAAGCAGACCATCAAGGGAAATTTTCCAAAATTTTATAAAATATCAAGTTCTTAGAAAAATTAACCTTAAAATATTTATTTGAAGAAAAATATTTCTTATTATTATAAAATTTTTCTTAATTGTAGGTGGATTCTAATTTTCGTGAAAACAGAAAATAAATTTACTGAGTGTAGATCTCACTAAGAGCTAGATCGGTTAAATAGAACGACTTTAAAGGCTGTTTTAATACTTAAGGGGTTATAAGCTCTTAAAAGCATGTATCAGGTATTCGTGTAGTTGGGAAATCGACTGTAACCTTTACCGCTTGTTTTACTTAAATACTTGGAATTTCTATATTTTCCATTATGCCTACAGATGTATAGATTCATTTATATTTATATTCACTAGGGTGAATTGCTCCTTTGATTGCCTTGTTCGAATAGGAAATTTTGACAGATAATGTATCCTGATACCTGAATATATTAAAATAGAATGCTACTTTGATGAGATTTTCCTACCTTCAGTTGTTTTCATATTAAAAATATTAAAGAAGGAGGCGCTGACAGAAAAATGTAACAGAGCGTCCACCAGGAAGTAATAAATTTGTTATACATGATGAGCGTGGCCATCGATTTTGAAAAAAAAAACATTTTCCTCTAAGGCATTTCATAGTATGACTTGGCGTTATGCAAGTTAATTTTCTGAGCTACAATATATTTTTTAAAATATATACTTAATAATTTATTAATAGTTCTTAATTGAGTATTATTAAAACTTACAATTGGGTTAGGTATCCATCCACAAGGGTCTCGAGGATCTGCAAAGAAGAACAGAAAGCATATATTTAGAATATTTATTTGTACATAATTTCATTAAATCACAGTCTGATTTGAAGTCGAGACGACAGTTGAAGCGCATTGAACTCCAAAAGACCATGCTCCAAAATTGGAAGACCACGACGAGTCAATTGGGCAGAAAGACCTTCATTTCAATGACTCAAAGACAGTGATTCTTTTTAGACGACTCGATCTGAGAGGGAAAGAGAGAGAGAGAGAGAGAGCATGGGACGAGGGAGCCAAAATCATGGCAATCCAGTATGTTGGAGTAATTTATGCATTCTTTGTTCGGCCTCATCGTCGACATGGCTCTCGTGTTAATTCATTTAAACAAAAAACAAAAGAAATCCCAGAAAGATATATGCATAAATGCTAAACGAGCCGTTAGCATGGAAGGCGAGCGATTGGGATGGCGTCTGAGCCTGAGTCTGAGCCTGGAACTGGGATTGTGATTGCGATTGTCCGTCGACAGAAAGTACATTGAAATTGAATATTTAAATGCATTTGTCGTCTGTGAAATGTGAAATGTGGGACGTGGGACGGAGGACAGGGTGATAGGGGCAGGCAAGAGAAGTGAGTGGTGAGATAGCCCCCAATAGTCAATTCACTCTCGGACTCGGACTCAGAGTCGGAGTCGCCCGTGCAAGTGCAATAAATAAGGCGACAAGTGACAGGCGTCATTTTGAATTCCTGCTGACGAGTGACTGTCACTCGACATCAGCTCGATGTAGATGCGTCATAAATGATATATGAAGCAAACATACTTACTAAAATATACACTTCTAAAATCAAGAACATTTACTTTAAATAAATTGTTTTTAAAATAACACCACTTTAAGACCATATTACTAATTCTAAGAATATCAATCTAAAAAATCGAAGTTCTTAATACAAAAATAAAAAACTAAATTTGTGAGGAAAATATAAATATGTACTATTTCATATGTAACATGAAGTTTACCTGTGGCGCTCTAGTTAGAGACGCCACTTCAGTTTTATGCAGCAGGCGCCGGTTCAAATCCCACTCGTAACAAGTTTAAATAACATTTTTAAAATGACCAAAGACAGAATAAAATGTATTTTAATCAAAATTAAAACAACAATAAAAAATTATAAAATTCAAAATCATTTTTAATATTTTTTATTTTTTGTCTTAAATTTTAAAAGCATTTGTTCTTATAATGAATGTATATTTATTCTTGGCCTTATTCGAAGTGCTCTTAAAACCAAGTTGTGTTTTCTTATTTTAAGAATTTTATGTTCTCGACGCATTTTTCAGATCGAAATTCGTAGTTTTGAGACAAAAATCTTGATTTCAGAACATTTTTTATTAGTGTACTATAGTACATATATATCTACATAGGAATAGATACCCACCCAGTTCACATATGGGTTACATTTGTAAATTTCACTTTGATAGTTTTGAAGGAGATGGCGCACCTCATGTTGCGGATATAAAATCGAAAGTGCCTCGTTTTGGCGACCTCGAAATCATAATTCAACCTTTAATGGTTCTTTAAGGGCCATTAAGTCAACTCTTTGCACAGCTCTCTGCCCGACTGCCCGGGGACAACCACTTTCGTTTTTCCTTGAACATTCCGAGGGCAATTAAAATTTATATAATTGCAACTCTTTGACGAGGCCCGCAAGGAAACCAGCCGAAACGCCATGAAAAACCCCGAAGAGCGCAGGCGATTTTTCCACTTTTTAGATTTTCACTCTATTTGCGGGACGACAACAACAACAGCAACAACAGCAACAACAAGAAAATGGCCATTAAAACTGCTTTATGATCTCTTAAAGCGAAAGCGAGAGTTCCGCATACATCACAACACAACTCATCAACATAAACAGGCAGAGGGAGTTCGAGTTTAGTTCCGAGATGGTTGGGAAAACATGTGTAATACTTTTTATAAGTAGTTGCAACTGCAAGCGGAAGGATTAATATTTTAATGGGCGAGCAATTTTCTGGCTCTTTGCTAAATTTTGCAACAAATTGTTTAACGATCCAAAGGCCTTAAAGAGGGAGATATTGGAAAAGAAAAGTAGAATTTTTAAGAATAACTTTTGGTTTATGAAACGAATTTAAATATGAATAATCAGGCGTTGCATAAATATGTCTAACGAGCTAATTAAAAATCAATTATTAATTAGTTTTTGTTATAGTTGAAATTACATTATGATAAACAGTAAACAGGTTTTTCTGGTCAAACATGGGGTGATAAATAATATGGATAACTCGGAGCGCGTCTGATCGCGAAGTAGAGATAGAGAATATGATTAGGTGATCTTTACTTTTGAATCCCGGCGAAGTGCTCCATCTCATTTCTGATAGTGATCTGTGGGAAGAAGTGTGAGGCGAGAATGTGAACAATGTGGACCACCTTATAGACAAAAATGAAATGATTTGCATGCAAAAGGTCTCAAAACGAGAGACAAAAGCCATCGAAATTCAAATTAAGTGTAGCCTAAAATACGCAACTTGGAAACTCTTCTGGGTGTGTCTTTATTTTAGTAGAGTGGCAGCTGAGCCGGTCTTTCTTGTCTTGTTTGCCACAAGATGGCGGACAACAAGTGCAACTGCAACTGCAACTGCAACACGAGTTGAATATAACTGCATCTACGGCATTAATTGATAAGCGGAAGAGTCTCTTCTTTCCATCGACATCTCTCGATCTGATCTTCCCCGCTCCCTCTCGCTCTTGGCTTGAACTGAAAGCGTCTAAAGTAAACATTTAATTGCGCCATTAATTGCGCGGTAAGTGTGCCAGATGCACATGTTGTGTACTCTGTGTGGGAGCAAGCGGGACGGCAGATACAGGGTGCAACAGCGACGGCAACTGCGGCAAACAAAAACAAACAAATTCCATCGTTTAAGTGCTCAGCGGTGCACTCGTTGGCCACAGTCTGGAATATCCATTCCCATTTCCCTTCCCTGCTCCCAGCTAACAGCTCCCTGCTGCCCTTACCCCACTCTCTTTACGAGCATTCGAGTCTTCCATTAAGGAGCGCCGGCTGGGTGCTCTCTTCCCTTTTCTCCCTCCGCTCCTGTCCGCTCCAGTCCGCTCCAGTCCGCTCCAGTCCAGCAATTCGTCGATTACTCTGGTGTCCACCTTGCAACCAAGTCCGGAGTCCGAGATGCGACTAAAACTTTAGTCGCATTAACTTTGTGTGTTTAATGCGCAAAATTATTGCCAATACAATCGAAGTTTTACGATCCTTAAGTTGACAGTTTTCTGTTTAAGTTGCTGCCTACTTGTTGTAGTTTTTGTTGTTCTTTTTGTTGTTTATCATCTTGTTGTTGTTGTTGTTGTTCTTGTTGCCTGCTTTTAGCTACCAGCCGTATTTTAAGACTCAGCTCGTACACAGATTGTTTTTATTTCTATACAATTTGTTTAATTAACTCCATATTTCATTATTATTATACTCATATTTAAATCACACTAATTCTGTATACTTTATTTACGTTTCCTGTAAATAAATATTTGCTAGAGTATAAAATCTCAGGTAAAAATATGCTGAAGGATAAAATCCCGAAAAAAAATAGTGGATATAACTATCACAATTTAAAATTTGATGTTAAGAAAAATCCGAAATAAATTCTTAATGGTAGAAAAAAATTGTGAAGCAAAATTGTCGTGTTAGGAAAATAAATAAAAAAATATTTACTGGTGCTGAAACATAAACCAGTACCAGTAATAATTTACTGTAAGCTTCACTTTTCAAGCTTTTTAAATTTCAACTTTTTAAATTTCAACAAAATTTTGACGTAAAGTACAATTAATTCAAAAAGTAGTTGAGACAGAACTGAAGCCATTTCAAAGTAATTTACTGTAGAATGGAATACTTAACTTAGTTTTTAAAAGTAAAAATATTTAATCAAAATAAATTTTTATCAGTATTCCCAGCTATGTTTTTACACAACAAGTATTTATAAAATTTACTTAAAAATAATGCTGTACTTTGGAGTGGGATATCGAATTTGCAAGAGAATTTAATTCGGTTTTTGAATGTCTCCTTAAATTGTCTCAAAGAGATATTTTCAAATGTGACATTAATTTCTATACATTTAACGTCAAAATATCTTTGATATAGATATCAAACTGCAAATATTGAAAAACCGGTGCTAACTTAGTTAGGATTCCTAAGACTATCGGCACTTTCTTAACATTTTCAAAAAAAAAAGTTTTAAATATTTTTTTAAATTGAAACAATGTAAATATATTTGTTTTTAGCAACAGCAAAGCTTTGGAGCCGGTTCGATTAAATGAGTCCTAATCGAAAGAGAATATTTGATTTTAAATTAATTTTATCGAATTCGAATTAAATATTGTCAAACTTTATATACGAAATTTTCTTAAAACCTTCAGTGAATAAATTTTAAATATATTTTATTAATAAAAATAATCGAAATATTTTGTTTTCTCCCTTCCCCTTGCCGTAGTATGTAGAGCAAAAGTACGCAAAACTGATTGTTGATTATTTGTATCAATTGATTAAACTGAAGTGAAGTGGTCTTCTTTTAATATTAAACATAATAAGATCATTTATAAGCAAAAATGGCAGAGATTCCCTCATTGAAATCGCAGGTGCAATTTAATCTGATAAAAGTTCAAAAGAGGACTTTTCAATATTGCTGCTGTCCGTTCAGTTCCAGACGATGAGGGATGAGGGATGTGAATTGTGGCGAGGCGACGCTTGGCGCCATTAACTTAATCGAATTGAAAAGCAAACAAAGGTCGCAATTAACATTAAACCCTTCACGAGGGCATTTCTCTGCTAAAGGTCTGAGGTCGGCACAAGCGCACAGGAGTAAACGGGAATGGGATGGGATTGGAGGATAGGATGGGAATGGGAATGGGAATGGGGCAGAGTGCTATGTGAGTATGTGTGCAAATTTCGAACTTGGTGGTGTAAGCACATGGCGCACAACAAAGCGGCAAAGTAACATCATCAGTTCACACACACACACACACACACACACACACACGCACGCAACTAACAAACAGAGTTACATTAAATTTTAGAAAACACAAAATGCCGCTTTCCGTGTTGCTGTTGCCGTGGCCAAGCAATTTCCCATAAATTTGCGTCAAAATGCCACCGACAAGATGTACGAATGCACCAAAGGGAGCATGTGGCAAGGTGGCTGTGGCAGGCAGGCATTCAGGAGTCACGAAGGGAGCTGGGGCAGAAGCCGAGCCCAAAAGTTTTGCTTAGCTCTTATTTCTTTTTGGCAAACATGAAAATGTATTCCAGACACGCATCGGGCCATTTTGCAAACGTGCCACCGAATGAGACTCGAGTCAGGGGCAAGGAAAGGGAAGTGGCAGGGGGCACATCATAGGACCACCGCATCCGCATCCTCCCACGCAGTCAGCGGAGCAGGTTGAGCCGCCCAATAGAAAATTTCGCCCCTTTGCGGCAAAACAAGAAGGAAGGAAGGGCAAAAGAAAACTTTTTCTTTTTGCGAAAATAAGTAAAGTTTGAATTTGGCAAACATAAATTATTTGTTGAAATGGCAAGGAGCGCCACATTGGGGCGGGGGAAGGGGAAGGGATGTGGGAGCAACGAGTTTTTCCCCACGGCCTCGTCATAGTTTTTTCCTTTTTTTTCTCTCATTTTTCTGTACATTTTATAATCGCTGACGGAAATTTATGAAATAAATAAATAAATAAAATACGCTTGCAACTTGGGAACTGCGCTGCCATTAGGCATGCTACATGCCACATGCCACCATGGGCACCTTGCCACAAGGCGCATCCTTAAGCCCATGCCCAGAGTAATGCCATTTGCCTGTCTCTCTTCCCATCTTATTTCCTCTCTTCTCCTCTCTCACTTTTGCCTCATTTCTCCTGCTGGGCGAAAACTTTTGCTGTTATTGCATTTGTTGCTGTTGGACTACAGATACTTTGCGCTTGTATCTTGTATCTTATGGATACACAGTAGCAAGGACCGGGGAGTCAGCAAGGTGCGCAAATTGGCAAGGAGACAAAGAGGCAAAGAGGACGCCCACCTTGAAAGCTGTGGTGTAATTTGTATCTAATCTTGCCTCATGTTTATATAAAAGCAACGACGACCCGCAACGAGCAGAAACTACAACCACAACCACACACACTCACACACACACACACCTACAATTTGTGCAATATGGCGCTAACTGAGGGTGTGCACATCCTGCGTCTCCTTTCCTGCAGTCCTTGTCCATACATATATAAATATATATATAAGTCTATATATCTATACGTAACGTATATTCATAGCAGTTGGGGTGAAGTCGGTTGGTTTCTGTTGGTTTTGGAATTTTAATAAAATTGCACAATTCCCAACTAAAGATAGATACTTTTCGTGTAATTTACGATGATGGTAGATAGCAACGATAGCAAAACGAGACAACTGTTTATGGGAATGGAAAGGGGAGAAATGGCGTTGCCAGAAAACCATGAGAAATGTTGAATCAATGAATTTATTTAAATATACACGTAATGAAACAATGAATTGAAAATGTATTTCCATTATCCAATATATCTCTACTTTGTTAAACAACTGCACTGCAACATTAAAAATCTGTCAAATACCTGTCTTATTAAAGAAATCCTGATAGGATTGAAAAGCTTTAATAAACATGTAGCGTTCTCATAAAAATAATTAATATAATGTGTCAAAAAATTTTTTTAAAATAAATATGGAAATCGACAAATAACTTTCATTTGTAATTATTATATTTAAATAAATAATTTTATTATTATCAACCCTCTACTGCATGAGCATAAAACCATTAAAGAAAAACATTTTTACTCTGCAGATATGCGTTTAATTGGATTAAATTAAGATATTTTTGAAGAATTTTTTTTTTTTTTTGTGTGTAAATAGTCTCGGAGAATTTGGCTTCGGCAGTTTTTTCAATAAATAATACATATGAGGCTTACCCACAGTGAAATTATATGTTTCTATAAAAGAAAACTTTATTTTCTATTGGAAAAAAATTATTCTTCAACAAAAAGAATTGTTTATTGTGGTGAAAATTTTATTCGAAAATTCATTGTTCATCAAGCTCATCATAATTCACGTTTGTTCACAAGAGATGCTTTAACTAAGTTTATAAAAACATGAAATAAAGCAACATTACAATTATTTTTACTTTTTTTTTTCAATCGAAATCAGTGGACAAAAAATAGCCGATAGTAATTAACTTTGCTTAAGTACCATTTTAGCTAAAGTAAGTTTTGTCAAAAATGAAAAGCCGTATATGGCACTATATGCGGTAGAGAGTTAATTTGTATATAAACATGATAAAAATATCATTAATATTTTAAGCTTTGGTCAAGGTTATGGTTTTATTTAAAATTACATTTTTACAATTTTTGTTTTAAATAAAAGACAAGAATTAGAATTAAAAGCCAACCAAAAAGGTTTATATCATAATAATAAATATTTAATATTTTTTATTGTTTATTTATTAACAGTTATTATTGAATATTATGTCATGAATATAGTTTAGGCCCTGATATATAGGGCCTCCTTAACTTTTTGTCCCCCGTGGATCTACCACACATTACCAGTCCTTATTATTACCTACGTGAAATAATTTTGATGTCCTCTTTCACGTATTTTACATAGAACTTTTTTTTCGCCTTTCTCGAAATCATAATTTTCCGATACCTTTCGAGATATTTCTGATCTTACTAATACTTTATCTGAAGCAGATACTGATATAATTACTAATAGTAATTAAAGCACCTAGTTGGATATTTCTGGGGTTTCCTCAATCCATGCAACAAATTTTTTGAATATCCCTACCTTTTATTTTATACTTTTCAAATATTTAATTTGTTTTGTTTTATCTGTTCAGTATAATTGAAAATATTTTTTAATTTAAGTCGTTTTTATCGCATTATATTTTAAATAGTTAAAAAAAATCATCATCATAATAATATTATTAATTGTAAGCTGGTTCACAGAGTATGAGCAACCATTGCACGATCTGGCAACGCTGCACAGCTGTTAGTAGGAGTAGAATTGGAAGGAGGAGAAGCAGCAGCAACTACAGCACTCCACATACATAGGACATGTCCCTGCTCTGACTTATTTATTGATGAAATCAACTACAAGTTGACACGAAACTCCCAAGTCGTATCACAGAGATGGAGATAGATATGGAGATGGAGTTGGGGGATTTATATAGACATGGATATGTTACCCTATTGAACAATTTTCCTGCTGTCCCAAGTTCAACTTGGTGGCATATGCAGATGGACAACGTTGTTGTTGTTATTGTTGTTTTTGCCGTTGATTGAGCCACGAAATCGAAGGCTCATAATACTTATGTATTAGTAATAGCAATCATGATGCGGTAAGGGGGAAGTCGGAAATCAGCAGGAGTGTATGAATTCGTGGACTTAATGTAATTAGAGAGTTGCCCTTTTAATTGGCTATTGCAGCTAAATTGAAAGGGCATCAATTGAACATGGAATCGACCGACCGCCCGCACATCTAATTACGGAGAGTAAATTGTCAATCGAATAAAGTTCTGTTGGCATCTCCAAATTGGCTTTTACTTCTGAATTGAAACTGCCTGCTGAGAGGATCCTTTGCAAAGTGAAAGTCGAGGTTTACCTGTGCGACTAAAAGGATTCTTAAGCATCAGGTGTCCAGCGGAGAACGAGAGAACGGGTTACGGACATGAATCCTTTCGAGCGTAAAATTCTTGTCGCAAAACACACACAACAATTTCACGCTGCTGTTGGGTACAAAAAACAAGGCATCTTTTTTTTATGATATGCGGCATAAATGGATTTTAAACTGGTGCCAAACAGGCAGCTGAGTCGCATTGTCTCCGAGTCTGAAACCTTTGCGTGGTTATTGCGATTTCAATGGAATTGAAACTGCGTCGTCTTCGGCGTCGTCGTCGTCGTTGTCAGGTTGCAGGCGCGACAGGCGACTCACAAAGGGTTGACAATTGTTGCAATTCCATGGGACAGGACAGGACAGGATCATAAAAAACCTTCGAGCACACAGGCACCGTGAAGTGCCTGCAAATATATATGGCCGTAACTCAAACCCCGTTCGGCGGAAATGTGAAAGTGAAAAGGCAAAAAGGCAACTGGCGAATTGCAATCAATTGACAATTGATAAGCTCTAGCTCCTAGCTACATTTGTTTCTATCTAAATCTGCCTTACAGCCGCCATATTAAAAATCTGCAAGTAGCCAGCCCACTTTCCTTTGGCATTACCTTTTCATTACCTTCTCCTCAGGTGCTCAGTTCTCAATGGAGCTCTGTCAAGGGTTGATTTTGCCTTGTGGGTCGCTTCTGCTGTTGCCAGCATGTAAATGTTCCATTTAATCCATGTAATGGCCACATTTGCTGTAACTCCCATGGAAATTGTCCAGCTCCTCCCCTCGCCAGTCTTTTTCTTGTCCCCGGAAACTCGAATAAACCGCAACTGAAGCAACAATAACAATGGAGTTTATTTTCAGCTTCCCTTTTCCGTATTTACCTATTCACAAATTGTGCATTATATTATTATTTTCATGCCAGTTAATCGCGCTACATAATTTATTTTGACATTTTTTATTGTATTTTTTGTAAGATGAAAAGCAGTGGAAGATTCTTCTAATTGTTTGTCTGAGGGCGTTTACCAAATAAAGTATCTTCAAAAATGGAAAACCTCACGACGCATTTAAAAAATTGTGCAGCATATTCTCGAAGAACAATATAAAAATCTATAAGTGATATATGCGAAATATTAAATCAACTCTATAATTTATTGGTATAAGCATTTGATTTGTATTCAAACTTTTTTTTATTAATAAAAATACAGCCACAAATCAGATTTTCGGCAATTGTTAATCAATATAAACTAATATTTAAACAGTTTAGTAGAAATGTAGTACGCTATTAAGGTTAAGTTGTTTACAAGACATTCTATAAGATTAATAGCAATCGAAATGAATTCCGATTTAACAACTTATTAACCAAAAATTTAAATATATTTATCTATCTAGAAGTAGATACAGCCACAAATCAGATTTTCGGCAATTGTTAATCAATATAAACTAATATTTAAACAGTTTAGTAGAAATGTAGTACGCTATTAAGGTTAAGTTGTTTACAAGACATTCTATAAGATTAATAGCAATCGAAATGAATTCCGATTTAACAACTTATTAACCAAAAATTTAAATATATTTATCTATCTAGAAGTAGAAGATATCTGTGCAGGTATTTTGTTTTAATTAATTAATGCTTCTTGATGCAAAAGTTACGGAGACTTATTATTTAGTCAGTTCGTAACAATTAAATAAGAATAAATATTATAATTAAACTTAATAAATGAATGAAAAATTAAATGGACAATAAAATACTTCAAATTAAAACATTTCATTTTAATTTTTATTAAAAGACGTCAACTTTTAAGTTTATTTTTTAACTTGTTGGGTTGTGATTAGGCCTAACATGTCAGTTTATATCTTATAATTATAATGTTGAATGTCCTACTAGAGAATACGAAATTATTTGTTAAGTAAACAGTGCAAACGTTTTTTTCGATTGCTTTAAAAATTATAAAAATTAAAATATTAACAATACTTAATGTTTAATGTAAAGACTTAATATAAAATATAAACGAACGCAAATTGATTTGTAATTGAATTGTAAACTAAATTTTTAACGATAAGAATGGTATATAATATACATAAAATGTATGTAATGCATATTAAATAAGTAATAAATTAAGGTATATTATTCTTATTATAATTTGTATTATAAAAATATATGATTAATAAAAAACTAAATGAAATATAAATGTGGTTTAATAATCAAATAAACTTTTGCATTGTTTCAGAAAATTGAATATGGATAAGACTAGATATAAGTTTTCTTTAGTAGTCGATTCTTATTAATCAATTTATTTCTTATGAATATATTTTTAATGTATTCAAATAATATAAAGCATATAAAATATTAAGTTTACACTTATTGTCACAATTCTTTCTCCTCATTTGAATTTCAAATGAAATGAGTTTTATAACTTTAAGAGTATCTCTTATTTGGACACTATAAAATTGATTGATTTACTATAATGACCAAAGTGCCGCAAGATCAGCCAAATGCACCGATAAGATGAGAGTATATCTTTAAATTGAGAGCAATGTGCCTGGAGTATAATTAAAATGCAATGGATAATTTAGTATAGAAAAAGAAGATAGTGAAATGGACCAAACAAAGTCTCAAGGGGCAATCTTTTGGCGTTAACATTAACGGAACATGTGTTAATGCAGGATCGTAAAAATCTGTATTATAAGACACGATTGGAGACCCAACCAAACAGACTGAGCAGTCGCCCGGGGGAATGGAATAAATATTTACCGCATTCCAAATTAAAAATAAAACAAAACACCAAACACCAAACACCAAACAAAAGGCTGATTTGCTGCCACAACCAACCAGAGTCGGGTATAAATTGTAATTTATTTACTTATTTCGAGTTTCCAATGCCTTTTTTGGAGTTGTGAAGAAATGGGCAAGATAAGACATGGGTCAAACCAGGGACTTGTCATTGGAAATGAATGGTGACTGATGTGGAATTTGGTTGATAAAATATGAGCTGGAAATATGAAAACGACATAGAAACATGACATGAAATTCATTTCAAAATATTGAAAGCAAGATTTCTATTGAAATACACATTCAGGTTTGGAACATTGAAACACTTGAGTCTCGAGTGCCAAGGTCTGGGATTCGGATTCGGATTCGGATTAGGATTGGGGTTGTGTTTGTGTTTGTTTGTGGTGCAATTGCAATTAGATCAGAGACATCGCTCATTTTGAAGTGTCTGGGGGGGAAAAACAGACATAAAACTGTTTCGGAAAACATTGAGAAAATGAAAAATGGTGCTATACGATCGGCATGTACAAGTATCAGCAGAGATATACGACTATAATGCCTGTCGATCCAAGGAGCTGTCCGAAACTGATAAATGCAGCAAGTTTGCGCATTGAATTTCAATGGCGGCCACAATTTCATCGGGAATCGGGAATGGGGAATCGGGCAATGGGTGCCGAGAGACAGACAGACACTCGGTACCATCGAGTCCCACATCGTTCTCCGATGTACTTATAACAAGAGTCAAGTTCGGAGGCCACAGAAGATGGGCGAATGGATATCGGCGAAGACAGAGCAAAAGGTGGAGTGGGGAGAGGGGATTGGGAATGGGAATGGGAATGGAAGACGCGTCGCCCATTTTAATGCGTTTCTTCGACAGGCCATGAAAATATGCCTGGTGATTTTTAAAATGCTTTAATTGAGGCCCCAACTCGAATCTGAACAGCAGACAAAATGTCTGTTTTTCGTTCTCAAGATGCAAAAGTGGGCAACCCAATTAAAATTCCAAAAGCATTCACTTTACTTGAAAATCTTTTTCAGCTGCTTCTTTCTTTCTGTTTCCAACTCAAATTCGATTTCAGACAAAACAGCAAATGGCGACGGCAAGTAACAAAATAACAAATTCACATCAATTTGTGCTTTATTAAGATATTATTGAAAGTTTACCTTTCAAATATTTAGAACAAAACCAAATGACAATCTTTATAAAGTTATTTATTTATCATATATGTACATATGTTTATATATACTAGTATGGATTTATACTTAGAGATTTGTTGACAAAAATAAAAGCATTGTTCGGCCAATAGAAAAGTCGTAAAGTTTTAAGTCATAAAAACTTGAACAATTCGGTTTCTGTATCAATTTGAATGCGATGGATATTCTGTGGGTCTCAGCTTTGAGAAGAGGCTTATCTTTTACCCCTTCCTCTTTTGATTCTATTTTTATTCCCACAGTCGCCTTTAAAAAAATCCGGTTAAAGTCAAACTTAAAGGAATTACATAAGCGGCTTGGCAAAAGTATTTCTTGGGTTTTCTTATTATTGAATGAAATTAGTACAATTGAATGAAATAATAAATTTCTATGATATTCTAGCTAAAATTATTTAGTAATAAAGTTTTTTAAATATTTATAGTGAAAATTAATAAAATATATAATTTACATTTGGGCAATTCCATTATCGTAATAAAACGATTGATCGAAAGTGTTTTAGTTATGTGTGTTCCAGAAATTTCTAGAGATTTTGAATAGAAATGTTTTTAAAACAACAGTTCGAAATGTTAGTGTCAGAGATTTAATATTTTTCGAGCATATTTTTCTGCTTTTCTTATCAATTTAAAAGCTATTTTAATTCTATTTAATAAATATAAAATTCTTCAAATCTCTTAACATTTTATTTGACATTTGAAATCAATGATTGTCTGGTTTTTAGGTAAACCAACAATTACTTTTGGGTAGCTTTAGCGCTGTTAGAGATTTGTAGAAAACAGTAAGCAAACATGTTAAACAAATTTAAGTTCTATATCAGATAGCTATTATAGGAAAAGTAAGTCAAAAACTTAAGTTCATTTATTGTTTACATCATGAAATATATTTTAAGAATCACAAAAATTATTGCTAAAGTAAAAAAAAAGTGAAATTTTATTTCCAAAATAGTAACATAATGGAAAGCTATTAGAACGTGACAAGAATATACGTTTTTTTTAAATGCAATGTTTTAACTTACTTTTCTAATTTATTAAATAATATGATTACAGTCCAAGTTATTTATTAAATCTGATAGTGAACTAATTCATTAAAAATGCCTGTACTTTAATTTATTTCATTACCTCTTATTCATTTTAAATAAAGTACTGTATTTCAATTTAACACCTATATATGAATATTTAAAACAAATATACGACGCACTTGAACCAAATGAACTTCATGTTGGAAAAGCAACAAAAGCACAGATTAAATGGTGGCATTTAAATGGTGACTTTTAAGTACGCGAAAGTACAAATTAAGACAATTTATTGAACACTTTGAATATTCGACGTCAGCGTAATGCTTATGAAATATAATTAGCTAATTTGTTGAGCTTAACGAATAACAAATAAGCTGACAATTTATGAGCTGACTCAGGTACCAAAATACATTCAAACAGATAACAAAAATAAAAACAAAATAATGAAGAAACTGATGCGAAATTGTCCTTTTGCGGAGTGTGCGATAAGCCAAAGTGCAGCCATTAAAAGGCACTTGAAGTCATTGCTCCTCCCCGTTTCCCCATTGCACCTGCCTGTCAGCCGTAAGTGTAAAGTGTGGATTTTATATGAAAATTGTCAACATCATGTTGGCATTTATTTATATATAAGAACTGGGCGTGGTAGTCAAGTTGAGAGCAAGAACTTAAATTGATTTAAAGTTGAAAGTTCTGCTCGAAAGGCTAATTTAGAGTTGCGCAGTTGTTATGCAAATGGGGATACTCGTTTTATTGCGAATATTAAATGAAATTAATGAAATTTTCTGCACCATAATCCTTTGCAAAACGCATAAATTTTCTCATTAAGTGTATGTGTGTGTGTATATTCTCAGTGTGTGTTTATATAGAATGCCAGCTCTTTTTGGCATATACAAGAGTTTCTATTGATTTTTATCTTGCCGGCAACACACAAGGGATGTTGGATTTGCCAGGACCAGGCCCCAAGAGTTTTATATAACCAAGGTTGGTCCCTGCCTCTTGTTGTTGTTGTTGTTGCTGTCGCTGTTGCCATGTCTTATGTATATATATAATCAAGCACAAAAAAGCTTCTTGTATATAAACGACGCCCAAAACGCAAAGCTCTGCGTTTGTTATTTTTCGAAATTGGGCAGAAGCCGGTTGAAAGAATGCGAATAGCGAAAAGGGAAATTTTTTTGACATATTTGCATTAAGTACTATTTAAAAGTTAAGCAAATCATTCTTATTATATAGTATTTAAGTAATTGAAAACTATATAAGTTCATATTTTTATTTATTTTAAGTAACTAAGTTGTTTTTTACATTTAAACGAATAAGAAAAGTACCCAATTTTAGCAGCTGTCTGTTACTTTAGCCGATACCCAAACCATTTTAATGGGCGCCCCCTAGTGTATTACAACTGCACATATAGCTTAGCCGCTTGGCCGGCAGAGGGCGCATTGTATGTGTGCCGCCAGCACGCACACATGTGTCTCGCTTAGTTATGCGAGTGTTGGTGAGAGCGAGCGAGTGAAACAGCTAGAGAAGTGAGATGGCTGGACTGCGCACACAAATCCAGCATGGCTGCCGCGCACTCACACACACGCACACGCAGGCATATTTATCTTGCGTCGATAGAGTTTAGCATGCGCATGTGTGTGTGTGTGTGTGTGTGTGTTTCATCCCTCCTTTGCATTAAGACTTATGTTAGACACATGCGCAAATTAATGCGTCGTCGTCGCTGTCGCTGTCGCCGTCGCGGTCGGCGTCGACTTTGGCGTTGCAGCCATTTGGCAGCAGCTGCTTTTGTATGAGTTTTCAACTGTCATGTATTTCTTTTTGGCAAAGGGGTTTATTCAAGTGCAGTTAAAACTTGGCTGCAAACTTGAATTGCAAATGCAAAATATGCATAGAGACTGACATTATGCAGATAAGCTGACTAAAATCCCGAGATCTCAGGCTGGCATAGGATTAGTTTCAACATAGCAACTATCAACAAATTTCGGAGATACGAATACGGCAGACAACTTTCATTAAAGTCTTGGTCGAAAACGGCTTCATCTAGAATGCGTGACACGTCCGCCTAAATGCTGTCGAAAATTGTCAAATAAATCACTCATATTTATATAAATGCCCCTGATATCCCAGGTTAACACTAGCTGTCTCGCTAGTCTTGGCCAATACTCGTATGTAAATGAATAAGCCCAACACCAACACCAACAACAACAACCCTGCTACGCACAGCGACCAGATAAGCGACCGCTTGAAACGTGTTTCCGCATAAATTATAAATCGCCAGGTTGGTCGACCTACCAGGAGGGGAGGCAAAGAAAGAGGCAGAGGCAACACGGCAGAGACAACAACTATGGTGGCTCGAGTGTCGTGTCTTGTCTGACGCTCGACTTGGCAATGGCCGTTGGTACACTGATAAAAAAATGTTCTAAAATCTAGATATTGGTCTAAAAACTGCGTCAAGAACATAAAAATTTTATAGTAAGAAAATACATTTTGGTTTTGAGAACATTTCAAATAAGACCAAGTTCTTATTATAAAAATAAATGTTCTTAAAATGTAAGTCAAGAAATAAAAATATAAGAAGAAATTTTAAAATTATTAATAAAAAAATAAGAAATATTTTTAAAAGTATTTAATTTTAATGGTTTTATTTTGATTTATATATATTTCCTTCTTGCTTGGTAGTTTTATAAATGTTATTTTAATGTGTGTTTTATCTTGTATAGAGTGGGACTCGAACCCACGAATGCTTTCCATTGAAATCGCGTCTCTAACCGAAGCGCGACGTGTCTTCTAATAAAATATTACATATTTCTACTTTCCTAGCAATTTAATAATTTTATTCTTATATTAAGAACTGCAAAGCATTAAGATTAATGTTCTTACTATTAGTAATATGGTTTTAAATGTATTTATTTTAAGAATGAAATATTTAAGATGAATGCTCTTGATTTTAGGTGTTGGTGTTTTTTTTCAGTGTAGTTGTATGGCCAAAAGGCACAACAGCAGTATTAAGAAATGCAAAGCATTAAGATTAATATTCTTAGTCTTAGTAATATGGTCATAAAATGGTTTTATTTCAAGAATGAAATATTCAAGATGATTGATTTTAGGTGTTGGTCTTTTTTTTCAGTGTAGTTGCATGGCCAAAAGGCACAACAGCAGTATTAAGAACTGCAAAGCATTAAGATTAATATTCTTAGTATTAGTAATGTGGTCATAAAATGGTTTTATTTCAAGAATGAAATATTTAAGATGAATGCTCATGATTTTAGGTATTGGTCTATTTTTTCAGTGTAGTTGCATGGCCAAAAGGCACAACAGCAGCCAAGAATCTAATGCGAAACACGTCTAAAGCTAACACAACAACGTTGAGAATTATAAGCATAAACAAAACTGATGAATGTCATTTCTCTGTCAACTGCAGCAGCAAATTTGCAAGCTCGATTGTTGTCTCCACTCTTGAGGCACATAATGCCCAATTAAGGCCAATAAAATGCCACTAAAAAGACAACAATAAGAACAAGCAGAAGCAACCAAGTCAAAGCCAAAGGCATCCGCATTTTCATTTTCATTCATAAAAACGCAGCCACAAGACGCTGCAGAGACTTCAACTGTTAAGTAAATATATGTTGAGAATGGGTTAGAAGAGAGAGGAGACAGTGGGGGGCAGAGGGGGGGAATGTACTTGACTCGCGTGTTAGTCGCGCGCTTCGCTTTTACGACTGACAGTCAGACAGACCGAAAGACAGCCCAGTTGAGTCAACTGAGTCAACTGAGTCTATGGCCAATTCAGTCAGCTTCCGTCAACGTCTTGAGCGGCACTTAACGCTGTCGCTTGGCGGTCGTCGGTTGTCGGTCGTCGCTTAATGGCTGCCATAATAATGCTTTATTTTACTATCGCATGTGGTCTTCTCTACCTCTCTTTCGCACTCTAACTACATGTCTCTGTCTCTGTCTCTTTCTCCAGCTGAATGTGTGGTTGTCTGGCGAGCGTCTGCCGTTGACCGTAAAATTTTAATATCCCCTCGTTTCGGTGCGTGCTTCCCCTTCCCCTTTGGTGGTTTCCCCTCTCTGTCGCACTCGCACTTGTGGCCAAAAGCCAAATCAATTGCCTGGCAATCTGCAACACCTTTATGGCCATTTTATGTGCTACACTTTTCACCTTGACATTGACAATTTGAATGTGGCGTCTGCCTCAATGACCATGTCCACAGGCGCAACCACAACCACTCCAACCACTCAACCACTCAACCACAACCTGCCTCAACTTGTCCCACATCGAAAGTGCTATAAAACACACCAAGAGTAGCTGAGAGAGTGGGAGAGAGAGAGAGGGAGAGAGAGAGCGCTTCTCTGTGTGGGGGCAAAGTGAGCATAATCCATCATAAACATTTTTATGGTTGCTCTCCATTCCCTTCCTTCCCTCCCCCCTCCCCCTCCTCTCTTCCTCATCTCCCTTTTGTTCCCTACCCTTCGTTTTGTTATTCCTGCTGCTGGCAGCAGTAAAATTCGTTAAATGCTCAACAAATTGTTTATTATAGCCGTTTGGCAATAAATGCGGCTATTAGCTCATTTTAGGTGTTGCCACCGCACTTGTGCCACTCTGCCACCTCCCCCACCGCCTCCCTCTCCCCACTCACCGCATTCTTGCAAGGAGAGGAGCAACACATTTTGCATACTTATAATAGATCGAACAGAAACTGTTTGTTAATTCAATGGAGAACGTGAGTGTATTTAAAAACCATTGATCAGTTTTTTACGGCTCAATATTAATAGAATAGCCGCATAAAAACACTATTAAACATTCCTTAAACTGCGTTTTCAAAAACAAAAATATAACAGTCTAGATCAAATAATATAAATAATATAAAATATAAAACCTCTTTCAAAAGAAAGGGTCAAGTAATGTTAAAAAAAAAAGAAAGACAACAGTTTATTTGTAATAATAATTCTTTTAGTTTTTTTAATTTGTATTCTTTTTTAACAAACATTTATTATGGTTCCCAAAAATAGTTTAAAACAAATCTGTATTGGGTTCCATTTAGCTTAACTATTTTTGTCAAACAATCTTATAAGAATAAGCACTTTTAAAAGATTTTATATTATATTGTATTTAAAGCATTTACTAAACAAACAAGTCTTTTATATTCTAGCATTAAATACCCTCTAATTTCTGGACCTCATAATTTTTAAAATAAGCTACGCTTGTATCTCTCTGCTAAACACTCGAAAATTGGAGTGCCCAACTAGAATAATATATAGAGTCAAAAGACACGAATGTCAAAATATATGGAAGACTTTCGGATGTATGTATATATATTAGTTGGCATTAAAATATATAGGATACTTTGAAAGATTAATTAGATACAAGTTTAATTTGAAGATAAACTAAAGAAGTCATTAAATCACTCTTTATTTAAAACACTTTTAATCCAATACTTCTTTGAAGAAAATATGATAGAGTATTAATATTTATTCTCATGTTTTCGTGTGTATGTAGCGTTTATCTGAGCTGCTGGAGACGAGTCCCAACGGAGTCCTTATGCAGAATGTGGAATCTGAAAGCTGTCCCCGTTTGAACTCATTTGTTTCTGTTCCAGGAAATTAAACGACTTTCGCATACGCTGCACATACAGGCAAAGACAGACAGACAGACATACAGACAGACAGACAGTGATTGCCTGGGTCTGTGTGGCCATTTTGACCAGGCTTAAGTATTCCATGAGCATGACAGAGAGACGCTATCATAAGGAAGTTTGGATGTGGCCATTTGTGTATGGATTTAATAAATGAAGTCACATCCGTGCAGGAGATACACAACATTTTGGCCAGCTGCTTGCACAGCCCCTAAGCGAGAGAAAGAGAGAGTGAGAGAGAGAGAGGGAGAATGCTTTGCTATTTATAAGTATCTTGTCCGTAATGTGCCTGCGATGTGTCACTGGGAATGAGCAGTCGCATAACTTGTCCAACTGCCCCACTGTCCTCACCCCCAATCCAGTTCATTCCCCCCTCCAAACTGATTCCCTCATCCTATCCCCAAGTCCGTGACCTACTTCCGCCTCAGTTGCCTCCATATGGGATAAATATATGTATATAAAAATATATTCATTTAGATATATGTGTAAGTTGTTTGTGAAGCTGAAAAGAAATATAATTGCTGTGTCGAAATTTGCGTCCAAGTTTCGTAATTAGTTATATTGGCTCTGATTGGACTAAATTAAAGCTCTCTATGTCTCGAAAAGAGAAATGGAAGAGAGAGAGAGAGAGAGAGAGAGAGAGAGAAATATGAGGGAGACAAGTCGCTTGGATGATCATATCAATCGATCGATTTAAATGCTAATATAGAACATACACACAGAAAATATGACATTGCCAACCTGAAGCTAGCACAGTGGGTGGCAAAAGTAATTCACATAATTATCGCTCGATGTAATAAACATTTGGAAGTTATAAACATTGGCTTCAAATGATTGGGGCTAAAAGATCAAAATTAAATTTATGCAGATTACTAAAGCATTTGATTTATATAACTAATATAGTTATAAGTTATATTAGTTATTAATTTAAATGCAAATTGTTATTTTAACATAACATGTGGTATAAATAAGACATTAAACTGCAGTTCTATCCTTGAATCAATAATTAATTACGTTTAATTTAGTACGTTTTTCAGTTAATTTTGCTAAAAGGCTCCAAGGTTCTAAAGGATTCTATAAACAATAAAAAGCGCTTATAAATCTCACAAAAATATTTTCCAATCCATTTTAGTGTCCTTTGCTTAATTTTAATTTGTTTGAGATGTTATAAAAGTTGATTTCTATTATTTGAGTCTAACGTAAAATAATTTCAGTTGTGCTGTCGAATGTCTACTATTAATATTCTAAAGTTTTTAAGCTAATAAAAAAAATGATACCATCCAAACGAATCTTTCACTCCTATTTCTATTTATTACAGAAATTCATAAAATAATTGTGGTTTTGCCTTGTGGACAGATTTTTGCTCAAGTTTAACAAATTTAAATAAATAAGAACTTAAAATCTGCCCAGAGCACATTATATAATGAGTATATTCTTGTAGTTCTGGGAAATAAAATAAACATAATTAATTTATTTCTTTCGCACATTTTCATAGTTAATGTGAAATATGCTTAAAACTAGTCAAAGATGTCTATTACGTAATAAATATAAGTAAAATGTAATAATTTGTGTTGTCTGACAGTAGCTGGATTTGAATGTATAAATTGTTATTAAGCAGGTTTATTCTTCAGTTTATTCAGAGGCAGTATGAATTTACTTAAAATATTGGTGTTTTGCCCATTATGCAAACATTTCAGTATTAAAAAAAACGATACAGATATGTACATATATATCGGTTCGGTCCAATTTGCCTTTTCCATTGCGTCACAATCTTGAGGGTTTTATCGCAGGTCTCTCTAATGGTACTAGTTCGGTTCGATGTTTTGGTTTCTTTCGGCTCCTCTTTCGGTCCTCTTTCTCCGTCCTCTTCCTCCGTTCCCTGCCTTACTATCGTGTGCGTGTTTTCAGCGGCAAAGTTAAGCGCAAAACTCATTTAAATTCAATTTGAATGTGACATTTTGTTTCTTTCTTTTCGTTTTTCTGTGCTGGTATTTTTGGGCCTTTGACAAATGTCGCAAAGCTGCTTGAACTGCAGACAAGAGAGGGTCGAAAGAGGGGTGGGGAGGGGTAGGGAGGAGGCGCGGTCGGTGTTACTGTCAGTGAACGTTTAAATCGATTTGGATTCGGATTCGAATACGAATTCTCTACCTTTGCAGTGGCTCATGTTTGTTTTGTTTTTCTTTTTATTATTCCTGCATTTATTGTTGTTGTTGCTGTGTGCTTTGTTAACTTCCATTGTTATCCAAAAATGGCTGCATTATTTGTACACACATTTTTCTTACGTGTATTTCAACTGTCGAAGTCGTCGAATCGTTGCCTTTGTTGTTCTTGCTTTCAGGTTCGGGAACTTGTCCTCCAGAAACAGAAACAGAAACAGAACTCGACTCGAAACGTGATTCATGCGAGTGTTTTGGCCATTGTTTTTCTTCTTCTTCTTCTTTATTTTCTTGTTGTTATTGTCATTTATATTGATAGGGTGTATTTTATTTTATGGCTGTGTGTGTGTGTATGTGTTTGTTTGTTTGTGTGTGGAACAGTCGACATTATGTAAAAGTTGCCGTCTTCAATTGCATTGCTCGATTATGTTTTCTGTCTGATTGTTGGCAATTTTCATAAACACACTAAATAAAATTCATGGATTCTTGCTTATTATTATTTACCTTGGCTCAGTGTTAAATAAGCAACACATTCAATTAGATGAACTCAACGTGTTCATACTCTGCACTTTAAGTTTTTCCCCTTTGCGTTTGTTTTTATCATCATTATTATTATAAAATGCAAATGCAGCTGGTGCTTGACTCAATAAGTCCATTAGACAAATCCTCAAATACACCCTCATCCGCAGTTACTCGCCAATCCGGAAGACTTTTCCTCAACAAAATCCATTAAAATATTATCATTTTCCGTAGTAAAAGTGAATAGAAAGAAAAAATATTAAATTCGTTCTAGCTCAGATTTTAAGCCCGCATCAAATTAATGGTTAAATCATTAGGGAAAACTTTAAAGGGGAAACTGGACAACAAGAAGGCGAAATTCTTCAAAGGGGAGCTTAAATTACTCATAGGAAAGAGAAGACAGAAGATAATGTAATTTATTTCAATGAATGTGAAACATTTCAAAGTTTGCATGCAAATTGTAATCAGACACATTTTCATTATAAATAAATATAGCTGTAAAAAAAAAGCAAAATGGAAAATGACTTTAGTCACGCAGTTACTTCACTCATCATATAATTTAATTATATCATTAAATTAGTATTCAACAGCAGTCTTAACTTTATGCTGTATATGGAAAATGAATTTGATTTCTTGCTTATTTATTTATAGTACACAGGGACTGCAAAAATGTTATGAGTTACAAAAAAATTGATTTCGAAAAAATGTTTGTAAAAAAATTGAATAGCACAAATTATTATTATATTTTATTATGAAAAATATAGAAAAAAAAATTAATTTCAATTTTTATTCTATAAATCAATTATAATAGTTAATTTTAATTTTTACTGTAGTAATCAAAAATAAATATTTCAATTTCAATTTTTTAAATAAAAACTAAAAGTAAAAATATTTTTCAGTTTTTATTATAAAAATTTAAAGATAAAAATTGAATGTAAATATCCTTTGAACCCAGTGGTGTATTTCCAAAATCTAAAAAATGTTTATGATGTGTGGTTTAATACTTTTCATATGATACATTACACGACCTTAAAGAACGTTTATTAAGGATATTTATGGTATTGATACTTACATTAAATTTGTATATTTCAGTCAAATTAAATAATATTAAACATTTTTATAATTAAAATTGAAATAAATAGTTATTTCTTTAAGTTTTTAATAAAAATCAGCATATAATTTTTATTTTATAATTTTTTTTTTAAAAAGTGCAATCGTTACGTTCTCTTATAGTACAGAATTGTTTATTATTTCATAATATGAGATCTTTCATCCATAAAAAATTGCAGAAATTTGACATAATAAACTAAGGACCAGAAAAATAGGGGCATTATTTAAAATGAGAAATAATTATTAAACTATATCTAAATCTTTCGAAATAACATAGATTCATCTTATAGATAGCAATAAGCCTCGTCATTGCTTGGTGTCAAATCAAGTTCAAAGTTTGAGACAATTAAGTTACCCACTCTCATTTGTATCTTTGGCTGTTTCTGCCCTCAGTTTCACTCATACGATACAACAATCTGGCCAATAGTGCTTAAAAGTAATGCACTTCATTTCACCTTTTGACCAAGCCGACAGACAGACAGTTAAATAAAACAGAGACATGATTAGGAGTGTGAAGAGAAGAAGAAAAACGACAACAATTTTGAGAGCAGACAGACTCCCAAAATCAGCCAAATTGAAGCTATAGCAACAAAGATGTGAATGGAAGCAACAGAAAAACGGAGAAAATAGCACAAAATAGAAGAAAAAAACAAGAAAATCCAGACAAATTTTATATAAATAATTCATTGTTGTAACGTGCAAAGCTCGTCGAGACAATTTGAGTTAATTAATGAAGCGCATCTCAAACCAAAAGCAAAAACGGCAACAACAAAGAGACAACGATGCAGAGACGCAATTGGAGCTAAACGGCCACAAAAGAAACGAAGTCGAAAGGAGCAAGTCGAGCAAGAGGAGTAAGAGGAAGGGCGGAGAAACTGACGGAGAATCTGCCAAAATTAATAACAGACACAAAGCTCAAACGCAGCTTCAAATTTGAGCAAATGGCGCAGCAAGGCGCTTAGGAGGATGATGAGACGAAGGAGGGATGACTAGAGAGACGGAGGAGGGTAAAAGCTAAAGAGTTTCGACTTTGGTCTAGGTGGATGCAGGGCAAAGTGCAAATAACGACGATGGGCAACGTGTGCGCCTGGCTGATGAGTTTGTCGTGGTGGTTGCAACTGTTTCCACCACCAATAAACGTGCCAAACACACACACTCACAGACGGGCACACATACGTGTGTATGAACATGATTCCCAGTTGGGTTTGGGGTGGTTGCTTAACCGAAATATATAAGTATATTCTAGCGAAACGATATTTAAATTTTCTGCACAAAACCTCACGAAGCGCATCGACAGCAACAACAGCAACAACCACAACAGCAACAACAACAGGACAGGAGTTGGAGGTCGGTTGGTAGGTCGGTCGGTCGGTTGGATGGCATTAGCCAAGTCTTAGGCTAAAATGAAAGCGCCCAACTCCCGCAACTGTGATGCTCATTACACAAAATTTGCATTTAGAAGCCAAACAGCTTGAGATGTTAAGAAGTTGAGGGAAGAGAAATGGGAGAAGTGGCAGAGCAGCAAAAAGTGCACTTAACCATAACTCGCGCTCGTGACATCGCGGTGAATCTTCCATTAGTTTTTGCCCTTCACCTCTCTTTATCCAAGTTGTAGCTGCCACATCAGCAACACATCGGTTGCATACGAAATTTGCCGCTAAGTAATAATCGCTTTGACATCAGCAACGCATCATCATCATCATTGGAATCATCATGATCATCGTCATCGATAAGCGAGAATGGAATGGAAATGGACGAATCACTCCTGCCAATATTGAGATGGGGATTTAAGTGCTTGTTGCCCCGTCAGACATTCAACAAAAAGATTCAACATCCCAGGCAGTCGATGTGCTCCTTATTTATGGGCCAATATCACTGCGGGGCAAGGGACGAGGGAGGGGGAAACCATTGGATGTTGGCTAATAAACTCATCGCCAGCCAAATTTATTGCCTGTCAACGTCTCACGTTGATCCAATGAGATCCAAGTGTAATACAAATGAGCTGCACACCGTTTCGATTACTAATTAAAACTGATTCGATTTTATTGATTTTTATTAAATTCTTCTACTTTTATATTTGGAATAAGTGCAACTTAAATACTACGTTTATTTCTACATAATATAGTCAGTAGTAATTGTTTCCATAGATATTTACCCATTAAACCAACAACAAACATAAACACAACAAAAACCAGCTGGTTCTGCTGACTCGAGTCACCCTGTGCCGGTCTCCCATGCCAAACCTGACCCGAAGAGCGCGAGATTTTCTCTTTGTCTCTTTGTTTCTCTTGAAAACTGCTCAATTTGGGGTGAGCACTGCGTCTCTTCCGTCATAGCAGGCGAAATATTTGAGCACATAATTATTTATAAGGCAAAGTCTATATTTAAACTACATTTGAATTAATAAACAGAATATAAGCAAAAATTAAATTAAAGTTGTATTAACAATTTCAATTTTGTGAACTGGCTTCAATTCAACAGACTGAACAGCAGCAATCTTAAACAAGCCGAAGCTTAATTACTCTTACACATTAATTCTATATCAAATGTAATTGGTTTTTGTTTTATTTAGCTCTAATCATCGAAATAATGAACAGAAATAAGTCAAATAATTTTTTCTAAGATAAATTTGAGGCTCTGATTCGTAGTAGTAGGTTTCGTTTACGTGTAGGAAGACAACATGATTAAAAAATTGCTAAAAGTTATTTAGTGATAAAATGCTCATTTTAAATATTTTCCCAAATATATATTTATATCTATATATAATTAAACGTATCTTTCGGGAAAAAAGATTAAGTTAAAGTTATTGTTTTTTTTTTAAATTGTTATTATTAAAAAAAAAAACATTTTAAAAGATGGAATTTAACGCTCAAAAAAATTACATGACATGTGAACGTCAAAAAAAAGTACCGTTTAAGGCTTCTGAGAGATTTTAAGCATTTGCAAAAGCTTTTCTGTATTTATAAGCGACAGTTATGTTTTTTATTAAAAAATGAATTACTTTTTTAGTAAATGTAATTAAACGGATGAGTGCCTTGAATATGATGAAAATAAAAGATATTAATGTAGAAGCTCAATTTACATATGTCTTAGTTAGCTTTTCAGCAAATTTGGTCGGTTTATGTGGGATAAGAATTATGCCAATAGAAATATCAAATCTCGAAAATAAAAATTAAGCGAATAAATGTAAAAATTCCAAACATACTTCTTTATAATTCATAGTAGAATTATAGTAGATTTTTTAAAGCATAGATAATTTGGTATACATTTATTTGTATATTTATTGAAATAAATGTAGAACTAAGTTATATAATAAAATCATCAAATATTAAATATTTTTTAGTTAATATAAATAATATAGTTATACATATATATAATATATTAATATAATAATATCCAACAAATTTATTAATCTTTGTGTAAAAGACTGTAACTATCTAATCTGTTGCTTAAAGTCTATGATTTTAATAAGCAACTTTATTTTTAACTTCATGGGAATAATATGGAATTATGCTTTGCCTGGGAGTAAATGCAATTTAAGTGAAATTGGATTTTGTAAGCTCTCCAACGATAAATTGGGTACTGCCCTCTGATTGTCCAGTTGCAAGCTGAGCTGCGATTTGTTTTTATTGTGCGAACCAATTTTTCGATTCAATTATTCTGAATGGTTGGCAATGTGAAAAATTCGAAAAGTACGAATTCAAAATGCACAAGTTGAACAATCCAGACAAGAGGCAACATGTTTTTCCCCACTTCCCTTGGCACCTTCTCAATCTGCAAATACGTGAAATTGGCCGAGGAATTTGTTACATTTTGCTCCCCTTTTTCTGCCCCTTTTTCTTGGTATTTCATTTATATTATTTTGAGGTTGTTTTTTCTTGTTTTTTTAGTAAACTGAACAAAACGTTTGCAAAGTGAAATACTTGTAATCAAAATGCTTTGAGTCGACTCGATTTGCAGCAGAAGGTGTGGATAATTCTCAAACATGCAGTGCGAGTGACTCTCAGACAGAGTGCGTTGGCCTCGTCAGCGTTGGACCCAGAGGACCCAGAGGAGCAGACCATAACTGCAACCTAGTACCCCCAGCACCCTTCCTCCCACTCCCAACCTGTCCAAGCTGCCCAAGCAGCCACTAAGCTCAATTGAACTTAATTCGACGGCATCGAGCGGAGACTGCTTCAGAAGCTGGAGCTCAACTCAAGTCAACTGGAGAAGCTGGAGAAGCTGAAAAAGCTGGAACGTGTTCAATTTGCGCTCATGAATGTTTCAGCATGTAGTTATTGGATTTAGTTTCGGCACTTGCTACTAAGCATTTTTGTCGTATATCTAAGATACTTTTCTCGGAAATTTCTCCGCTGACGAAGCGTGCACAAAATTACCAAATAAGCTGAGAAAACTATCGATACATTTTTAAGTGCGAGCCGAAGATTGTGAAATGAAAACGAAAATATAAAAAATAATAGATATGAATATAATTATGAAAACATATATAGAAATAGTTATAGATACAAATCTGGATATAAAAATAGATATACTGAGACACATACCTAACTAAAACTATCGATACATATTGAAGTGTGAATCGAAGATTGTGAAATGAATACGAAAATAAAAATAATAATAGATACAGTTATGAAAATAATTATAAAAACATTTATTGAAATAGATATAGATACAGTTCTGCATATAAACACAGATATAGATATACTGAGCCGCATACTTAACTTCATTTATAGATTAATTTTAAAGTGCGAATCAAAGATTGTGATATGAATACGAAAAAAAAAAAAAAAATACAGATATAAATATAACTATGAAAAAATATAGAGATATAGAAATATGTTAATACAGCTTTGAATAATAGACATAGATATAGATATACAGAGACACATTATTTGGCTCATCTCGAGAATGATTGATTGTTTATAAATTTTAGGAAAAAGTTCATACACTGATAAAAAAATGTTCTAATATCAAGATTTTGGTCAAAAAAATGAGTCGAGTACATAAAATTCTTAAGATAAGAAAACACATTTTGGTTTTAAGAACATTTAGAATAAGACCAAGTTCTTTTTTTTTAAATAAATGTTCTTATTATGAAAATAAATGTTTTTAAAATTGAAGTCAAAAAATAAAATAATGATTAATAAGTTTATAATTTTTTATTGTTGTTTTAATTTTGATTTACGAGTGGGATTCGAACCGGCGCCTGCTGCTTTAAACTGAAGCGGCATCTCGAACCAGAGCGCCACGTGTGTAATACTTAATCCATATAAAATAGTACACATTTATTCCTTCCTAACAATTTAATATTTTTATTCGTGTATGAAGAACCTTAGTTTTTTTTTAGAAAAATATTCTTAGTATTATTAATATGGTCTTGATTTTAGAAGTTGGTCTTTTTTTCAGTGTATAAAGTGAAAGTTAAGCAATCGAATGAGGTCATTAATGTATCTATCTAGGTGTTGTATCTGGTAAAGAAATTGGGTCAGTCGTCTGTCAGTCTGTCAGTCTGGCGATGAAGGCAGTCAGCAGATGTCAACGACAGTCGTAGCCTGAATCGTTGAATCGTTGAATGGCTGAATGGCCTCGTGACGTGGTGACGACTGCGCCATAAAAAGTAACATAAAATTCACGCAGACGACCTTGAGAAGCAGTAAAAATTTTTAATGACTCTCACTTTTTACTGCCAACTCTCGTAGACCGTAAAATTTCGAACTGGAAAGCGGCATCATAAAGCGGAAGGAAAGCAGTCTGTAGACTGTGGCCAGAACAAGACAGCGCTCTGTCCCTATCTCTGTCTCAGTCTCTTTCTCAGACTCCGGCTCATTTCGGTGATCGGCCGTTGGCCGCAAATTGTCAATTGTCAATTATGCCCACTGTGCGGCCATAATAGATTTAAACTGGGACCAGTCCACCATGGTCACATGCACATATGCCTGCGTGCCAGTTTCTCTGTTGTTGTCTCTGTGCAAATCCTTCCTTTCTTCCCACCCGGTTTTCACTTTTACTCGATGGCCTTCTCAGTTGTTTCTTATAGTTTTTTATGCTTTCTTGCCGTGTTGTTGCCGTTTTATTGTTTTATGATGGCCGCTTCACAGCTAAACAGGCGCTGACTGGCATTGAGCTCATCACTAGAAGAACAACCCTTCATTTGGCCAAGTGCCAAACTGATGGCTTGGCTCAAGTCTTAACTCAACCCTTTGCAGTACATCGAGGAAAACTAACGATAATTATAATTGCTCGCAAGTTATGCCTAATTTGCTTTCAAGGTCTGCTGTTTTTTGCAACGACTTGGAAACCCATTAATATTGTGCGACCTCCGACCGCCGCTTTCTGACTTTCGACTCCCGACATTAAGCCATACATTCTGGCAAACACTAAGAACATTCCCATAATTAACTCTTGGAAAGTGTAAATAATTACAGACAAGGCTAAGCAAAGAGTTGAGTTGTAATTGGAGAAAGTAAAATTACTTTACTTAGCTACGAAAACAGACTATTTGGCAAGAGGGAAAAAGATAAATAAACATATTTTATGTTTTACTGAAGAAACAGAGTCCTACAACTTTAAAATAAACATACAATATTTTTCAGAAGGGATGGACTTTACAAAATACATAAAATCAAATATTCAATTGTATTTTGAGTAAGTTTTCAATTCTAAACTTTGCATTTGGAGCTTTGAAAACCTGTATCAAGTAATACTTAAAATGGTTTCCAAACAAAATTTCCATCGAAGCGTTGCATTTTCAAATTCTGCAAATAATTTAATAATATTATGTGATGTATAGTATTAATAATACACTTATTTATAAATGAAAATGTCTTAGTACAATGTAGAATCAATATCGAATTCCTTTATAATAATTATAACAATAAATTACTCCACTTTTTATAATAATAGATTAATAAAAATCATGTCTTGTAATTAACCATTCAATTAACCATGATTATTCAGCAGCTTACAACCAAGTGCATTGACACCTGTTTGTTGATCTGGGGATATCTGCCGTATAAGTCTGGAAAGTTTAAAGGGTGGGGAGGTGGAACATTCAGTAATTTTGCATTCTGCGCCACCCGCTTGGGGTCCTATTATTAAGATGGCTTTTGTCTGCTGATAAGGACGCAACAAACATCGAAACTTTTAATGAGAAGTGTCGCATAGTGCATGCGGTTCCAATTTTCTCGAAGCATTTGTTGTAGTCGTTTTCTCCTTTTCTGTTGCTGTTCTTGCCGTGTCCCAGCGGCACTTGCCAAACTCGACAATTTTCGTTACGAGCAAGCATTCTGTCAAAATGAGAAAACTTTTGCCAGCACCAAACGTGTCGATGTCGATGTCGATGTTGACGTCGACAGTTGGCCGCATTCCCGGTTGGCCGAAACCCGAACCCGAAACCAGAGTCAGATTTAGAGTCAGAGTCAGACTCCGACTCAGAGCTGGAACATTGGTCATAAAGCTTTGGCAGGCAGGAGCCATAAGTTGCCGAAAGTAAATCTGTTTCAAGTGGCATTCACTCCTCGAATTGGCTGCCTTCTGTTGATGTTGACTCTCGTCTCACATCTCCCCGTGGACGTGGTCCAATAGCATAGGTGTCTGCATCGGTGTCCAGTCAAGGGGTTGGGGTAAAGCAATCCTGCCTCCTGTCTGGACTCGGGAAAAACGTTTTCTTTCCCATTATTTGCACAGCAGTTGCAACAAGCCAACTAAGCTACCACATTCAAGGGGAGAGGGAAGGGTATACAGAACAAACTCCCACGTCTTGACTTTTTGTTTATTTCTGCATAAGGCCACGATGCGGAAGAATGGCTCCGTTACGCTTTACGGAAGCTCTGGGTTGGTCCTACAATTTCCTACCCTCCCGAAATGCCAAAAGTTGCATTTGCGTCAAGTGGCGAAACAGCAGAATACACTGACAAAATGTTCGACTCTTCGACTGACCAAAATGTTCGACTCTTCGACAGAATACATGTCATTTCGAGTACACCGGAAAAAAAGATCAACTTCTTAAATCATGAACATTTATCTTAAATATTTTGTTCTTAAAATAAGACAATTTTAAGACCATATTACTAATAATAAAAATATAAATCTCAAAAATCGAAGTTCTGATTACAAAAATAAAAATCTTAAAGTATTAGGAAATTATAAATATCTACTATTTTATATGAAACAAGAAGATTCCCACTCGTAACAAGGTAATACGTTTTTTGTGGTAATTAACGTTATCTATTAGTATTATCTATTATCCCACTGAATCGCATCAAGATCGGACAAGTAAGACGGCAGTTATGGGGAATTAAAGTTTTCAGAGCAATACAAGTATTTTCTTTAAAATACTTTTACGTATATTGAAGTAAGTAACGGGAATTCTATGGTCGGGATCTCAACTATAGCCTTTCCGACTTGTTTTTATTATTTTATTGACTTAAATTTTACGAGCATTTATTGTTATAATAAGAACTTGGTCTTATTTGAAATTTTCTTAAAACCAAGATGTTTTCTTTTTTTTTTAAGAATTTTATGTTTTTGTCGCATTTTTTAGACCAATGTTCTTAGTTTTGAAACCAATGTCTTGATCTTAGAACATTTGTTTTTCATCAGTGAAAGGTTTTTTCTTGCAGTGTAGGGTTAAAATGTCACGACTAAGTCGACGAGTACGGAAAAGGTAAGCGTACTCGCAGGTATAAGCATTTGAATTCCCAGCGCTTGTTGACATGTTTTGGCCGTGGTAAATGCCACGTCAATTGAGGAAACACGGCGTAGTTGAAGACGGAGAAGGAGAAAGAGACGCAGGCGTAGATGGAACACACCTTGATGTACACACGAAATGGGGGCAAACAATCCAAAATATGCCAAGAGAAATATGATTCTATTTGGTAGAGCCTGCTTGTTGTCTGTTTGCTTTCATATTTTGATGATTGGGACGAACTGGGCTGGGACTGGGCCGAAAGCACAAATTTGTCTGGGCCTGGCCTCAAGTAATGGCTTGGATACGGCCAAAAGAAAACAAGACACCAGTCAACAACAAAGTTGTTGGTCTTAAAGCTTACTTTAAAGAGAGAACAACTTGGCCGTCGGCTTGCTTGAGATTTGTTTTTAATTTCGGGTGCCAAAAGTGTTGGCCAATATTTTGGCAAAGTTTTTTTTATGGCCCCAACAGATTTGAGCCGTTGTCAGTCGCTTGCCTCCGGATGATGTCTAATGAAATTTGCCACCTTCTCATCGTCATTTGCGTGCCTCACGCTTCGGTCATATTGCGACAACTTCTTTTTCTTTGCCTCAGAAAACTTTTGGCCAAATCCATTGCCATGCCATGCCACTGGCTTAATTGCTTCCGCTGCTGGAGTCGGTGTCGAAGTCGGAGCTTGGGCGCCGTGTGTGGCAGCTGGCACATGGATGAGGACAAAACTTTGATTTATCAGGCCGTAAATCTCAGGCTCAGGCAACCCTCGAGCCTCGAACCTCGAACTGCACGCTGTGCCAGGGAATGGGGACGGCCAATTGCAGTGGGGAACAGCCAATGGAACCAATGGGATGTTCATAAATCAGCGGGCGGAATGTGAGGCGGCTTCGGGGCGATCAGACCAGGGCATCAATATAAATCGAACACTTAATGGACTCACCTGACAAGACCGGGGACAAGACCTGGATAAGACCGGGACAGGCTGATTCAGTCGCATCTGGTTGACTTCTCAATAAATTTGCGTGCATTATGAGCACGATATAAGTTAGGAACTTTATATCTGAATTAAACGTGAAATGAATTAACGTGACTAAAATATTCATATCTCTCTCTCTCTCTCTCTATTGGCCTAAAGGACTCGCAGTCAAATTACGCGAATTTGCATAAATGCTCAACGAGTTGCAGTTGTTTGAGTATGAATACAAATACATACTCACACACACACACTCACACTTTCTTTAGTCGATAGTTCCTCTTGTTGTGGTTGTTGCTTTTATCCGCTCGCCGTTGACAAATGGGAAATGCGCGTGCTTATAAAGTAGAAAAGTTTATGCAATTCCTACATTATAATATTTATGCAAATTTCGTTTTAATCTCAAATTTAAAGATAAAAGAAGTTGCCTTCTCCTGACGTTAATTTAAAAATGCTGAAAATTAAAGATTTGCATGCAAAAAATTTGATGAAAATCCGATTGTGTTTATGACTTGGTTAGAATATTTGGAACATTCGATTACTGATATACATGAACGGTTAAGTTTTTCATACGACTCATTTTACTACGAATCATTATTATGACATCAATATATATCAGTGAAGTCCACTGATACATAATAAAATATCAACCACCTGTTTTTATTGTAGTGAGCACCAGTGGCAATATAATTATACCCTTTGCAAGAGTATAAATATTTATAGGCTCATGAAATCCATTTCAATTTAAATAAAACTTAATTGTAGTACTTATATGGTAGGTATTTGAACTCTTGATCGATCTTAGATGAATAAATTATTCAACGAGTCAAGGCAACATCAAATTCTCGTAACATATTCATGAGTTTTAGCAATTATCGTCCCAATTAGCCGATGTACTCGTTCCCAAGCTCATTGCTCGATTTTTATTCAAATGAGAGGTTCTCGTTTCGCGGTCGAAAGACTCGAAGAGACTCCACAGCAAGTTGCAATTAGCAATTGGTCACTAATTGCCCATTAATTTAAATGCTTCTGGTTGCTGTCCGAGAATTAACAAGAAAGACAATTAAAGAGCGACATTTTCCCATAATTGTGAGTGGTTCCAAGTGCCGGCGGCAACTCAACTGTCGAGCATTGATTTGGAGTTGAAGACTTGAAACAAACAATTCAAACTAGATGAGAGTCTCTCTTATATTAAATCAATAATATTGAACAATTTTACAATATAAATGTTTTTATTTTATATATTGCTTTTTTTAAATAAATTGAATAAATGAACAAGATTTGAACTTAAACTCTGATAAGTTGAAAAAGATTTGAGGCGCATTCTCGTTTGGATTGGAGTTGAATAGAATATTAGAAATAAAATGTATTAGAATTTTTCAATCCCTTTAACATATCTGGAATATTAAATTAATAATATTAGAAAGTTAAAATATCTATTTATATTAAAATATTAAAAATTATAAGTGTTTGACAAGAACTCTGGTAAAATGAAAAAGAATTTAGGCGCATTCTAGTTTGGATTGTAGTCGAATAGAATGCTATAATTACTATTGTATACATATCTGAAATATTTAATCAATAACATTAGCTAGCTAAAATATTTGAATATTTAAAAAGTATTAAACTAATAAGAACTACAACTTAACAGAGACTCTGGTAAATAAAAATTGAATTGATGCGTATTCTGCATGAGACTGTAGACTTTCTTCAATTGACAACGATGCAGTGAACCAGGCGCACTTCTGTGAACCGTTGGACCGCTCCCGGGCCCAACGCGAAGAGTTTCCATGGCAACGGAACCACAAATAATGGAAGTCACGCGCTTTGGTCAATGGCCGTGGCAGCGGCAGCTGTGAAGAGGGCAGGGAAGGGGGCAGGGGAAGGGGCAGAGCGACTGAGGCGAAGCAAGCTGGTTCTGCTTCGTGGCTTGTGAATGTATTTGTGCGTGTCATGGTGTGTGTGAACAGCGACGTCACCGCTGCCGACGTCGACGTCGCGACGTCAGCGCAGACTGGCTGGCCGGGTGAGTTGTTGCCACGCCTGAAGTTGAAGCGAGTCGAGCGCATGTGCGGGAAAAGGACGCACTGCGTTGCGTGTGTGCACAGATAAATGCGCCAGTCAGATAAATTCAACATGGCCGACTTGGCAGATAAATCCAATTAGCAGCTCGGCCTGTCAGCGGCGCGTGGTGCCTCGCCAGCGACATCTAGCGGCGAAATATGAAGCAGCTACTGCTGCCATAGACCATCTTTATCTACTGCTCACGGGACAACTCTCTAGGCTCAAGGGCAGCGCAGTCAGCGAAGTGGAAGGAAGTGGAAGGATGACATTGCTCACAACTCACAGCTCGCAACTCCCAGTAGAGTTTCCAATTTTATCCGCTAGGCTTCGCTTGTGCATTTCTCATTGGCAAATGGAATGGGACAATCTGGTTAGGATTATCTGCGACAATTTCATTTCTATTACACTCGTGTCTTCGGCTCGTGTCGCTCACTGCGATATATTTCATAATAATGAATGCGACCAGTTGAGAATGAATTGGAATATTTGTAACTGGTTATGTTATAATTCTTGAAATAGCAGTTACTACTATAAACACATGGTAGTAAATAAGGCATTGACACTTGAATAACTAGAAGATTGACTGACTAGAAGATTGCCTTCATTTCAACAGTAATTTTTGTATTAATTTTGATGTCTCAATTAAATAATCTCAGCTTTTTTTAATGCTTTCTCAATATGACAAGATAAATACAAGCCATTAACACACGTTTACTATTCACAATGAATGAGTCATCCAATTAACTAAGCCCATCTTCTGATTTGAAATTTGTTTATTAATGCTTTTTTAAGTGCCCGCCTATTTTGGGCATTAGCTTTTGATAGAAGAATGGTCTTTTTCTTTTGCTAAATTTCAAATTTCAATGAGCTCGATAGATCTCTTACAACAATATGCATAGATCAATCACCAATAAATTGAGGCTTTGAAAAACTGCTATATGTTCTTTATTTGTTTGTTGTAAAGATTTTAATAAGTACTATTTAAGTTAAAATGACAAAAATCTGGCACAAATGCTGTCGCAAACGTCTGAGATCCAAATTTCAAATGACACAAATTTTGTGAAAATGTGCTTAAACACATTTGTCGTTGTCTGACAACAGTGTGACCACCCGGTTGTAAAATTCAAATCCGTTGTGTACATTTTGCAAACGTTTTAATATTCTTAATATAGAAACGGTGCTGGGAATATGGAAATATAAGCGAAAATATTAAAAATATTTTGTATAATCTTGTTTTGTTGGTTCTGCCTCTGACTGACCTAAAACTTTAACTTAAACTTGTTTAAAATAATAAAATTAATTTTATCCCAGTATTTGCCTTAATTGCCGAACGCATTGGCCATTCTTTTTTGAAATTCTTGGGCCAATCATACATAACTAAGAATTAATATTTTTCATATCATTTTGAATGACGGATAAATGTACGCAGTATCCATACACTCCTCGTTTTCACCCTTTTGTCTTTCTTCTAATTTTTCTTAACCTCCTCGACAGAATTAAGTGCAGAAATTGATGTAGTACCAAAATTCCAATTACAAATATTTTATTATTTTCCGACTTCATCACTTAACGATAACAATGCATAAAGCAGTCTACATTTTTAGAATTTCTACAATGTTTTGACGTCAGATTTTGTGTTAAACATTTTGTGTCTGACCTTAGCCAAACTCCACATTCTATATTTTATAAAATTTTAAGAATTTGCATGAATAAATCGACTAATTGATGAAACTGTCTAATTTTTTCAGATGTTTTCGTTATTCAGTTTAGATTTATATCACTGACGTATAATACTATAAATATAATTTGAGGAGTCGTTCTTCTCCATCTTCAGTGTAATTGTTGGGCAATTAATTTGAATAAATCGCAGAAGTGTTGATTTAACTTTTAACTCATCAAATACATTTTTTAATGGATTTTTAATCGGAAGATTTAAATTCAAATAATCATAGTTTTAGTGTCATTTAATTGCTAAATAAAAGAAAACTAGTTTCGCTGCCAATTAAAGAAAAGACATGGATTACATTCAAGTAATAAAGAGAAGAAGCTTCAATTGCACGTAAATAGTCTACATTTCAGATGTTTCAAGATTTGCATAATTTATATATATATAAATAGTATATAAACGTGCACAACTAACAAGCTCTCATTAGAGCTATTTTCGATGAGAAGTCTAAATGGAGACACGGCTTTTGGGTTCATGTCCTTGGTGGAAAAGCAGTGCGTTGTAACGGGGCAACTCTAACAATTTGTAATCAGTGGTGTTAACAAGGCGACCCATAAATTTCTATTGACCTCTGTACGCTCTTAAGACTTCAGTCGCCTCCAGCCCCTCAACCCCAACCAGAACTCCCAACCACAGCCCTGCAGCGAGTGAATTATGCAAGTGGCGCGATAAAAGCAAAGCCCGGCAAACTAAATTTATTGGATGCCATGCACTCATTAGCATCCAAATGCGGAGACCGCCAACTCGAAGAAGACGCGAACGAGAACGAGAAGGAGAAAGAGATGGAGAAAGAGAACGAGAACGCGAACGAACTCATTAACAGAGCTAACATAGCTGCTGGGGCAGCCATGCCCACAATTCACAATTGACAGCCCGGTCAATGGGCGGGACATGGCGCTGAATAAATAACAAAGTGACAACCACAAAAAACAACCGCGCCGGTGATGGAACAGTGCAGCCAGAGTCGCTACACTGAAAAAAAAAAAAACACCAACTTCTAAAATCAAGAATATTCATCTTAAATATTTGATTCTTAATATAACCATTTTAAGACCATATAATTAATTCTAAGAAAAGTTTATCGAAACTAGTCGAAAAGGCTATCGTCGAGATCCCGACCATAGGAAACCCGTTATCTATTTCAATATATATGAAAATACTTTTAGGAAATTACTTTTATTGCTTGGAAAACATTTGATAACTCTTAGTATCTGAGATCAAGGCGCTCAAACAGACGGACATGGCTATATCGACTCGTCTGTTGATGCTGATCAAGAATTTATATACTTTATGGGGTCGGAGATGCCTCCTTCTCCCTATTATATACATTCCAACGAACACAATATACCCTTTTACTTATTTTTTAAGTAACGGATATAAGAATCGAAGTTCCTAATACAAGGGTAAAAAATCTTAAATTGTTAGGAAAGTACAAATATGTCATTTTTTTTTAGAAGACAAAAGTGATCTCGTGGCAGCTTCAGAAAAAAGCGGACACGGGTTCGTATCCCACTCCGGAACAAGAAAAAAAACACAGTTAAATTACATTTATAATATTTACCAAACCAGAATAAAATGTTCTGTTTTAAATGTATTAGAACATTTGTTTTCTCAGTGTAGAGGAACCAACAACAAAATGTACAATAATTGAGCTCACAAATCACAGGACGGAGCAGGAGTCGAAGCAGTTGTGGAGTGCGGAGAGTGGAGTGTGGATTGAGAGCTGGAGCAGCCGGCGCACCAATGAGCAATGAACACGAACCAAGTAAATTGAGATTCTTTAAATTTATGCACATATTTTTTGCTCCAACAGCAGCCAGCGACTGTCGAGCTTGAAAGTACGTGTAGCCACTTAAGCTCCTCGTCGTCTTTTTCCCCATATTTGCGTCTCTTTCCTCCCGCCCGAGGTGGCATTTCGGGAACCCCAAACGACTGCTGCAAATCTACAAGCTACCCAACAACAGGCGCCTTCGATGTCTTCAGCTTCAGCTGCTGCTTCTGACTTTGACTCTGTCTGGTTCTGGTTCTGTCTATAGTTCTGACTCTGACTCCGACTCTGGCTCTGACTCTGGTTGGCCATTTAGTTGGTTAGCCAACTGAATGTGCATGTTGATGTGGCTGTCTGTCTGTGTCTGTATCTGTATGTGTGTGTGTGTGTGTGTGTGTGTGTGTGTATGTATGGCGTGGCATATTGATGAACCGCAGCAAATTGGCTCCACGGTGGCAACAGATCCTACGCCCAACACATTGGCTCAATAAAGATTTTAATCATAACGAAAAAATTATTATTTAAAATTATTTATTATTATTTAAGCAAAACATTAACATTTTTGAATTCTGATCCGGATAAATATAAAATTAATACAATGGTATAAAATAAAGATATGTTTTTAAGCTGTTTTTAAACTCTATTCCAAAACATTTTTGACCTTCCATTTGAAATGTGTTAAATTTAAATTATAAGAATTTTCCAAAAGATACTCACAAATCCACAGGAAAAGCAAACAAATCTTTAAATATGCATATTTCCATATTTAATATATTTATTTCTTCACCAATTTATTTATTTATTTAATTTTTAATGTATTCGTTTATTATTTTATTTATTTAGTTATTTATTAATTTGTTTTAGAGTCTACTAAGAGCAAAGAAATCTAATTATGTGCTGTACAACTAGTAAATCAGATTATTTCAAAATACATTGATAACATTAGAAGCTGATTTCAGTTTGGAGTAAATCAAAATCAGTCAAAATTCTTTCAACTAAGTTACTATCTTGCTGAAATTTCAGATAAAGAATATCCTTCATCTGTCCTAAAATTATATAAAAACATATTTTTGAACACAGAAGCTAGGAGCAGAGTTTGCAACTGTCTCAGTTCCACTGTGCAATCTTCTTCATGGGTGGCTCAACTTTTTCTAGCCGTTATACTTGACAAGAAATTGTAAAAAAAGAAACAAACAGAAAAATGAGAAAAAATAAAACAAACGAAAATGAGAAGTATCTTGTTTGGTTGCCCTGCCTGCCAACTTCAGTATCTTTTTTCCCGTCCCGTTCCGTCTGTAGTTTGTGGTAGTTTGTGGTAGTTGCAGCTTGGCAATCTGCCATCATTTGGCATAAATCCCCCATGATAAAACCCTCGATTGCTCCCCAAAGTTCGTGGGGCACACTAAGCCACGCAATTTTGAGTTGCGGCAGGAGATTGAAGATCTAGAGGGGTGGATGAACAGTAGATGGTTGTGGTTACTACTCCTAGTTGGTGTCCTCAACTAGAGATACGAGTGTACTTGGTATACATTTTTTAAAATTATTGCACTGCCCTCACGAGCCACGAAGCTCCCGCCATATTCCGCAATTGGCCATTTCTATGCCAATTGGGTGCATCTCATTTGACTTTCAGTCCATTTTTTAAGGCGGGTTCAATGCACGACTTGTGCTCAGTGTGCACAGTGTCCTCAGTCTGTCAGAATGTCTCCCCTTTTTCTGGACGCCCATTATAAGATGCCAGTTAATTGGACCCTTAACAAGAGTCATCATTCATATTTGATGACAATGTGGCAAGTTCTAAAGTTTGACTTGATTATTCCTGTTTATCTTTGGCATTTCCCCTCCTCGACCAGCAAGAGAATAACTCAAAAGATGTCCAAGGAATTTTTTATTTGTCTTCTTTCTTAGCTAACAAGAACTTATAAGTTAATATAAATAGTGTACTATATTTTTCATATAAGTCTTTGAAAGAAATGAAAACAGTTTCAATTTAAGTTTTATTTTTTTTTTTGCTCACCTAAAAATAAATAACTTGGTTTTATAAATACAAAGAAAAGAAAATAGAACTTGTTTGTATATTCTGTGTGCATTAAAAAATGTAAATAAATGTGCCGACACACACCCATAATGTTGTTGTTGTTGTTGTTTTTGTGTTATGTGTGTGTGCCCTATGGTGAGTCAGTTGTACACACACACACACACACAGAAAAATATTTCGTTTTATTTTCATGCGGCCACAGTATTCTCGGCCTAGAATATAAATTAAATTCCACAACATCAGCAACAGAATATGGTACAATAACAAGAAACATGAACAGATTTTTGAACCTCTCCTCTCCCTCACTCCCCCGCAGCTATCCTCACTTTGTGTTGGGTGGGGGGTTGGTAGCGGTAAAGACAGAGGCGGGGTAAATGCCGTTTGGTCGCCTCTTTCAATGGCCGCCGCTTGCCACGCGAGAGTTGTTGAGTTGTTCTCTCCCTCTCCCTCCGTGGACGACGTGCGAGCGAAAAGGATGCACAGTGTGCACGGCCCGAGTGCCGTGCAAGGAATAGAGATAGAGATAGAGATAGAGATAGAAATTGAGGTAGAGAGACCATCTCTGGGTACACAGTGGTTGTTGATGCTACAGCTAGAATTTGAAATTCATTTTTTGTCTGTCTAGATGTTAAAACATAACGGTTCCAACAATCTACACAGAAAAAAAAGTCCGGGACTCCGGGCTAAAATTAATCCAATACAGTGTCAGAATTTCGGTTATCCCGGATACTCTTCTATGAAGTACAAAATACTTTAATCAAGCACGATTTTTTTCAACAACATTTTTATTTTCGGGGATCTGTAAGATTAATAATTCTTAAACTTTTTAATGTTGAATTTTTAATATCTCTGCATTTTATCTACGTATTATCCTTAGCACTTACCTAAATAATATGTGCCAAAATCAAGAATTTTACACTTTATTCTTAAAGTGATTATATTTCTTTCTGTGTATGGCCACAGGAGCTCATGTCCATCTTGTGCACATCTGTTTATGGCTTTAGCAGGTTTGTTTACTATATCAAAGCTGTTGGTGCTTGTTGTTGTGAATATTTTTAATTAGCGCGGCCTTCAAACTTTTGATGTAACTTAATCAAAGTACAAAGATGAGAAGACGAATTTGTCCAGTCAAATAAATAGACAGCTGGAAAGTGTTTGCTATGTCTATCTGCCATTTTCTACAGTTCCCTTACAAATCCACAATTCGACAACTTGGTATGCAAATGAGCTGGAGTTGGCCAATTGGCAACACCTTTATTCGCTTAATGAACTGTACCTTGTAGGGCAGTGTAGCTGTGGAGCAACCCTTCACGGCTTTTATAAGACTCGGATGAAACTCGTCGGCCCTCTAATTACGCATCTCTAATGTAATTAAGCTGGTTCAAGTGCCCCAGGGAGGAGTATCACTCCGGTTCATGCAAATTTCGCTGCGAAATTAGTGAAATTAATTCAATTTTGCTACGCAATTCACAGCTTGAAATAGTGATAAAACTTCAACAGAACGTGAATAGAAAAAAATTAGACAAATACGAAATTATTTCAGCTTGATACTCTTTTCTATATAGTTTTAGTTTGCAATCTGCAAATTACAAAAACTAAATTTATTTAATAAAACTTTACGTGTCTTTTTAGAACAGAATTTTTATTAAAATTATCAGAAGTTATTTATGAAAATAGGGAATAAAAGTAACAGCAACTATCTTTCACTAATATTTTTTATTTTATAATGGAACTTTAATTAACAGAATTGATAGCATTTTAGCATTACAGATATTTTTACATTTCATATATTAGAAACTAATAAATAAATTTAGCTTGTTCAGCAGCTGTCGATAACCAACTAAATTATGTAGCCATAATACACTCTCATATTCGTAGAGTATACAATGTGAATGCACATGTATTCAGCCAGACGTCATTTCGTTATTTATTCAAAAGATATTCGACGTGGTAAGCCAGAAGTTAGCTTGCCTCGAGCCTGCCACGCCCCCCAACCACTCGACCAATTTAGTCGCCCACAATCGACCCCGGTTGAGGTCTGAGATACTCGAACATATATACATATCGAAATTCGGAAACATTTTGTGCGATTCGTTTAAACAACAATTATTATGAAATTGTAATCAAAGGTCGTTTCAAGTAAATTGCAAAAAGAACCACCTAAAAATAGATTAAAGTAAAGAAAGCGAAAATAAATGAGTTTGAATAAATTTTATGCTAAACCACAACTATAAATGATTGAAAAACTCATACGGAATAAATATAAACGGATAAAGATGGTAGAAGTCAGATAAAATCTTTTCTAGTCTGACTTTTGCACTTTGAGTGGGTAGTTTTTAATTGCGAAACTAAAATAAATTTGACTCGACTTGAATTTAATTAATTGTTATTTACCACTGAGAAATTATGTTCACTATCAGGTAACAATATCTACAATTAAGTCTGTGTGGCATATTTCAATTTAGTTGAGCTCGGAAGAGAACGTTTAATTAAAAGCAAAAGTACTGGCAAATTGCGACCACAAATAAAGCAACCAATTGAAGCGGGTGTGGAAAACGCTTAATGAAAACAACAACAACAAGAACAGAGACAACAACCGGAAAGAACTCGTAGTGCAAAGCACACGCAAGTCTTGCAAGGCAAATAAACGAGGTATTTACGTGGCTTCCAAAGACGACAGACGGACAGACATATGGAGAGCTAAAGCTCAAGTCGGCCCCGAAGAACTGGTTGCTAGGAGGGGAAACATACATATAGTAATTGACTGACGGGATAATTTACTTCCGTGCACTTGCGTGTTTATTAAATTTCAGGGGTTGTCTCCGGGCATTGATTCAGCAACTGGAGCTGGAGATGGAGATGGAGTAAAAGATGGAGATGGAGTAGAAGATGGAGATGGAGCAGTGTGACAAAGGCATTGCCAAGGCCAATAGCAATAAGAGCGGGGTTAAGTCAGTGTGTTGTTATTACGTAACCACATGTAATTACATGTATTCCTCATTAGTTGCTACAGTTCGGAATCGTGACGGGCTTTCACTACAAGTCGACTCCAAAATGGCTAAGAACAATGGAACAAATCGAAGCTATAACTAAATTGACATGTATGACGAAAAATGTAAATTAAAACTAATTTTCTAAATAAATTTACTTTAATATTTGATAAAATTGGGTTGGGGGAAAAAAACCGAGACTATAAATATTAATTCATAGACTTATTTATGAACATAGTCTGACATATAGTATAGTTATAAGAAGAAGTTGCTGCTTTATTTGATATTTCAGCTTGACAATATGTCGTTTGCAATATTATGATATTTAAACCTAGATTATAATTAGTAAATTCAGTTATAATAAGTAGATAAATAAGTGGATGTTGGAGAAACACAAAACTGGAATTGTTCTAGATCAAATTTGAAAACTTCTTTAGATGTGTTCTCAAAAATAAAGTGAGTATTAGTTATTATAAGAAGATAATTGAGTGTTTGTTAAAGATATACATAACTGGAATTGTTCTACATAAATATTGAAAACTTTTATAGATGTGTTCTCAAAATATTTGTAAATAAAATAATTAAACAACAGAAATATAAATTTTAATTTATGTAATCATGAATAAATTTGAAAAATATCTTAATAGAAACGAATAAAATATTTTATTTGCTCTGAGTTGAGCACATTCCATTGTTCAATTGCTTCAATTCGTGCCCAGAGTCGCAAAGATGGAGTGGAGATGGAGATGGAGTTGAAGTTGGAGACGTGGTCCCGTCCCGAGTTATCGAACCAAAGGCAACTGCCAACTGCGAGTCACGTTCGTCAGCCAACCCATTTACTTAGCTAAGCGATGGGGGTTGTACCTGCCGCCATAGTTATACCCATTCCACCGTCTTCTCTTTCCCCCCAACTCCCCTGCCCACATGGAATGAGCAGGGCAACAGTGAGCACCAAATCACCCACCCCATGTGGAAGAGATTCGCACAACTTGTTACTTGGGTTGCTTCGAAGGTTGGTCTGGAAGGTCGAAGGTTGGCTATCCCCGATTGATGAAAATCTTTGAATTTAGCAACATATGAGTACACGTTTCTGCGCTTATCGCCGGAATATGGAAATGTCGCCATTTATTTGATCAACTTTTGCCTTTTTTCATATCAAGACGGCATTTGGCATTTTGCCGGAACGGGGCAAGCCGGATGTGAAAAATAAATGGCAAAAAGGTACAAAAATGAAAAGAAGAAGAAGAAGAAGAGCTTTGGGCCCAACCAACTATTTCATATGCCATGCGCATTCCCATTGCGTTCTCGGGATTGCAATATAGCAAAAATCATGTTGGCAAATAAAAAAAAAATGGGAAACGTCATAAGAGAATTGTGCGCATTAAGGGCCACTTTTGGCCATTTCAGACATTTCAGACATTTCAGCCATTTCAGAAAAACTCCAGACTTGTGTGTATTGCGGATCTGTTCGAGTTGCACCTGCGTCGCTTTTTAAATTGATAGTTGACATGTGGCGCATTTATTGTTTTATTTAAATATGTACTTTATATTTTAATATAGAGGAAAGATGCGCCTACCTGTAACAGCTGCCATCCTTTCAGGAGTCACTTCAGGGGGTCACTGCGAAAATATCCGAAATAATCCACCTGAAATCGAAAGAGGAAAGAGATGCCAAATTAATTAAAAATCATGTTACAATATGTTTTCAAAACTATAAACAAAGATAATAATAAATGGTTTTGATTCGAGAAGATACAATTTTATTTTAATATCTTTGCTTCTGCAGATGAAAATAAAATTATAAATAACAGGGAATAAAATAAATATTGTACTTTGTATTGTACTAAAAAAAGAAACGGAAGTGTAAGTAAATAATATTTATAAAATGTGTTCATTTTGTCAAAAAAATAAAGCTCAACATTTTAGGGTAGAAGAAGCTAAAAACACTTTATTTTGCACTTGAGAGAGGGGAAAAACTTAAATGATTGCAGCTGATTCATCCTTTTGGTAAAAATTTTTTTTTTTTAATAATAATAATTTATAATTATGAATAATTGCGCAAAATAGTCGACATTTTTGGACCCAAAAATAGTTTTTTTGGGCAGTGCCGATTGCCGAACTATTTTTATTTATAATTATAATGTGTATATAATTTTTTTTATTTATAATTATAATTTTTATATAATTTATATATTAAATAAAATATCGTTCGTCACACAATTGAATATCTGAAACTTTGGGGCGTCTAGACTTTTACCTCGCTAAGAAGTTTATTTTAAAAAGATTTAATATTCATATAGAAGCTTCAAGTGTATGTTATTCTGTTATTCTCCCACAAAAAAGGATTCACAGTGGAAAACAAACCACTTAACAGATATTTACAAGAGTGGATCTCTCGCATCATTTGCCTTGAACATGAACATGAAAATCGACATTGGTGCGAAGCTTTTCACAGACAGTTACATGAAGAGCTCAAATTGTTTTGTCCAATCCCTATATACCGCATAGAGAAACCCCTTCCCACCCCTTTAATCAAATTCATCGCATGGCCGACGACAGAATCGCCATTGAATTTGAATCTATTCGAGAAGATCCAAACCGATTTATGCCGAAACACGCTCCTCATTATTATTTCACGCTTATCATTTTATTTCAATTTTCACAAAATGCTGTGCTCCTCCTCAAGGAGGGGTAAGGGGAGAATCTAGCGAAAAGTGCGCTTTCTTGTTTGCGCAAAACAAAAATACAATAAATTTATAGTTGGTTCGCTGGTCTGGGAGCATACATATATGTAGAGTACATATTTATATGGATACGGATATGGTAGAGTGCGTCGCTGATGCATTCATATTCCATTGGGTCCAGTTGTGTACCGCCTCGGCGTTCGCTCCATTACTTGCCGCTCATTCGATTATGTCGCCACACTTGTCAACCCCCTTCCATGCACTTCTCCCCCCCACACACTCACACACTCTCACTTGGTTGTGTGTTACTTTTATAGGTCATATGTTGGCCCTTTGGCATCTCCAGAACCAACACGACCCACACCTTCACCCGTTCCCACACAGTAGCCATCGTCGTCGAGTGGTCGCTTGTTCGTCTATTTGTTTGTTTATCAGTCGTCCAACCACCCAACCACCCAACCGACCCAACCGAACGAGAACGAGCCATTGAGCAGCACAAGGCTTCCATCCATCCAACAATCCAAGCATCCAAACCTCACCATCCACATCCATTCAACGACGTCATCATTTTTCCCATATGTATCTTTTTTTTCCGGCTGCTTTTTGGCAAACTTTTTATACCCGTAACTTAAAAAATAAGTAAAAGGGTATATTGTGTTCGTTGAAATTTCTGTAACAGGGAGACGGATGAATTTACGACCCTGTAAAGTATATATATTATTGATCAGCATCAACAGCCGAGTCCATATAGCCATGTCATCCTATCCGTCTGTCCGTCTGTCTGTGTGAGCACCACCAATTTTGGAATACAGATTTCTATAGACACTACGCAGGTCACACAGTCTTAAAGATTATACGTTTTTTATGGTAATTAACGTTTTTTATTGATATTATCTATTATATCACTTAACCGCAGCAAGATCGGACAAGTAGCACGCCAGTAATAGCTAACCAATGTTGTTGAAAATTAATGAATTCTAGCACCAAAAAGAATGCAGTAGCTTTTATTAGGTGCTGATTTGCATAAAGTACTTTAATATATATTGAAATAAGTAACGGGTATTCTATGGTCGGCACCTCGACTTTAGCCTTCCCGACTTGTTAGTTGTGCTGTTGTTCTCGCTCTGACTAATGTTGTTGCTGTCGTTGTTGTTTATTAGACAAACACAGAGCCTCAACTCACTCGCCACAACCTCGAATTCCCCAATGGAATATGCTCATGTGCATAAATTCTTGTTAAGCATTCCCCAGACCAGGGCTACAGACACGGACACGGACACGGACATGAGCAGGAAACACTTTCACTCCTCGCACTACTCTGACTTTGTAGTTGTACAATGTACATGATTGAGTCTACTATCTGCCCCTGCTCCTGTTTTGTTCCTGCTCCTGCTCCTGCTTCTCCTTGGAGCACTTAGTATATTCGCGTCTGTGTCTGGCTGCCAAATTGGTTACATTTTCATAATGAGCAAACGCCGGGCATGACAGGCATTCCCGGACTAATTCCGATTGTCATGTGTATGTGAGTGTGTGTGTGTGTGTGTCTGGCGATATGGAAATGCCATAAAAGTCTTCTTCTCTTTGCCCAGACCGCTAAACTTTTTCCCATTAATAATTTCCATTTTCAGAAGATTAGCAGCCAACGAAAAAGTTTCCTAATGTTCCCTCTTGGTAAACTCAAGGCGTTGATTTGTTGTATTTACTGAACTGGCTTATTTATGAACGATGCCAACGATAGAACTGAGGGTCACGAGTGAGATTTTGAGATTTTGAAAGAACCGAAAAGCATTTAATGTATGAGCTGCCAGAGAAATGGAAAGTAGATTTCAATTCAAAGTGCTTTAGTTATAGACTGGACAAATGATTTAAGGAAAGTCTACACGGAAAAAAAAACCAACTTCTAAAATCAAGAACATTTATCGTAAATATTTTGTTCTTTAATTAAGACAATTATAAGACCATGTTACTAATACTATGAATATTAAGAAATTAATAAAATTACTATAGAGAATATCTAAAAAAACTAAATTCTTAATACAAGAATATAAATCTTGGATTCTTTGGAAATTATCAACATGTACTATTTCATGTGTAACAAGAAGTTTACCCGTGGTGCTTTGGTAAGAGACGTCGCTTCAGTTTAACGTTCGAGTCTCACTCGGAACAAGGTAACATAAAATTTTTTAAATTACCAAAACACAATAAAATATATATAAACAAAATTGTAATCATTTTTAATATTTATATTTTTTTACTTAAGTTTTAAGAACATTTATTCTTATAATAAGAACTTGGTCTTATTTTAAGAAATGTTTGTTCTCGACGCATTTTCTAGACCAAAACTCTAAGTTTTGTGAGCAAAAACTTGATTTAAGAACGTATTTGTTATCCGTGAGAGTAATGAGGATCTACCTGCCGCCTCAACTGTCATCCCTCACCCTTCATCCCTCTTCCGTCACCCGCTGTGGAAGTAGATCTTCTCTGTCGGACTCTGGCGACGCACAGCATCGAGAAAAGGGTTCGAGTTTGGTTACGGGTCGAGTTTACTTTTTGTGTCTGTGCCGCTCTAAATTCAATTACCAAAAGGCACAGAAAAAATATGGAATTTTGTCAAAAAAATGAAGCGTCTCTAATTTTCCGAGAACCACAACATTTCTCGCAACGGGAAAAGTGAAAGTGACATACGCGGAGTCGCCGTTTATGACAGCCATAAAAAGTGCAATGTTCTAGCTGAAATTTTGCTGTCGGCTTGGATGGGCTTCCAGGGAACGGGTTAAAAGATAGTGCTCTCTTTTGGTCTCTTTTCGGTCTGTTTTCGAACTGCTTTTGGACTGTCTGTTGGCCACATGCTGCTCGGCAGTACAAATATTTGCCAACGCCAGCTGCAGTTGCAGTTGCAATTGTGTCTCTGTTTTTAGACAGACTCTTTGTTATGTGAATTGACTACCGTCTGCCTGGCAAATGGAATTTATAGAGCCATCGCGAGAAGCGACTTTGCTCAGCCATTAGTTTTGCGATCGTTAAACTTATGGATACCAAAAGCGACTTTCTGCTTGGCGGATCAACGAACCAATCGCAGAGAAACAGATGCCAAAGGCATCTCCACAGCATTTCCTCAATATGAATGCGATTTTATATAAGAAACTTTTTCGATACACATTATTATTTAATTCCAAATAAAACTGCGTCGGCCATCTGCACGACTTGTCGGTAAATGCACAAATGCAATGGTTCACCGCTGGGTGCAGTTCGCCATAATATTAAAATGCATAAAATGCAACTTTCGCAAAGCGGCTTAACTAAGCGACCCATAGAGGGAAACGGGTTTTTGTCGCATTGTCGCATTGTCGCATCCGTCGGCTTCTATCGTCTGAAATAAATACTTTATTTAAATGCGCCAACTTAAGATCCTAAAGTATGAATTTTATTCAAATTGCGGCTCTGAATAATGACTTTATTGAGAAAATAAAATGTTTACTAAACGACAATTTTACTGGTTATAAGTGTGCTAATGTACTTGATTTTATTAACGATTTTACCATATTTCTTGTCAACTTTTTATTTTATTTATTTCATTTTAAGATTATTCAAAAATAATCCGATTATCAACTTAACTCCTTCACATACATTATATCAATTGAATTTGAGGTCAAGGGTCATTTAATCAATCAGCCATTGGGCTTACAGTGCCTACTAAATCCCTCTCCCACCCCGTTAGCTGACTGAAAACTACAACTATTATTTGACTTTCATTGCGCATGTGCGAATATATTCATTATTCTAGAAAGTTGTGGTACACACACTTATGTATATGTATGTGTGGGCCACTTTAAAGTTCAAGTGCTAACCATATTGCCATGATGTCCTCAAATTGGCCGCAGCCTCAGATCCCTTTGCATTTGCATACAAAACAACAACAACACCCAAGTGTATGTGTGTGTGTGTGTTGTCACAATGGCTGACGATATGAGAATAAATCTAAATGCAGCTCTCTGTTGTTTCAATTCTGCACTCATGCGAGCGAGCAAGTGTGAGCGAGACGACAGTATGGAACTGCATCCTGGGCATCGGTGAATGCTATTGCTGCCTCGCTTGCTTTAATGCACTGCAGATAAGCAGCAGCTCAGGCTTCAACCTCGGCCTCAATTCGACAATCGCTCTCTCCCGCTTGCTCTCCGGCAGTCATAACTTTCTCTCGATTTAACTGTGCGTCTCTCAAATCAGTTGCTTGCCATATGAAGTATGAACAGTTGCTCATATGGGGATAAACTAATACTAAAAATAGTTAAATTTCAAGGAGACTAGGCAATGTTATCAGTACAACGGACATTAACAGATAATAAAGCTGCTTTATTGCTATAGTTGTTGTCGTTATGACACTTTAATGTCCCTTTAAATTCATTACTCTCGTCACACTCCAATTTGTCAAAATATTTACTATGTCGATTAATGAATGCGAGAATTTGATTCACATTTTATTGCGGCATTTATCGCCAACAACAACACGCAGATAACTTGAGACTGGGGAAGCCTTTAACAACATAAATAAACATGAATACATACATATGTACATACATATGTCTGTATCAAGTTTATGGTCATTTGAATGCCTTCAAAAATGCCAAACGTTAAGAGATAAGTATTAAATACAGAAGCTGAACGAATATATCTTCAAAAACAATTAAAAGTCATTTAGCGAGTGAAAACTGTAATAGTTGGAGCTTATGCTTTATCGAATCTCATTCGCAGAGAATTTAGATAGTTTCAGTTGTCCGTCAACCAGAAAAGGAGCAATAAATGAAATTGCTAAAAATATCTGGCAGGTGCTCTGCTTCGTTATCTGCTTTCTTTCATTATCTCGGTGCGTGCTTTGTTTACAGTACATTTGAGCATTTGAAAACCAAACTTAAACTTGAGCTAAAACTCGAGAATATAGTATGTGGGTGTTCTGGGTGGTTAGGTTCGATGTTGGCACGTCTAAAGCTGAGAGTGATTGACACTCACAAGGAAGCTGCTCTGACTGTCAGTATTGTGCCAAGTGGAAAAGGAATCCAAGGAACGTGATTTTCGGTGTTCCCATTATTGTTGTTGTTGTTGCTGTTGTTATACGTAAAATTATGATGCGAAACGAAAATGCGAACGAGTCAAGTACGAGTCGAGAATGAATGAGAGGTTGTTCGAGTAGTACGAACTTATAGGATATAGCTATATGTATGTACACTGAAAGAAAGACCAATTTTTAAAATCGAGAACATTCATCTTAAAATTTTTTTCTTAAAATAACACCATTTTAAGACCATATTTCTAATACTTAGAATATTAATCTTATAATTTACAAGAATACATGTCTTAAATTGTTAGGAAAGCAAAAAATTTGTCATATTTTATTGGCGCTATGGTTAGAGTCGACGCTTCAGATTTAAGCAGTCATGGGTTCGAACCCCACTCGTTAAAGAAAAAAAACTCAGTAAATTAACATTTATAAAACTTGTCAAACCAGAATAAAATATGTATATAAAAAAAAAAGAAAAAATATCTATTTAAAAACCTTTTTGCTCCTTGCTCCTTTTTAAAATGATCTTAAAATCAAAATGTGTTTTCTTTCTTTAAGAATTTTAAGCTCTCGACGCATGTTTTAAACCAATTTTCTTAGTTTTGAGACCAAAATCTTAATTTTAGAACATTTTTCTATCAGTGTAGCTGTATGTATGTATGTATGTATGTATATGCTCAAGAATAGTATGTACGTGCTCCAAAATACATACTTACTGCTGGGGATTGTTGTGGTGAGGTGAAGAGAGAAAGGGCCAGGTCTGAATGGAAACAACAGAAATTGGCAAAAACAACAACAATTGGCAAAAACAACAATGGAACATGCCCATGATGATAATGGAATGGTGATGATAGCTTTGCTGTGCTTTTGTTATTTCTTCTGGCAATGAGCGAAATGGAAACTCAACGAAATCAACGAAAATAAAATCCAAAAGAAACAAAAAAAAAAATGCGGCAAAACGCCAGAAACTGAAATGGAAACTAAAGTAAATCGCTTTCGGGCATTTCTCAGATACAGATACACACACTTTCCACATTCCACTATAGATATAGATACACATACATATATACGCATATATTTGTATGTTCTGCGGGTCGAGTCAAATATATTTCAAGTTTCACATTTTTCGTTTCCTTCGTTTTCGTAAAAATATTTAATTTTATCTCGGAGAATGCAGCCAGAAAATGCGAGAACTTCAAAAGCTTTCAACTAAATTAAATAATTTGCTTTTCTTCTATTCTTCGGTTTATTTTTTCGTTTTCTTTTCATTTCATTTCAGTTTGAAAATGGAAAAATTCTAGAGAAAAGCGAATTATTTAGCAAATTGCATTTGACATTGCGCAGAGCAAAGAGCGAAGAGCAAAGAATACAGAAGATGAACTGGCAGTTTCCAAGCTATAAACTGCAGAGCGCATCATGGGCAATGCCATGAATACCCTGTACATCAGATTATCTAATGAGGGTGTATTGCAGTTATGCAAATGTTTGTTATAGTAAGTAAAATAATTTTTGACTTTTGGCATTGTTTATCTAAGAATATTTCAAGACATAAATTAAGAACAATGTGCGAAAAATATAAGCGAAATTGCTAGACTAGTAGATACCCTGCAGATAGCTCTTAGATATGGAAAAAATATCTATATTAATTTAAGTTGGTTTTCAATTAGAAGAATTTAAGAGTCTATGATTTTCGTACTTAAACAGTTCGGAATTTCTAAAGTTGAGAACAAAAATCTTATATCAAGTTCGGTTTTCGCAAGTACAGAAATCTTAAAATGATTTTTCAGGGATACTTTAAGTACGTTTTGTGGTTAACTCAAATTCTGTAAAAATTAAAAAAAAAAACTACTTTAAGTATACAAAAATCTTGAACTAAATCCAAAATGTACTTGTTTCTAGTATAAAACATTGTCTAAATAAATTAATTTTAATTTTCAAACATACACTAGTATATGTACTAAAATTAAGCAAAATACCAAATGAAATACCATTTAATAATGGTGTATTTTGTTGGTAAGTGACCTTTCGGAACATTTACCAGAAATTTACCGGAAATTTTACCAGCGTTCCAAGCTTAACGTCATCTTTGCGTAGCTTGAATCAGTTGAGAATTCTAAGGTGCGACAATGAAAAAGAAATATCCCAATATATACATTTTTTTACCACGAAACGTTCTTACTTTTAACTTCCTTTCAATCTTGAAAAAAAAAACTATTTTAAGTAAAAAAAATCTTAAACTAGTTAAGTACAAATAACTCAGTTGTTTCTGGAGGTATCTTTACGAGACTTACGGATTATATATTTGCCATGGTCTTATATATTCTGAATAGGTTTGGCTAAAATCAGTCTACTATTTCGGACAGCTGCCATAGGAATGGGAAGTCAGAATTCTAGTTCACAGCAATTTAAAAATTTTAAGAACGAATCGGTATAAATTCAAGTACGGTCGTACCTAATTTTAGGATGGCATATTTTTCTGTGTGTACTATTTAGAAAAATCGAAAGTTTTACAAAACCATAAAGATAATAAAAAGATGACAAAATAAACAAATTAAATAAAAAGAAAATTAAATATTGCGAATAATTATTGATTATATCTAGACTACCTGTCAACGACATAATCTGTATACACATTATTTAAGTATTTTTGGGATGAATCAATGCTTTTGGATAAGTAAAAATACAAGTAAAAGTATAAGATATAAGACACAGATACATTTATGTATCTGCAGCACATGACAAGATCTATTCCGGTCTCAGTTCTCAATTCTTTATTCTCTAGTCTCGGGACTCGGCTGTAACTCATGTTGAGAGCACAAATGAAATATGGCCGCAACGGAAATGCTAAATGGAAATCCATTCGCGATTACCATTCTGACTGTCTACTGTCTACTGTCTGCATGTGTGTGTGTGTCTGTGTATACGAGTATGAGCGAGTGTGTTCTTGTTGTTGTTGTTGTTGTTGGTGGGGAATGGATAATATCAATCATCGGACATTCTTCATTTTTGTTTACTCACTTTACTTCACATCACCTTTTGGCTTGCAGCTTGAAGCCATTGCGGTGTCTGTTGTCTCTTGTTGTTGTTGTTGTTGTGGGGCTTCTGTTTGCTGCATTTGTTGTGTGTTGTTTGTTTGTTTTGGAATGAATTGTTGTTGCACATTCACATTGGGACCTGCAGACCATTTTATTTATTCCAACAGCACACGACTTGAGATTGGAAGTTGAAGTTGCAACTCAAGTGGCACACACACTTCTCTCTCTCTCCAAGATACGTTCTCAAATAAACATTGTCCAGCTGCGTCTAACTGTGCCTGGCCAATATCTGGCCAATGCCAATGCCAATTGGCCACGTTTCATTCGATTAGATTGGAGCAAATTGAGCCATGTCGGAATGTCGGAATGTTCACTTGTCGGCGTGTTCAATCGATTGCAATTCCAATTCTAATTGCAATTCAACTTGCTTGCGAATGCGCCGTAACAAATACCAATTGGAGTCGCCCACCTCGAAGATTGGCAATTGCCAACTAAGGCCAAATTAATTTTGCATACCATTCCGTCAATGGAGATAGGAAAATCGTCAATAGGGAAGACTTACCATATCATGTGTCTATTAAAATTTTTGTATTTTGTGGAAAAGTTTACAATTCGAAAAGAAAAAGTATCAGTCAAAAGAGAATACAGATTTTAAAAATTATTTTACTCTTTTTGTCAAACTTTTAATGAAAATATTTATACAATTTCCAATAAATACAATAGCGTAACTCTGTTAATACACTATATATACCTTTTCGTTTAATATAATATTAAGTATAACAAGTTTAGTTATTTGAATACAATCATTTAAAAATTGTTAAATTGTAAACTCTAAAAATTAAATGAGTAAAAAATAAAAGAAGTGTATGAATTTTTTTATTATATTATTTTATAACACATGTAAAAATCCATTTAAAAACTGAGTTTATTTGTTTATTTATTTATTGATTGACAAATTATCAACTTATCTTTAAAGCATAATTTTGTCAGCTTTTCTTGCAGTTTTCGCCCACTGTGCAACAATTGACATTGTGATTTACAACACTAAAAATTATTCAAGAACGCAACAATACAGAAGCAGACATATTTGTTCACCCGGACAACACTTCCCCCCTCCGCGCTGCCCCGCCCCCACCACGCTCCCGCCCCTATCTAGCTCCGCCGGACGCGGACGCACCTGTACAGTGAAGACCGCAGGCGACGCCGCCGACGTTTTGTCATAAAAAAATAAAACGAAACGAAATTGTCATCAGTTTTATGACTTGCTGCTGTTGGACTTGAACAGAGAATGGAAGTGCGACTGGAACTGGGATGGGGATGGGGATGGAGGTGGAGGTGGAGGTGGGGACTTGGACTGGGTTTGAGTCAGAGAATTATGGTAGTATGGGCCATGTTAAGAACTGACTCGTGCTGGTTGCGTGTGTCGGAAAAGTCGTATATTAGGCAGCTCCTTAAAAACTCACTTGAACGGAAAACGCAATGTCGGGTTATGACATGACTCAACTGATGGTTGGTTGATGGCTACTGGAATTCGCTGTGGGCCTCAATACATTTAATGAGCTGTCAAAATTATCATAAAACAATTAAATGCACTTCTCACTCATGGGTAACTTTTGGCTAACTCATGGGTATTCAATCCCTAAAGGTAAGCTAAAAAGCAAGTTCTCACTTCGATTCTCCTCCTTCGTCTTCCTCTTCGCCTTCGTCTTTGTCACTGACACTAATTGGCAGCTTTATTGCCCAGTTAAATCGTAAAACTCAAATTTTATGCTTTGTCACTGAAACGATTATGACGTCCGTTCAGGCAGTTCACAACAGTTGAGATTCAAATACCGCCCCCCGTTTCCCTCCCCCTTCCCTGTCCAGTGGATGATAGGGATGGGGAAGTGGAGGACAATCTTAAGGCAGCTTAGCAATGCCGGGATTTATGTCGTTACTCGCAATATTTTGCGCCAATTTACAGTTTGATTTCAGTCTTAAGTTCTTTCTCTCTCTCTCTGTGTGTTTATTTATCGCATTTTGCACATACTTAACTTTTTCCCTTTCCTGGCCATGTTTTATGACCAAAAGACAATTGTCAAGAGCCTTGACGTTGCCAGTTTAACTGTAATTGAAGGTAGGTCCCTAAAATATATCTCTGCAAATGATAATACTTTATTTTTAAGTAATTTATTATTTTGCCATCAAATAAATATATTATAATATATTTATTAATAAAAAATGCTAATTAGTACTAAAGAAATCTTGAGACAATTATCAAGTTAACATTTCTTTTATCTTTGCTCTGATTCGAACTAAAACTATTTATATTTATAATGGTTTCAAAAACTAGCGTATTCATGTATTCAAATGCGAAAAGTAAACAAAAAAAACTCACTCGTTTCAATAACAAACTGAATGTATATACATATGTATAAATTGATATATAAACATATATTATGTATACCTTTGGCCTGTTATGCTATTCAAATTTGATGCTGTGGCACGTGAAGGTGAAGCTGTGACGAAAGAGATGCGAAGCGGAGAAAAAGAAGAGAAAGGGAAAGGGGTAGAGGAAGACGAAGACGAAGGGCAACTCTTTGCACCTTATCACGAATTATAATTATTGATGCCCAGACTCGTCTCTTGCCTCTGTCGATAAATGTAGGAAAAGGTATTGATGGCATTTAGTTGAGACTCGAACCATAGTAAGTCAGAATCCAATTAGATTCGGTGACTGTTGAAATAGTAAAGTGGATGCTCTTTGCTTATTGCTGCCATTGTTGTTGTTATTCCTGTGCATTTTGTTGCTGTTGTGTTTTGCAATTGTGCCAATCATTCTTATCAGCATTGCCAGCAGCCCTGAGGGAATTGTTGTTGCTGAGATGCACACAGCCAATCGCCCCCATTGCAAAATTGCATCGGTTGCCAACTTTGTTGCCAAGTGGGAAAAAGGAAAAGCGCATTATATATTCCAACAGGAACAGCAGGGTCGATGGGGGAGACGGGAGATGGCGAAAAGTTGTGAAAGCGAACTGAACCGAACCAAACCGAAAAGAAAAGAATGCAATGAATGCGAGCAAATCGTAAAAAAAGGAAATTGCATCTACCCAAAGCTCAGGAACTTGCGCAGGACTTTGAGATTCTCATAAATTCTAACAAGATTTCAAGCTGCGCCGCGACTTCCCATCGGAATAGAAGTTGCATTGGCGGGCGCCCTTAGTGGAGTGGGAAATGGCCTTAGTCAGACCATCTAAGTACGTCCAATAAGCAAATGGCAGCAGCAGCAGCGCAGCAGCGACGGCAGCGGCAGCGATTGACGCAAGAGAGGCGGGAGGGCAAAGAGCGAACGCATGAAAACCAAAACAATGCGACGCTCTCAGCAAAGCAAACAAACAAAACCGTCGCTAAGAGAGCCACCTGAAAAAGAACAGGTGCAACCATGCAGAGAGAGCACAATTAAGAGAGACAGAGAGAGAGAGCGCGTAAGAGAGACAACTAAGAGCGAGACACCAATACCAACGCAAAGCGACGCTCTTAAGAGAGCACTTTTTAAGAGAGCGGCCACGCATACATTGACAATAAGTCAGCGAAGAGCGCCGCACTAACACAAAGCCAACGCCAAATTGTGAATGTATTTGTGAGAGCGCGCAATGCGTTCAAATTCAAACAGTTTTGAGTTGTGCGTTTGAAAATACATGTTTAAAATATTACAAATTAATATCAATTAGCATATTTAAAATCGATGAATATATGCAAATTAAATATCTAGAATTTATTCAAGAAATAATATATTTAATTGGTCTATTTTTGTTTCCAATTGACGTCAGTAAATTTGAAATCCAATTGGGACGTTTTGATTACTGCTTAGAACTTAGCATAGACACATTAGACCGGTTCGTGTATTAGATAACAACCCTTGTCAAATACCATATATCTCCTTCTCACTCATGCACTCAGTGTGATCATTTCAACCCCCGTTTGCCTAACTGTTCATTTTCATTCCATCACTTACCTCGTCGACGTGACGTCGCTGTCGCTGCCACTAGCGCTGCCTCTGCCTCTGCCGCTGCCGCTGCCTCTGCTTTTGTGCATCCATCCCTGTGCCGGACAATGTCGCAGTCCGGGCACAGCGCAGGCGCACTCGTTCAACAGTCACGGCGACTGTCGCTACTGTCGTTACGGCATTGCCGACAGGCACAAAATTGCCGCACAAGCACAAACAACGTTGGCCTCTTGTTGCTGCGACTGCGGCTCTTGTTCCGATATTCCGATATTTCAGTCACGTCACAGAACTTCACAACAGCCGCCGCTGCAGGTGAGTGTCGGCAGCTCAGCAGCAGCATGGCCGCTGCATGCTCGCCCTCTCTCACATCCAAGATGGCTGCCGCTGGCGTTGCCATGACAACGCATACTCTTCTCCTCTTCTCTCCCATTTGTTAGCGTCGGCGCTCTCATCCACACACTTGCCTGCTCTCATACATTTCATACATACATTCCGCATGGAGGTTTTCTGGTTTCTCGCCATTGGTTTCATCCGACGGCATTTTGTAGCTGCCAACTGAAAGAAATGTTGATAAGCAATTAACATAAACAGTTGATAAATAATTCCAAAAGGATTAAAATTGAATTGTATACATTTACATTTATGCTTCAAATAATTTATCTATTGAAAGTATAGTACATATGTTTTATTGTTGGAATTGGCAAAAAAAATTTTGTGGGATATTGCAATTTATACTAAATTGTTAACTTGTCACATTGTTAAATATTTTCTTTAAATTTAATAAGTAAAGCACATAATTTTGTAAATTGTTCGTACACTCAGAAATATAATTAAGATTTCTGTACGCAAACAGGCAATATTCTAGTACAAACGGTCTCAAAAGCTGTCTAAGCTGTGAATTTACAAAACTGATTACAAAATTTCGAGTTCGCTTTTCGCAAACCCTGATATTTTAAAGTAGATTTTTCCTGGGATTTTTGTATCAAGTACAAAACATTGTCATATTTTATTTCATTTGATTCTTAAGTTATTTTACAATGGCGTATTTTGTCTAGACGCTGAAAATAAATCTTGAGCATATCCTGAAGTGTACTTATTCTTAGTACAAAGCTTTCTTATTTTCAAGTTCATTTTAATTAAAAAAAACTATTTAAAGTATAAGATATTCTTAAACTAGTTTAGTATAAATAACTCTGTTGTTTCTGGAGGTATTTTAGCGCGACTTTTTTATTTGGCATTGTCTAATATATTCTGACCAAAAAAAATCTGACTAGTTATTATTTGAGATAGCTGACATTGGAATGACCAGTCACAATTTTAAATTAAAGATTTATTAATACTTAATTTAAAATTTGTAGTACACAGTAATTTTAAAATTTTAAAAACAAATCGGAATAAATTCAAGTAATGAAAATAACTACAAGCGGAAATCTTGAAGTTAATCGAAATCTAACCATATACATTCAAGTTTTTATTATTTATTTACTATTACACTAGGTAAAAATTTAAAAAAAATCTCTCTTATTTTTTTAATTATATACGCATGTTAAACTTTTTCATTCTTTCATGAAATCTAAAGCAAAAACTAAAAAATAACAGAATAGTGTTTGGGATAAAATATATTAAATATTCTCTGAGCTTCATTATAAATAGTCATGGTTTCAACGAAGGCGATCAACTTTGACGACCGAAAACATGAAATGCTGAAATATATTTTAAATAAACATTCAGAAATCGAATTTAAAATAAAACACAACATGGACGCATTTAGTAAACTATTTCCGTGAAATGACCATAAATTTAAAGTCAGTTTGAGAACGGAACCAATGAAAACTTTCAATTCAATATCCATTTGACATACTAACACAATCCCCGAAAACAAACTCATTTTTTGAGATATCTGCGATGCTTTTGGTGCTGTCGAACAAAAGCAGAAACGCCTTGTTGACATTTGTCAATAAAAATAAATAAAATACCATTTGGGCTGGAAGCACCTACGTGAAATCCTCCTACTCCTAATGCCAATGTTCCTTTCCTTTTCTCTTTCCCACTTCCTCTCCCACTTCCCTTTCCGAGCTGTCGTCCCACTGCCAGTCACACCGGTGGCAAGCATATACGCTCCAGGAGGAGCAGCTACAAATAAATGCCGTCGTTTAGGCAAAGTCAAAGCAGTCAAGGCTCAGCAGCCGCCTGGGAGCACTCTAAGTTCTGCAAGGGGGATGAGGAGAATGAAGTTGGGGCCGTACGTGTGTACGTTGCGTTGCGCATTTTAATACAATTTAATGCCCCATCGAGCGCCACCTCCTCCACCCAACAGCCCGCTATCCGGGGCAGAATCAGGACCAAGATCCGGAGCGGCACGGCAACAATTGAGCCTGATAACATCGCGGCTTCGCTGCTGGCCAACAACGTTACCAACAAGAGAACAAGAAGATTCTTAGAAACCCAAACAAAGCCCTGTCAAAAGCAAGAGCAAAATCAAAAGCAGAAGGAACAGAAATTCCGGCGCACGGGCACTGCCGTATTTTATTGGAAATCGTTTATCTTAGTGGCAAATGCTCGGCCCAGTGGCAAGAACGTATCCACAGTCAACCTAAAGCTGCACAGTGGAACGAGAGAGTCAACTACATATAAAGTTGATATATTTTTTCGAAAAGTGTTTAATATGCTCACATATTTTATAGTGGTTTCTAATAAAATACAGAAATATATTTCTTTCTATTTTTATAATAAACTCGCTATGAATTTGGTTGATATAATTAAGAAAAATAAAAAAGTTTTTCATACTATATATGATTTAGGTCGAATTTTCTAAAACGCCGTCATATTCCTCGAGGAATTTGTCATCGTTGTAATGGACCTGTACGATTCTCAGTCAGTATATGCGGACAAAGAATTTTATATATATATAGATATAAATGATTACAATGTGAAATTAATTTCTTTGTTGCTCGATTTGTCCCACTGTTCGAAAACATTGTCGGGGTCACCTCCAGCCTAGCATCGGTTGTGCTTTTGCCATTTAACTCACAAACGACGGAATTAGTTTTCCGTTTCGTTGGCATTTCAGTTGCTGGCCATTAATCCGTGCCCATCTTCGTATGTCAACCGCCTTGTTCCTCCCTCTTTCCCTTCCCCACCACTTCCCCATCCAAGGCAGCAGTAAGTGATGACTCTGCCTTAGAGCTTTTCGGGATTTTCTACTTCATTGCTATGCATTATCGGTAGGTGGATGGAGATGAATGGAGATGGGGTTAGGCTCGTGTTGAATTGCACTAATTTAGTTGGGTCCCCACTTCCACTCCCACTTCCACTCCCACTTCCACTTCCAATCTTGCTGAGCTCCATCTTTGGGGCGCGTGAGTAGTTGAGTAGTTGTCGCTGCCTTGTTTTATGGTGATGAGTTCGAAGTTCAAGCATGTTCAGCATTAATACTATTCGCCTAGGCAACAGCCATTTCAGCTGCAAGCCAATCTCGACAAGGACATTTTATGTTATTCAAAGAATGCGTCAAAGAGTTCGAATTTCATTGCCGCTTTGCTCTGAATTGTAAATTATCAAATATTGTTGTCAATTGTCGTTGTACTTCATAGTTTGTAACGGTAATTATATTTCATATTGCTCTCAAGGCTTTCATAAAAAGCAAACACAAGCACATAAAACAATGTTTCACATGAAAACGAGAGCAGTCTGATAAAATTTAATGACTCTAAATGACCTTCGACCAATTGTGAGATTCGAAATGTAATATTTCATGCTCATATCCATATACATAACTAGAGCGGTCTCTAACGCTGAAAGGATTGCTCTACGGCCTCGGGTCAATAAAACTATTAATGACCAGAACAAACAGCCTTTGTGACGCTGCTGCTCTGCGGCTGCTCAGGCCGACGAACACTGAGACTGACTCTGAGACTGAGGATGAGGATGAGGTTGAGACGGAACTCCTGCCTCGCATCGAGGTCAATTCCCGCTGCGTATTTGGTGCGCAGTCTTCCAGCCGCGAAACTCGCTCAAAACCATTAGCCTGTTTGTTCTTGATGTGTGACTCTCTGCCTGAGCCTGCTTCTAATACCCTTTCAGAGTGTCTTATTATATTTTCACGAAATATGTAACGCGTTAAAGGAGACATTGCAGAACCATATTGATAAATATAGATTTTAGAGTGGAGTAAATTTGTCTTTTTTTGTGTTTTCGAAAACACTATATCATCAACGGATACAAAAACAATATCTGTAAAAAAAAAACAATTTTTTGGAGCTCATCCTGAGGTGGCGGCTCGAAGATCTATATTGAGAAATCAGTCGAAAATCAAGAAATCCGACATAATTGTGAATTAACCCCATAAGATAATAATTAAAAAATAATAATTTTTTTTTTCTTAGTTTGCCCTAACCTTATGCTTTTCAAAACGATATCAACTGTTTAGATCGGTTGAAGTACATCGGACTTACAGAACTATTAAGAATAACAAAAATGGTAAAAATATGAGGCAATCACGTTCTTTTGGAATGCGTGCTATATACGAAGGATGCACCTTTTTTTGGGTAATTGTTTGCATGGAATTATTTGTGGGTAAAAATACCGCTCATACAATTGTGGAATACAAGTACCTGTCAAAAAATAAATCTAGCTAGAATACATTTTGTAAAACTTTTTCTTTTTGTTGCAGACAACAAATATGTCGGAACCAGTTAAATCGGATCACTAAATAGCTGTCATAGAAACTATCTTTTAAAAACTTTATTTTGAATATGAAATTATTTGTTGTTTTGTGAGATATCGCAATCAATCTCGGAGCTTGTGACTTTGATATTGAATTCAATATTTTTATTAAATTCAATTCAAATCAGTCTACTATATCTTCTTTCTGACAGAAAAATTATTTGTCGAAAATGGGAAAGGGGATCAAATCATCGGCGTGCCAAAGAAAACTCTTCTTTCTGGTTTATTATTGTCATTGAGTGCTTGTTTTAAAAAGTATCTGTATCTGGAAATGTATCTGTATCTGTCGTCATAACGCCGTTGAGTTATGTGTACTGTTGTCAGGCTGATAAACCCGTTTGTGTGTCTTTGCTTCGATTTCGCGCCTTTGACTTAAGCCTTTAACTAATCCATGAAATGAAATGGGAATGAGAATGTGAGTGCGTTAAGTCTCTCAGTCTCTTTCTCTTTATCCTTCTCTGTCCCATTGGCACGCCCGTTACATGCTCCAAGGATGGTTAGAAATACGATTTTATACTCGGCCCCCATCACCCCCTTCCCATGCTCATTCCCATCTCCATCGACATCCACGACGTCGTCACTGTCGGTTGCCAGTCAACCAAATGGCGATGGCATCTTGCCATGCAACGTGGCCTCAGTTCCAGCCAAAGGCGTGGATTCCTCTTCTTCTAAGTTTTCATGCTAGCGATTTTATGCACGCGCCTACACTGAGCAAAATTGCGATTGTGACAAAGTAATCTACAAAAAATAATATAAATAAATATTGCACTTATATTGTTTCAAATTATTACTATTTTTTTAAAATATTTTTAATTAGTTTTAATTAATAATTAACCGAACCTCGCAGAACCGGTTCGGTTTGGGTATTTAAGCCGCCTAAGCCGGATCATGAACCGAACCCTTTAAATTATTTACTCCGTGAACTCGAACCTAAACCGAACCGCTTTCTAAAATAAAATGTTTGGTTTTTAAAAATTGATCAATTTTTTTCGACTTCGGATAAAAATAAGACATATTTTAGCTATCAAATAACTTTAGATTAATATCACAATTTGATGTTTTTTATAAAAAAATTAAAATGTTGAGAAAAATTAATTTTTGTTATTTATTAATTTCATCTTCCTAGCGCAACAAGCATATACATACTTGAACTTAGATATATATATATATATATATATATATATTTTTTTTTTTTTAAATAGAAATATTTTATTTTAATGAAATTAAACTAAGGTTCGAGCCCAAACCTTGGGTTCAGGGGTATATAAACCAGTTCGCGAACGGAACCAATGTCTTTCTCTATGGTTCGAGCCATAGAATCATATTTTCAAATTAAATTATTATTTGATTGATCTTTTGTCGACTTATCTTAGTTGACGTTAGTTAAGTAAGTAAAATATTATTTCAAGCAAAGATGAATCTTTAAAAGAATACAAAAAATTAAAACAATCTGAAACTACTTGCCAATTTCGCTCAGTATAACTGTAATTTAAGCCAAAGAGCAAAATGTGAAAAACTGAAAAAAAAAACACCAGAGCAAAGGAAGAAGAAGGAAAATGTACAAGAAAAAAATAAAAGCTGCTGCTTGTCGACATAAAACTTGCAAAATAAGTTTCGCATGTTTCAGCAAATTCAGGTAGGAAAAGGTTTGCTCCTGGATTTCGCTGACGAGTTTTCTGAGCTGGCTTGAAATTGGGAATTGTGAGTCGTGATGGGGGAAGGGGGAGGGGGGAGGGTCGCTTGAATATTCAGCAAATATTCTTCAAATGCCACACCGCATCCTTCGCTGTCCCCACTCTCTGTTCTCGGTTTTATATTCTCGAATCGGGACCCGCCCACCTGAACAGCCACCGTGCTAGGTAAATGAGAGCTCGTAAGCCGCCATTGCAGAAGGGCAGAAGGGGTGCAAGGAGGAAGAGGGGAGGAAACGGGGAGGTCTCACGAAATGTACTCCAATTTAATCAAGAATTCTATTCTGTAAATGACTTGCACAAAAACATGAAGCGGCGTTAAGTTTGAGAATCGTGAGAGTCCGTTGAGGGGAAGATGGAAAAGCGGCTGCTTCTTCTTCCAGCTATTCTGCAAGAATTTTCATTTCGCGTTAAAAGGAAAAATTGCACGAGTTTGGAACTGAAAAAGGTTGAAAAGCTCTACCAAAGGCCTGGGAACTGTTTGGCAAATTTTCCATAAAAACAACTTTGTTGTTCTTAGTCTATCATATTATGATGTTATTTCTTCAACTTAATCGCATTATTTGGTGGCGTTTATTTCGTCTGATACATATGTATAACCATACAGAATAATCAGAATGCAAATGAAAAGTAAATACATATATAAGTTGAATTTGTACTGGAATGACAAAATGAATAATATTTTCCATCTGATTAAAATTGTCATCAATTTGCTCGTTTTTATTTTCTGATTAGTTTCGACTCATTTGAGCGTCGTTTTTGCAATCATTTGAGAGTTTCTTCAATAAATCACATTTTGAGCGTACGCATTAGTTATTTTCTAGTATTTTAGTTAAGCTCTTTTTAATTTTATTGATCAACAAAAGGACTCCAAAAGATGCTTACTGTTATGATGATTGACTTTGGAAATTTGGGTCTGTATATAAATAAATCAAATATATCGCAAGCATTACGTCATAGTCTTACAACTCAAGAATAATACATTTTGAGTTCTCTTGCTTACTCCATTTATCATATGTCTAAAAAAAGGTGCAAATCATTATTTGCTTAATTGTACTGGCTTCTATATAAAAGCACAGAATTAATTAATTGTGTTCCCTGGACATTTAAAAAGTATTTACCTAGTTTTCATTAAGGAAACTGAGTATGCTAATAACGACCAAGGCATTGGTGCGTTCAATATTAGTTCAATATTTTGTATACTAAATTGATGTTTAATTGTTAAAGTATTCATGTTACAGTGTTACATATGTGTTAATTTGAAAGCTTGTGATAAACAGATTTACGTAATGCCTTTTGTATTTAAGTAAGTTTCAATCCTTCCGACTGGATCTTTCGCACAATAGTGAGTTAAAATCTCGGGCTTCGTCGGGATATATCTTTTTATAATTTTTGCTGTTTTTTAAGAAGGCAGAAACAAGCATTTCAAAATATATTTTCTATTTACTTCATGCTCATCAGCATATTCTTAATAATTAAATCCAAGTATAATACTATGATAATATGTTAGTCGTTGATAATATCTGTGATACGATATCATATAATAGTAATGTTATTTGGATTCGGCTCTTCGGAATCACTTAGGAGATTTTTCTTTATTTAAATGACGTTGTCAGTCGAACAAAAGAAATAGAAGAAACACTTTCTCTTCAATAAGAAAATAACAAAAATGTTAAATTATGCCGGGCCCCAAATACTCGAATTTTCCCATTTCCCATTACAGAAACGCATAAATTGATATTCGAATATTTATGCAGTCCCTCAGCGACAACGACAACGACAACGAAAACTGTACAAATATTTGAAATGTAAGATGAAGTCACTGAGGAAAAGCGAGAAAACAACAACAACAACAACAATAACAAGCTGAATGGGACTGGAGCTGAAACTGAAGGGCTAAGGAGGGGTCTAAAGAGGGGGATGGGGATGGAGATGGGGATGGAGATGAATGGCTGGCGTTGTTATTGAAATAAATTATTATAAATAAATACGCAAGTCGAATTTATGAAGTCGTCGGTTATGATGTTATGTTGTTTTCTGTGTGTACTCTGTCCAAATGTCCGCTGAAGAGCCAGATTCCCGGGGACAGACAACGACCGTGGCTAGTGTCATTATTTTTGTTTATGCGCCGAAACGAGTCGACGAGCCGACCGTCCAGTTTGACGAACGCCGTTAAAACAAACAGCTTATTACGCCAATGACAGTTGCGATGGATATTCGTAAGGTCTGACCAGAGGACTGAGGAGAGAGGACTGGGTCTGGGACTGGGAGTGTGACCAGGGCGCCAATGACTGTCATTGATAACTGAAGAAGTTGCTCGTGGACTGGACATATCGAGTGGAAGGTTGACGGATGGATGCCATGTCTTTTTAAATTTGTTTATCTTTCGTATGTCAATAGCTTGTTCTTTAACCTCAATGCCCCTCTCATCTCCTCTCCTCCCGGACTGTCTGTTTATTTATTTGTCTTTGGCTCGGTTCCCTCATTTCCATGTTGCTTTTGGGCTTGTAAACATTCCACTGCCAATTGAATTCGTTTCAATTTATTTACTGCACACGACGCGACTAAAGGCAACTGAGGGGGATTTTGTTTGTGCGATGAGGCCAATAACAACATGGAGCCACGTTTTATGGCATCCACATCCACATCACATCCACATCCACATCCCAGTAGAAAGCAACCCAACCCAGTGAGAGTTCAATTAGAATAGGAAATCGTTCTCTTGGCATTTTTATTTAAAATACTTGAACAAGATCTCAGTACAACGTTTTCTTATATATCCTATTTCCATTTATGCAAAAACACATTCGATTGAAAGAAGAAGAAGAAGTGACAGCTGCTGCCTGACAAATGACAATGGTCCTCCTCACCTCCTCAGCTTGCACCTCGGCATTTAGAACAGCCTGTGACCAATGTATTTTAGGCTTAATTATCAGCTGAACATGGCCCTCTTCTTTCCCCTCCTTTACTGTGTTTTATCTGACACACTTGCTGCAATCATTTCGCTCTGGAGGAGAAGTTATTTTTATTGCCGGATAGTTTTGTGAACTTTTTTGTTGGTTCTCATCTCATCTTCTCTCAACTCCAAGGATGCTTGATGTTTGGCCAAACTAGAAACTCGCATAAGAAACTTTACGATACGAGTGCAAAAAGGCCAAAGAGCGCATATGTAAATACACAGAGACAAATGTGAGGGTTGGGAACCCAGGAACCAGGAACAACAATTAAAGAACTCTTAAGTGTTTCACGCACCCAACAACATTTCAGCTCAGTCATTTAATGAATGTCGACAAAACTTACTAGCAATTTAATCAGAATTAACGACACATTCTTCCAACCACAAGGACATGCTTTTGTTTCCCCGTCTAACCTTTTTAAGATGCAATCTGATCACAGTTCTAAGGACTTCTATTGTTGTTCCATTGAAGAGAGAAATACTAATCTATTTCGACTGCATTTTCTTACAGTGCAGAGTCTTAAAGTCTTCTTTCCGGACATTTTCGCTACGCTTCCTTGGCACTCGGAATGGCTTTGCCCAATAACGCGAAACGTAGCAAAATTTCGTTTGGCTCCAGCAGCGCGGACAGCGATCTTTGTTATTTTACGATGGCTGCCACTCCCTCCCGCCTTACCGACCTCCTCCATCTACCCCATCTCCCCATCTCTCCATCTTAAACGTCGCAGCTACAAAACTTGAAATGCAACCAGCGCGAAATTGCAACTGTGGCAGCAACTGTCGATGTAGCTGGAGTTGAAGTTCAAGTTGGAGTCGGAGTTGGAGTCAAAGTCGGAGACGGAGACGCTTACTGGGACTGAGATGTAGGGCCAAAGGCGCCAGTTGGCTAAGCGCATATAAAAAAGTTTAGTTAAATTAAGGTGCAGCTCGAATGAAATCATTTTCCGTTGCCACGGAATAACTTGTAACTTGGCTGCCAATGCTACACTTGCCTGGCTAAACAACACTGCACTACATATGACACTTAATTTTTACATGTCAATGTTAAATTCTATCATAGCAAATATCCATCAACTTGCTGTCAGATAGGAAATTAAATTAAAAGTCAAAAATACTTTAAACAAATAGCATTATCCTTAAGTTATTCTGTAATCTTTTTATGCCCGGTACTTAAAAGATAAGTAAAAGGGTTAATTGTGTTCGTTGGAATGTATGTAACAGGGAGAAGGAGGCATCTCCGACCCTGTAAAGTATATATATTCTTGATCAGCATCAACAGCCGAGTCGATATAGCCATGTCCGTCTGTCCGTCTGTCTGTCTGTCTGTCCGTCCGTGTGAGCGCCTAGATCTCAGGGACTAAAAGAGATAGAGTAACCAAATTCGGCACACAGATGGTAATTAAAGTTATCTTTTAATATTATCTATTATTCCAATTAACCGCAGCATGATCAAATTAAGACAATACAAGCACGCAAATTATGTAGAAATTTCTATAAATTTCTTTAAAATATATTGAAATAAGTAACGCGTATTCTATGGTCGGGATCTCGATAGGCTTTCCGACTTGTTTCTTGTTGGATTGCATTAATAGGGATTATAAACATAACCGTTAACAAACGCCATAACCAAAACATAACTTTTTTACTATACCGCTACCGAAAAACCGAAATAACCGTTAATCATCTTTTTTCAATTTAAATGTATTTCTACATTTAATTTTAATAATCATATTATTAAACAGATCCTTTATTTTGAAATTCAAAAATTATTGTTTATATAGAGCAACATATTTTTAGCATTTGCATTCTATATTTATTATCTTTTGGAACGGTATCATGCGATACCGAAACTTACAAAATAAAACTGGTAACCGGTTACGAAATCGATATACAAAGATTTTGCGTAACCGATGAACGAAAACCAAAAAGGAAACATAAGCGAAACCATAACTAAATCCGATATTCGTTTCAGCTTGATACCCTGAATATGACTATACATTTATATATCTGGTGAAGACATTTTTGGACATGTGTTGTTTTTTTTTTTTAATCTTTAACCTGTTCTAGTTTAATTCTAGAAATATTTTGAGAATTGAATTCACTTTTAGTTGCTGAATTTAAGTCCGATAAGGTGAAAAACGATCATTTTTAAATACTTAGTCTAAATGCAACGTGAAAAAGTACATTTTATTAAATTCTATGAAATAGGAATTGAAGACCGGAACAGACAGATAGTCTCATATATTCAATGTTTTGTATTTTCGTTTGCATTTATTAAGAATAAAATATGCTTTATCTTTTTAAAGAAAAAGTTAAAACTATGTCCTAAATGTGATATATATTTATTATTATAAAGTACAGTTGATGTTGCACAGTGCAACTAAAAGCCACAGGACGTAGGAAGTGGCATGCAGAGATAGGAGCGAGAACTGAGTGAAAGAGAGCGAAAGATAGTGAAATAGAGTGAGAGAGAAAGAGAGTGATTTTTGAGAATATAAGGGGCTTAGATGACGTTGAGAACGTGGCATTGTCGTGACTTGGTGACTTATTACTTTTCGTGCTGTTTCTCCTCGTCATCATACACCTCCCCTTCCCCTCCCCCTCACACTTCCCCGCCTCCTTCGCCTGCCTGTTTGGACTGTCAACTACCAACTGGCAACTGGCAAATGAAGTCGTAAAAAGATTGGCCAAAAGTTTTTGTGTGCTGCGCACAGAAGTACATGCATATAAAAATGGCGAAGTTGGGATTAGTTTCATCAAGGATAAGCCAAATGGCTGGACACGACGCTGCAGGAGCTGAGAACCGGACTGGGATTGGATCTGGCCATTTTGCTATTTCAGCCAGAAACTTTTTATGCAGTTGCCTGCTTTGCTCTTGGCCAAGTACAGACTGCCATGTATGTGTATACATACACACATATAGTATATGATAGTAGTTGAAGTTACATAAACGGAGCAACAATTTCACATGACACACGTAGATACATCATATGTAGTAGAGTATGTGGTGGCATCTTTATCGTACCCCAGCACATACATACATATGTTTGGGTATTACCTTTATGGTCGCATCACCTCTGGAAAAATGTCATCTAAGCACGTTTGCAGGATCTGCATAATTTATGTTTGCATGTGGTCGACCAATCCCCATCCCTGTTCCCATCCCCATCCTGGCTCCACTCGCCTGGATTACCCTAGAAAATTAGGTTTTCAGTTTCATGGTCGCGGACGCTGTGTGGGTCTGGTATAAAAACAACCTGGTACGACCTGGCCGCCATCTTCATAACTCTGCAACTGAGGTGTGTGGTGGCGAGTGGGAATTGAAGACGGGGAGTGGTTGAGGCAACGGGGCTGCATGCTCAAATGAATTTATATATTTGTGTGTGCTCGTTTTATGACTAATATCTCGGAATATCTCCGAGCATGCCAAACGACAGCATCGCTCGACAGTCGCACTATCAGCCAGCCCCGCCCCCGCCCCCGCCCCTTGTCCACAGTGCGTCAACGACATCCCACGTCAACGACAGTCGCATATTTTGCAGCGCTCCGAAAAATAAAACACAAATATAAACCCGGGCAAAAACAAGTATAAAAATTTGTTTTTCCAACTTTTGCCAACGACCAGAAAGACACGATGATTCTGATACGAGGCTGTTGATGTTGGACGTCGCAGCCGCAGCAGTTGTTGCCCCAACCACAATCCACCCAGAGTCCCAATCCGCCCATACACCAATCCACCCATACACCAATCCACCCATACACCAAAACCACCCACACCACAGTCAGCGTGTTATTGTCGTTGTTTGCATGTGACGAACTCTCAAAATACTCATTGCCATTCCCCTAGCTCAGCTCCAGGTGGTTCCAAATTCGCACAGTTGGATGAAAGCTATTTTTGTAGTAATTTATTTGAAGTATAGAGATTTTTAGAACCCATACTTAAAAAAACAGTACAAGGGTCTAATAAGTTTCTTTTAAAAAAATTGCGCACAAGAGGCTTAAAAGGGCGTGGCAGACCTTATAGCATATATATATATACTTTACCAGCATCAATAGTTAAGAGTCGATATAGCAATGTCCGTCTAACCAGACGTCTGAATGAACACCTAGATCTCAGAGATTATAGGTTGATTATAGATTATAGATTGTAGGTTCATCTATAACGCAGGCAGATCAAGTTTTTTTTTTTTTTTTTTAATCGGACCTCTATATCATATAGCTGCCAATGAACCGACCGGTCGAAAATCGAGTTTTGGTATAAAAACATGTTTTTTAAGAGATATCTTAACCAAACTGATACAATATGCTTTTAAGTTGGGCATATATATTTTGACCGAAGTTGGTTCAAATCGGTGATCTACATCTTATAGTTGTCATAGGACCGATCGTTCGAAAATAAAGTTTTAGTATGAAAAACTTCTTTTTATGAGATATCTCAACCAATCTGACAGAACATGCTGTTAAGTTTGTCTTAAACTTCATTACCGGTTCAAATCGGTTCATAAAAATCATAAAGTTGACAATGGAACAAGTAGTCAAGGGCGTCTTTGTTTTTTTCATAGTACATACGGGGTCTCCGATAGTTGAGTATGCTCGACTGTAGCACCACGAGCAAAGCGAGCAGGGGGCAGAGCCCCCTTGTTGCTTTTACAGTTTTTTTACAGTTGCTTTTATAATTTTAAAGCTTATTTCAAACTGTTACAAAAATTGAACTTAAAAAAAAAGTCAGGAATTTATTCAGATTAATATTGAAAAGTCGATCCGACCCTGGCTTTGCATATAGGATAAAGGACACTGTTAAACTGATTGTAAATAATATTCTAATTACACTCGAACAATTATAAAAAGTTAAGTAATTGAATAAACAAGGAAATTGCAAATATCAACAAAACTTATATATATAGTAAGAAGGTTGATCAATTCCATAGATGTTAAAAGATTATTTCAGCCTTAAATTGTCACCATTGCCTAAGGAAAAATTAATCCAAATCTACGCTACATTTGCTCACAGTAAGCAAAAATGCGGACAGACAGAAGAAGAGATGGAAAAGACAATTTTCATACGCAGCTCTCGCACTTTGAAATAATTCTCGTTTTGGTTCGGTTCAGTTCGGTTGATTCTTGGTTCAGTCTTCAGTCGGGTCTTGCTTTTGCTTACTTCTTATGCATGTCGCATGAGCAATAACAATATTTCCAGCTCTGACACTGCTTATTCTTTCGATTTGCCCATTCATTTCTGTTTTTACGCTTTGCCATTTGCTTATTCTTATTCGCTGGGAACATCGAGAGGGAGAAGCAATGGCAAATGTATTTTTTCAGACGGACAACTGCGAACTGAGAAGTGAAAACAGAATTTAAAATTTATGTAGATACTTAGTATATATATTCGCATTCTTCACACACAAGAACACATATGTGTGCCCAGTCCGATTCTGGATAAGATCTCGCCCTCCCTCAGCTAGACATGTCCATATTTTCCACTTGTATTCTGTTTCCCATAAATAAAATGCGCGATACACGTTCGATGTGTGAAACTTCCTCTTCGATGTTCGAAATTGAAAAAAAAAAAAAAACAACATATTGAAAACTGTGCTGTGCGCGGAATATGAAATTCGTCATCTCCTTCTTCAATCGCATATCCATAACAAAAAATACATATTACAGTCGGATGTGCCAATGTGATGCGCCCATCAATGGTTGTAAAGTTTCCTTTGTCTTGGCCATTATAATTGATGCGGAAACACTGAGAACGTGTGATCCAACATGGCTTTCCCATCGACAGCTGGTAGCCATTTTAAACGTATCCTAAGACTCGGTTATCCAATTGCAATGTACAAGAAAATAGCAGGGACTGCAAATAATAGCTATGAATTTAAAAGAATTGAATCCAAAAAATAATTTATAAAAAAAATACAAAAATTTATTTTAAATTATTATTACAAGAAATTTTAAAAAATAAATAATTTAAATTTTTTCTATTCTTTTTATTAAAATCAAAAATATAAATTTTTTGTCAATTTCTGTTATAAAAATTGAAAGATAAAAATTTAGTGTAAATATCAATACATTAAATATCCTTAAAATGCGTCCTTTAAGGTCGTGTAATGTTTCATATGAAAAGTATCATAAATATTTTTAGATATTGGAAGTACACCACTTGGTTAAAAATTTATTTACATTAAATTTTTATTTCATTTTTATCTATTAATTTTTATAATGGAAATAAAAATTATAATTGATTATTATATTTAATTTTTATAATAAAAATTGAAATTAATTATTATTTTTAATTTTTCTAATAAAAATTGAAATTAATGGTTATATTTCAACAACAACTTATAAAAATCAGCATATAATTTTTAATTTAAAAATTTTAACTGTTACGGTCCCTGTAGGATAGAAACAGTCTCAAATTAAATCAACTAAGTTTTTTAATATTTAAGCACTCGAATTTAAACTATAAAATACTAAGAGAACTGACCACAATATACTATTTATAAATTGAATAAATAAAAAGGTAAAAAAAACGACACACATTAAAAATAAAGTACTGTTATAAATAAAAGTTTTTATAAGGAATTAAAAACAAATATAAATTATTTTGAATATTACAAATAATAATTGTAAGACTAATAATATTACTATTTATGTCCTCATTATTAGCATAAAATAAATAAATGTATATAAAATAAGCAATACTGTAGCGTTAGGAATTTATAAAATAAATAAATAAATTTGGGATCATTGAGTTTAGAAAATAAAAACTAATGTGTATGTTAATTGTATTAATTTTTTGAAAGCAGTTACTTAAATAACTGTATGTATTTCAGATATACCATATAGTGATAGCATCTCCAGTCCCTTTGCCCTGGCTGGAATTGTGTCTTTAGTGGGAAAATGTAATTAACGAAAGAAGCAACCGAATGTATTCGTAATAGAGCGCTTAGAGGCAATCGCTTTGCCGATTGCATTAAACCTCCATTAAGAGGGGCTGCCGAATGCAGTCGAGCATTCAAATTAAAATTGAATCATTATTGAAATTCGTTTAGGAGCGACTTGCCGACTCGACAACCTCATCAAAATTGATAGCAACGGCAGTTAAGGCGACAGGTCCGAGTTCGAGTCAGACCCAATGAGCTTTAGCTCTCTATGAGTGTGTATAAGAGTGTGTGAGTGTGTAAAGAGTGCAGAGAGTGTATCTGTATCTGTGTGTGCGTATTTGCATTTGGCAAATTGTAAAAATTTAATTCGCATATCATGCGCGATAATCAGCGGCGTGCATTATAAAACCATAAAAATCGCAAAAACGCGGCCATAAACCGCAACTGAGGCAAGTTGAGGCAGCTGAGGCAACAACTGGGAAAGGGGAACGGGAACGGGAACGGGAACGGGGAACGGGGAAAGGGAAGAAGGGACAGGGCAACGGGGGAGGGTCAATTGTCGCATGCAGCGCCAATAAATATCCGATTATATGGTAATTGTGTTCTCTTATTTGTGTGTGCGTGTGTGTGCGTGTGTGGCTGTGTGTCTGTGTATGTGTGTGTGTGACAAAAATGGTTGTTCGCTTAGTTTTCAGTTCCTTTTGGCAAAAACTAAAAGCACTCAAAGCAAAATTTGCATTTGGCACAGCTGCAAATGGCAAATTGAATGTAAATCTCAACTTAAATTTGTGATTTTGAATTTTAATAAATATTTATGTGATTGCTGAGTTCATTATTTGGTCAAGCTCACTGCGCAGATTCTTAAACAAAATGGAGGTATTTCGAGTGGGAGGAGGGGGTTTAATTTTCATGTCCATTAAGCAAGCAAAATGGTTTTGGGCCGTGGCAACGAGCGAAAGGATAAACGGAATCCCGGACTAGACAGCCTAGAATTTGAAATTGAAGCCGACGCACAAAATACGAGTATAAATTTAAAATAAAGTTTAACGAAGCCAATCTGGATGTGGAAGTGGATGGAGTTGGAGGTGGAGATGGAGATGAAGGGACGCAGATTCATGGAGCCACGGAAAATGGGGATCAGGAGCATGCAGTAGGATCGGGGGCAGGGCCGGGACATGAGCCATGAAAGTTATCAAAGCGTGTTATTACGAGCAACGATGCGAAACGCGGAGCAGACCAAAGAAATCTCTCTCAAGTGGATGGACGGACTGCTTGGATGCTTGGCTGCCTGGAGCCACCACTTGTGGTTGCCTGGCATGAAATGGTTTTTGTTTCTCAGTCCTCTCTTGCTCCCAGCACGCACGCAAATAATCAAATGAAACGCATCAAATTCGTGAAAGGGATAAAAGGCAACAAAATGGCTGTGGCGATTTTTAAAAATACCCGTACGTGCTGCTTCTTTTCGCCCCGGAATGGTCGGGGACGGTGACGGTGCCAGGGACGGAGACGGTGCCAGGGAGGGAGGCGTGGCGTATCAGCATAATCAAAATTGCCGATCCCCGGACGAGCTGCTCAGGTTGCTCGGGCAGTAAATTTGTGGCTGCCAATGGTAATTCAATAAATTTTAAATCTTAACGCAAAGTGGCACAGTGGTGCAATTTTAAAAAAATTTACATAAAACATAAATAAGATATATGCTTGGAATGATGAATATTACAGCTAATAAAAGCATGATATATACAGAAAAAAAACAATTTTTTTTACTATTGGTAATTTAATTTAATTTTTATTATCTTACAATATTCAAATAAATATTTTGTATAATTGTTTATAGTTTACTTATGCATTTTATGATTTCTTTTTCCAGTTGCCTTAGTTTTCAGCATATATTCTGCACTCAAGTCTATTAATACCAATTACTCCATCAGTAAAATTAAAATCTTTGAAAATTGTATTAAAATAAATGAGCCAATTAATAAAGAATTGATCAATTAAATACTTTACTTAGAGAAATCATTTCTCATTTCAAATGTCTCATTTTATTACACTTTAAACAAATCTCAATCAATCAAAATGTTATTAAAAGAACTGAATTTATAATGAACATAAATAATTAAAGTAACCATTGAAAAGTGTTCCACTAAAAATGATTTAATAAAATGAAAGTTTGTTAAGTTGATTGATGCACTTTGAAGTTGAAAATTGCCACAGTGCGCTAAAAATTGAAGGAATTTCACTCCAAATTCCAGGCCTATTGATTGGGCGGAACAAAAGTTGCCCTCATGGCAGTATCTTTTACTGGCAACCAGCGAGTCAAAGGACCACATACTTTTTCCTACCTATTCCATACACCCGTACTTATAGTCCTACTCCAGTTCAAGGTACTCGCTACTCACTTATGTGCGGGTTCTGTAAGTTGTGCAGGGGTAGAGGAAGGTAGAGGGAGGAGCGGGGGCAAAGGGCGTTGGGTTTCAATTTATGATGCAGTGGCGCACGTGAAATCCTGTGAACGGTTTTACGGATTTTTTAAAATAAAATTTACGGATTAAGTTATTGTGCGACGTATGCATGAGGTTTAGCTGCCATGCTAGACTGAACTTTGAACAGAGGCTGTCACTGGAGGGAATACAACAAGGACAGGGGAGGAGCTCTAAGGTCGATTACGTTTTACAACGCAAGCATAAAAGTTGATTGAAAATGCTTATTAGATGCAAGATTAGATGCGATGCGATGCGATGCGATCCAATCCGATGGCTGCAGCAGGCGAGCGACCATTTTGGAATCACAGCCAAAAGTCCAAGCATAAAAGTTCAGTGGAGCTGCGACGTGAGCAAATTTAGCTCTGGGTTTATGCCCTGGAGACGGAGACGGAGGCGGAGGAGGAGACGGCAGAAGAGAAACGCGGATCCAACTTAATTGAAATGTCGTGCCAGACAAAGTGTAAAGTTTAAAATATTCCAGCCAGCCGGCAAAAGGCCAGAGGTCGAAGGACACAGGGCGAAGGACTGAGGCTGAGACTGAGGTGCGAATGAAAAAACTAAGTCCACTGGCTTTTCAAGACCAGCAAGCAGCAGGTAATCTCATTTATTCCGAATAATATGGCCACTTGCCCAAGCCCAAATTGAACATTTTCTCCTTATTTCATTTTATGCTGTCCAAACCGAAAAAAAGTCAAAACAACAAGGATACGCAACAAAAAAAGTTCCTTTGATAACAGTGCTCATCAAAAATTCAGCTACAAGCAAAAACTTTTATAAAAAAAATTCAATGGGAAAAACCACACAGAAAATGCGGGAACTCTGTAACAGCCGTAAGGCCCAAGGAAGTTGAATGTTGAAATATTTCAAATAAATTCAAGAGAGCACACCGTCGATTTTTTAATACTCTTTTCAGCTTTTGCTGGAAACAAAAATAGTTCCGAAACTAATCTATATATATAAGCTCTTTGTCCTGACTCACTGATTCATTGAGCCCTAACCAAAACACATAGGCAGCTGAAATTTTAACACAACATACCTGAGACAATTTTATCGTGCAATTAGACGGCGTTTTGCGAAATTTGAATTGCAAGGGGCTCAAATTCGAGGTCATATATTATATAATTATTTTCGGAATAAATTATTGACAAAGCATCGGAAATTATTTACACACAAAAATGATATAACAAAATAAAGTAATTAACCATTTTTCCTCTTTATAAACTTTATAATGATTCTCAATCTTTTATGTTAACTTACTTGTCTAAAAGGAGAGTGTGTACAGTAAACGACGTTTTATTAACGCAATGAAATTGAGACTCTGCCAACGTCGTGTTATGCGAATTTCATGAAACATTCATGATATACACTACCAAAAATAACAAAAACAACGAAATTAACAGATCCAAAAGAAGAAAAAACCAAAGCAAAAACAACTGAAAGTCACTTTCATGCTCATAGTTGCCTGCTCCGGACGAGCCTAGTCCTCAACCCCGCCTCCATCGCCCCCTCCCTTTTTCTAATGCCCATCAGCAGTACATAAAAAATACAACAAAAAACAGATACTTCGTTGTGGTTGTTTTTGGGCTAAAAGTTAAATGAGAAAAGTTCGGGCCGACAGCATTCCGGCCATAACTAAAAGTGCGCGTTTATTAACCGTAAGTAATTCCCAAAGTTGCTTAGTCAAAACTCCCCGGAGTCAGCATTCGTATCCCAAAATTCAAACAACAACAATCCAAGCACAATACATAGCTAAAACAATTGCAAAATATTGTTAAATAATACAACCTTATGTATAAATAATGGAACAGAAATATAATATAAGGTCGAAACTAAATGAGAATAATTTTCGGGATTGATTGATTTACCCATCATATGATTAGACTAATTTTTATGTTCAGCGGCAACCAAATACCTTTAGGAAAGAAATGCACTGAAAAAAATAAGAGTTTTAATCATACAATTTAAATGGTTTTCTAATAAAAAAAAGAAAACATATGCAACTATATATAAAATATTATTCAATATAACCAAAAACTGTTATCATTTTAAGTTTTATTATAAAAATTGGAACATATTCATTGTTTTTATTTTATCATTTTACTTGTTATTAGTTTTAAGCAAAAAAAAAAAACTTAAGAAAGTGATGATTATTTCTTGAGTTCTATTTTTTGTATTAAAAATAAAATTTAAGTTGTTATTTTGGCTTTTTTATAAGGAATATATGAACAAAATTTATATTTATTTTTGAGCAAAAAGTTTAAACTCAAGAAATAATCAAAAAAATTTAAGAAATAATCATTATTTTATGAGTTTTATTATTATTTTGCTATAAAATAATTATTTTTTCTTGAGTTTTAATTTTTTGCTGAAAAATAATCATTATATTCTAAGTAAATAACCAAATTAAAATTTTAAAGATCATGTTGAAATTTAGGTGATTTAAAAGTAAATAATCATTATTTACCGTCTCTGAACTGAAACACTGCCCACAGTTTTGTTGAGTGTATTTGATAGCTGCACAAACCCACCCCTATAGAAGCAACTGACTCGCATCTCTAGCTAAAAGTAGAGCTATATTTGGTGGTGCTGGTGTTGGTGGTTGTGTTCTTGTGTTGTTGCTGTTGCTGTTGCTGTAAAAAGGTCGATTGCCCCTCGTTCCTCACTCTCCCCCGAGCCAGTCAGGCATTGATGGCTGCCGAGCAAGCAGCGGCCATGCCGGCGAGTTGCCGTCGGTGTATCTGAAAGATATTTGTCAGACACATAGATACACAGCTAGCCCAACAGTTGCACAACGCATGCGAAGATGTATGTGTGCTTCTGTGTCTATGTGTATGAGAATAGGGCGTGGCTCATCAGCCTGCAATGGGAGGGAGACTGGAAGGGGATCTGTGAATCTACTTGTGTTCTGGCGACGAGACGCGTCGATTGATGCGGGATTCCAGAGCATCGTTTGAAGATCTAATTCTAATTTTGTACAAATCCAAAGATGTGGCACGTTGATTGTGGCAGGATGGGGGACTGTGTATAGTAAGTTGAGTGAACGCAAATTGCTGAATGATATAGAACGGGGGCCTTGAGGCGCATTTGCCTATTTGCCGTAATGTGTGTCCCGGCGTAATTTACGACCAGCCCGCCGTATGTTGCCTTGCGTAGGTGTGTGTTCAGATTTATGGTGGCATCATAAAACAATTAACAAGCCCAAACTCGTGCCACATAAATCGCTGCACTTTTTTCCTCTCACAGCTTAATTCTCTCCCACTCATACACACTCTTCCTCTCTCTCTGTCTCTCTCTCTCTCTCTCTCAGTCTCTGTCGCTGTCGTTGTGTTATATTTCACAGCATTTTATTATTACATTTGGTAGACGGAGATTTGGTTTTTGGTTACGAGAGTTTAAGGCCAAATTGGTAACAGGGCACGAGGCATTTCAACAGTTCGTTCTTCTGTCTATGTCTGCTGTCTTCGGACTGCTGCCTTCTGTTTCTTTTTTAATTAACCACACAAGATTTCTACTCATTTTCATATCGTAAACGTTTATCCAACTTAATAAGTCGTAAACGCGCCACCGACGACGGCTTCTAACAAAGTTTCATGACTCGACTCGACTCGACTCGACTCGACTTTATACCCGGCTGCATGTGTTTGGGATTTGCTGACGGGGCAGGTGAAAGTGTTCACAACTTGGAATGGCAATGTTACATACATACATGTACATATTTATATTCATATGCACACGCACATATATATAACTCCTGAAACAGCAATAATAAAACCTTAAATATCATATAAATGTCACAATGAGGTAAACACACTGCAGTTTAACTAGACAATGGGTAGAATATTAAAAATAATAAATAGTTAAATAAGTATTCTGATACTAATCAATTTTTTATGGGGTAACTCATACGAACTACGAATATTCTTGAAAGAACTACAAAGGAAGAAAATTCAATGCCTTCTACAAGGGTATAATAAACTCAGAATAAATATAAATGAAACAAAAATAAATAAAAATAAAACAAAGGAATAATTATGATATTCAACTTACAAACACATTCAGAGGAAAAAACTTAAAACATTACAATAATACCAAAATGCGAACGAATGAAACAATTTATATTTTATTTATTAAGTAAAGTAACTTTAATTTTACTGCCAATGGCTGAATTTTCTTTCATTCGAATAGTAATTTATATTTTTATTTCATTGTGAAAGTCCCTTTCGCCCATTATTTAATTAAAATTTTATAAATTTTATATCGGAGAACGGACAGAAAAAAAGAATTCAAATCCGAAATGGTTTACTAACTTCTTATTTCTGTATTAATAATTTTTTACGAAGAAAACGATATAAAGGCAGAACACTATATTTATATGGAGACACTGAGACCAAATATTAATCAGTAATGTGGAAAACAAAAAGAGTTTATTGAAAATCTCTTGATAGTAAAAACAAAGTTTTTGATTTCGAATTATTCCTTTTTGTAATAATTGTTCTAAACTGTTTTTCTGAATACTAATTTTTTCAATTTAATTGCTTCCTACTTTGGTGACATAACTTTTGTATTCAAGCTTTGGTCTTTGTAGTATAATTTCTCGAAAATATTATAGAAATCGTTTGAAAGTTATCCAAAGAAAGAATTGATGAAAATGGACAAATAAAATATTTAAATAAAAATAGTTTTTGTTGAAAGTCTATATTCTTTTCGTAAAGCTGCATGTATATTAATATATTAAGACGTATCCGATAATATTAGAATTAATATTATGAAGAATAAGAAAATTCAATATACTATAGTATATGTATAAGAGAAAAAGTTAAATTACTTATGTGGGAAGGAAACACTTTTTTCTAAACACTAGAAATCTTTTAAGGATTCGCATGCGACTCTGTCAGTTGTTGAAGTGATTTTCCCCACTGTACAACTGAACGGGATTCACTTTACTTTGAAATTCTCCAGATTGCGCTAAAAAGCGAAGCTCAGGCCTTATTTAATATTCATTGCTGTCTCCTACCGCTGACACAGAGTCATTTTCCCATTTTGCCATTTTGCCGACAGGTGCTCGAGGCGACTTTTTGTATTCAGCGCCTGACAATATTCTTTTAATGACAGCGATTAACACACAGCAACCCTGTTACCATCTACCTTTACCCCTTTCCCCCTTTTCCACCGCTGATGTTGCGCGTCTCTCGATTTAATTAAGTCGTCGCTGCTGCCGCACTGTGTGGCAACACTGCCACACTGCCGCACTGCCACGCCCCAACTGACATTGAGCTTGCCACACAAGCAAAGTCTTTGCGAGAATTTTTTGCTGATTCCATTGTTTGACTAATCTCTGTTTGCTCAGCGACCTCCCATTACTATAACTGTGTGTGTGCCTCGTCAGCTTTGTTGTCGACGATGTTGAACCCTTTGTGGCAGGCAGCTCTTCAGCGTGGCACATGTGGCATGCCATTAAGCTACCCACACGCATATCCGAAAGATACTGTCAACATGTTTGTTAATGCCATTTTGAAATTAACAAGTTTTTCAGATAAACTTTGAATTTAATTTCAGTCAACGTTGCTCCTCCGATTGCCTTTCACATTGCCATTGCCATTGGTATTCGTATTCGTATTCGTATTCGAATTTGTATTGGCCACCTTTTCGGTTCCTACTCTCATTCCCGTTCCCTATCGCGTCGCCCTTTCCGATCCCATTCATTACAGTTCCATAAAGAACACAAGTTATGCGAAGTTCAGGTTTGTCTTCGACTTTGACTTCGCCTTAAGCGAAGACAACAACAGCAACAAGGCATCATTTATATATTTTTATTTATTTATTCTTCTATATAAAATTGTTAACCCTTTGCGTCCAACGGCCTAGAAAAATGGTCAATTCCAGTGTGTGTCTTTGCCAAGATCATCGTTTGTTCGATTCGTCTTGGATTGCTTCGCTTTGCTTTCCCGCTCTTTCGCTTGCTTAGAGTTAAAAGTCATAAAATTATTTATGGTGCCATTAAATCATCATTATTGTTGTCTCGACGACCTTGAACCATTAGCCAGCCAGTGTTCCAGCGCTCCCATTTTGAACAACAACAAAAACATTCGCTTTCTTTTGCATTTCTTTTACTTAGACTCATTTTATTGCTTGTCGCGTTTCAATGTGCTGTGTTTTTTTCTTTCCATTTATGTCAGGCTTTAATGATGCCGATGACGTTTTCTCACTAGTGACTTGCCTCTGTAAATGGTCAGCTGAGAGTTCAGCAATACAACCAAGTCTAATAAAATACTGCAATTTTATAAATAATACTATATTATAAATTTTCTGAAGTATATGATATAATTTGATCAAAGTTAAAATGATCTAACCGGAGTGGTAGCTCAGTTTTTCTATGTCTATAAAATAACAGGTACTCATATTTGTAAGTTACTTCTTACATGTCAGAAGGAACCAAATAAGATTAATATAATAGTGAGTTGAAAAGTAACTAATTGTATGAAGGGCTTTAAATTTTTGCAAATCAATTTTGACTAAAATCATTGAACATGTTATCATAACTTCAAATTGCTTTTACTCTTAATTTACTGTACTTTGAATTTTTAATTTCCTCTTATTATTTAAGCTAAACAGAACAAAAAAAAATCGGAGATTAGGGTCTGATAAATTTTTTTTTAATGTTATTTTCTAAAAAAAATGGCTTCTAGTTTGAATAAGGCTCTGTAGTGATCATTACTTGTAAAGTTAATGGGTTGCAAATAAACAACGTTTTTAAGACACAATTTTTCAGTGATATTCGCGAAAATTTCGACTTCGACAAAAGCACGTGCCAATATTTTTGTTCGAGCTATGGAGAAATTCGACTTATGGAAGTTTGAGTTACGAAAGCAGAATTGTTTGTCATTTGCTTAGTAAACGCTTTTGCCGCTCAATTTTGTTAGTGTTAGAGAAAATTCGAGTTATAGAAGTTCGAGTTAGGGAAGTTCGACTGTAATTGGCGTAGGAAAATCAAACATAGACTTACTTTTGATATGAGAACATGAAAATATTGTTATCGTAACGGAAAATAACAAAAATTCTGTTAGGAAAAAAAATACTTTTCTTGGTATTTTAATATTTGTTCCTTTACTAAATTAGATTATTCCTGAAATAAGCTATAAGATCAATTTGCTAACTAAGGAAAATACGTCAATTAATTATGGCAATTGTATTTGCAACACAATAACTTATCTATTAATTAATATTAACGAAAAAAGGGACCTGAGTTGATGCGGAAAAGCAAATTTAGCCATAAAACCATTTTATTTTCCTGCGCTAGTCCTGCACTAGTTTTAATTAATAAGTCAACATTTAATTTTCTTAGCAATTGCGTTGTCTTCTGCCCCATTTACAGTGCCCCGGTATTGACTGTTTGGGGCAGAGGGCGTGGCAAGGGGCGAAGGGAAAAAAAAGAGAAGAAGAGCTTGTGACTCGTTGTCTTTTAGTACGCCTCGATTTGTGCGAAATTTCTGGCTGATAAAGCAATGGCAACGGCAATGACGCGCACGAGTAAATTTCCTTTTCGGTTTCTTTATTTTCCACGGCTTGTTTCCATTTGTCTTCGCTGTTTGTGTAAGTTTTCCATTTGGATAATGGAAAAAGGCCATTTCATGCCATTACTTGGCTCTGGCTCTCGTTCTGGCTCTGTCCGTCGGCCGGGGGCAATTTGAAGCGAACTATTGTAAGTGGGCACGGCGCCATTGGAGCAGCCACTTAGAGGACTAGAGGGTCATACATTCATACATTTATTTCAAGATACGAGTATGCTCGTGTATCTATCTATATGTATGCATGTAGCTTGTGCTCTATGAGCAATTCAGCTTTTAGCTTATTTCAACTTTTTTACATTTGCAAAATGAATTGTAATGAAGTGGAATGGGGCGTGACTTGTAAGCTGCCACGCCCTGACCTCGATGGCAACCCCGACCTGCCCCTGGAGCAATGGCCGTCGCTGGCAATAAAATCATATTCGCCGGGCGCCAGTCAACTTCTCAAATATATAATTTTTGCACAAAAAGTCATTTGCAGTGTATTTTTGCTTGGAATTGAGATGGGATGTTGGGATGCTGGGAGGATGGGATGTTGGAATGTTGCGATGATGGGGTAGCTCTTGTTGTTTGGAGCTGCTTTTATTGGTGTTATTAGGTTGAAAGCACTCCAATGATGGGCGACTTCTGATGCCTCCGCCGGATGTGGGACAGTTAATGCCTAATGGCTTTCAGGTCAGCAGTCCCATAATGCGAATCACAGCAGAAATAACAACAACAACAACAATCACGGCCAATAAAATACAATTGCGATTACCAGCTGAAGGATCATTCACAATCCTATGTCCATCTAGTATAGTAATGTCGACACATTCACTGGACTTTTGCACATGTGTCTCTCTCGATTTTAATGTCTTCAATAATTTGTGTGAGAAATACATTTAGCTGTCATTCAACTCGCGCTGATAAAATGTGTGTAACTCAACGTTAAAATATGGCTCAAAACAAGTTCTGTCCATTGTCCCTGACAACGGCACAGTGGTATGAGTTGTGTTGATTCTGCGACAAATTCATAAGATGCTCACAATCAATTGGAATCTTTCACTGATTAAAGGCTGTTCTTATTACTTCTTCGTTTTTGGGAGATCATACAGGCCTGTTTCGGTTTTCAATTCCTATTTTATTTTATTGCATTTGGGCTAAACGTTTAAAAATAATATTTTATCACTTTATTAGACTTAAATTCACCAACTTAAAGTGAATGCAATACGCAAAATATTTTTAAGGAAAGGCTAAAGATTTTTACTTTAGACAAATTTTATAATTTTAATTAAATTTAGTTTATAAAATATAAGACTCTTTTAATTTCAAGTCCGCTTCAAATTTACATTGATTTCTTTAAGCTTTTGCCCCACTGTGCAATGCTTTGACTCCGTAGGTTAATGGCTATCGTGTGTCTTCATTAGCGAATATCTTTTGTTTAGAGAAGCGTAAATTCATTAAGACAACATTTGGCACTTCTCCACAAAATGGAGGTCGCTAAACGGAGCAACTGATCAGTTCCAGTTCAATGGAATGAGATTAATAAATGAATAGAATTTTTAATAATAAAATTGAGTAATCTGATGACATTCAATTATTTATACTTATAGTATGCACAATTAGTTTGGAGTACAATTTACGACTTCCCCTTGATTATTTTGACAGGCTTCTTGACGAGGGTCCTTATGGAGTTCCTTCTCCGCCGGAATTGGATGCACTTGAGCAATCGGGCAATCAAATATGTAAAGCCAATTGCAAGGCATTGATTGAATATGATTACACTGTGCCACACATGCAACATGGCGTACTTGGATACCATTTTAGATTTTAAATTTTAAATTTTCCATTTTCCAATTTCCAATTTCAATTGCAACCAAGTGGCAAGCACTTGAAACCCATGAAGCATTCCAAATTGTAATCAGTTGGATATTTTGTTTAAATATTCTAGACTCGTTGCCGTTCAAATTTATGGACTACTTGAGTTTTGGAAGGGGCCTGATGTCTTATTCAGAGTTGGGGTTATCTTGCATCTTTGAATTTTTTTTATGATTTCGGTTATGAGTTAAAGTTTTACTGTTCTTATGCGACAGTTGACAACTTGTTTAATCATTGGCATTATTCAAACATCTTCACATCGAGAATAGGAACATATTTCATTTCGATTTCGGGTTTTATTCGATAGTTTGGCGCACGTGTTTTCTTTTCCTCAACACGCATTCATTTTCCTATTAGTGTTGTTTTTATGTTGGCCATAAATCAAGTTGAAAAACATGCGGACCAACAAGTTATATTCAAGAAATGGATTTCGGTTCGATAAATTATGTCAAGTTGAATGAAAGGCTAATTAAATACACTTATTCCTAATCTCAACACAAACATGCTCAGTCATGAGATATATGTGTATTCATTTTGGTTTGTTCGAAATCCAGAATCCACTTTAGCCAAAATATCAGAATACATTTCGAACTGTTATGGAATTCCAACCGATAAAATGGTTCCACTCAGAATCCTACGCATACGACGACGTCGCAGTCGACGACAACGGACAACAGCAACAACACCAACACCAATACATTCAAATCAGATGCACTAACACAAACGCATTTCCAAGTGGCTGCGCCTGTGTTGGTGAGAGCGAAGAGCAGCAAAGAGAAAAGAGAGCGAGAAAATTTCTGTTTGCGTTTGTGTTTGTGTTGGTTCAATTGATTTGCGGCGCCATCTACAAGTCGATGAGTGCAATCTAGCGCGTAACTTGCAACACCAGAGGTCGCCTCTATCGGGGGGTGTGTGCACTAGATAAATAACGAACGAAAATTTAAATATTAGTTCATGCAAATTTTAAAATGCAATAACTTTAAAATCAATTAACATTTTGATAAAAAATTTAAAATTCGAAATTCAAAAAAAAAAATATATATAAATTTTAATGAAGGTTTAAAGCTCGTCAGCCCAAGAGGACAAAAGTTAAAAAGTGTATTGTAAAAAGAAAAAAAAAATATCATAAAATCGAGAAAATTCCAACAAAAACTCTGCAAAAATTTAAAAAATTCTAGCTTCAAAATTAAGAAAAATTCCAATTTAGTTGAATTTTCAAAGTTGCAAATAAATTTTTTTTTATTAAATAAGAACAAGTTGCCAGATCGGGAAATTCTGTAGGGTGGCAGCACCAATTAGAACAAGTTGCCAGATCGGGAAATTTCTGGAGGCCAATATTTATATTAAAAAAACATTATATGAAATGAATTAGAATTATATAAATACGTAAAAATATTATGTAATTGGAATAATCTTTAACAAATAAAAAATCAAACTCTTTGCAATTTACTAGAGTTCTTATTTTGTTTCATATATATGTCCGCTGTACAAATCATTCCAACATGCAAAAAATTAAATTAATGATCAATTACTATGGAAATAATATCATTACTAAACCCTAGAATAAAGAACCACATTCTCCTTCTAATATTGTTTGAAAATATGTACAACCATGAATCTATCCAATTTCCCCGATGAATGGACAATTTGAATTAAATTTTGAACTGGATGTTTTGTCTGGACTAACATCACTAGTTCAAAACTATGGATACTTTTAAGTTTTAAAATATTTATTGATGACTTTAGAGTCTTACTTAGGTAAGAAGCGTTCTGAAAAATGATCATTTGCTATAATCTAGGATTATAATTTTTACTCGAAGTCTAAAATAGAACGTTAAGACTATATTATTTTACTCGTAAAAAGTGTTTCAATATATGGCCCTCTATCACTGTTATTATTATCGAGAAAATAATAAAAAGCAAGGGGGCTCCGGCACCTGCTCGCTTCGCTCGCCTACCCCCGCTCGCGGTAAAGTGCGGCTACAGTCGAGCACGCTCGACAGTATGATACCCTGAGCCCAGGTACTCTTGTATAAAAGTTGATTTTCGACCGATTGCTCTAATGGCAATTATATGATATATGAATGTGTACTTTGCCAAGATTTAATGTCGCCACGCCCATTGGTTTAGGCGCTACCACGGGCAACTTGATAACGTTAAAAAATTCATTTTTTGAAAATTATGAAAATATCAATTTCAATTTCTTCGCCTATTAGTTTAATATATTCTGAAAACAATTGCATTTTTACATTTTGAAATTATTTAACGATTACAAAAAAAAAAAAAATTACCAAATTAAAAACGTTTTTAAAAATATCACAATATATTCCACAATATTTTCTTAGAGACAGGTGCAGTCATTCGAAAATAACTTCGTTAATAACTTCCAAATGTGAGTTTATTTCAGGGACCGCAAATAAGTGTTGTGTTAGCAAATTTTAACTATTTAAATCAATAGGATAGAATTATTTTAGAATAACATGCATTACACCAAAAATTTCTTATTTTTGTCGTAATTAGCTTTCTAAGCTTAAAACTTTTATTTCCGATAAAAATTCTTATTTTTGATTTTTATTAAAGAAGTGCAAAATAATAATTAAATAACAATTTTTATTTAAAAGTAATAAATAACACTTATTCTTGATTTTTTCAATAAAAAATTAAAATAAGTGTTACTTTTGATTTTGATTTTAAGTGTCACAAATAAGAGTAATTCAATAACTTTTAAGTAAAAATCAAATAAATTAAAGTTCAGTTGTTTTCAACCAATTGGTGTATTCAAAAAATTTAAAAATAATCTTGTTCTATTTGTGCCAACCGAAATTGGTGCTTTTTGCTGAAGAACAATCAATCAACTCGGCTGTTGATCCTGATCAAGAATATATATACTTAGGGGGATCTGCCACGCTCCCTTCTGCCTGTTACACACATTCTGCCAAACACATTATATCCTTTTTTGCACATTTTCAATGGGCCAGGGCAGAACAAATTATTTGGTATATGGGCCAGAAAAAGGTCCACCACGACTAAAATCTTAAAAACTGATCAAAACTCACATCTTGTCAAATTTTCTTTCAGAACTTCTTAAGTAAATTAGTTCACTAGTATGAGCATAACGAGTGCATCTTTGAATAAATTCCGTTTTTCAAAATGGAGTGTTTGTATTATAATGGGAGCATTCAGCAGGAAATTTCCGACAATCAAAAATTTTGGTATCGGTATCAGAAAAAATTGATCATACATATAGTGTGATTTCTGATACTGATACTTTACGACAAATAACAGTTTTCGTGTTGCTATTCTGTGTTTGTTTACGATTCTTGGCTTAAACCAATATATATTTGCAAAATGAGTCCAAATGTGCTTGTTGCAGTATTTTTAAGTAACGAAAATTAGATAAATGCATTTTTATTACAGCGTGGAGGTGGCACGTTTTTATTGAAAAGTATCACGTCAATCAGCAAGTACTGATTACTGATCGATCATAAGTATAATAAAGAAGCGATAACTGATAATATTACCTGTTGAATGCTCATAATGATTATTTGTCTTCCACCATTAAAAGAGTTATGTCGCGTGAAAAAGGGGTCGATATTATTATATAAGTTTAAGAGTGGGTAAAATAAGATGAATTCTAAGAAGAATTTCCCAAGAAACCATGGGTCTAAAATCAATATCGAGCTTCCAATTCTTAAGGATACGTTTTTTTTATATGGGTAATTGTCTGTTAGCTGGAACTAAACTTAAACTCCAGATAGAGGCCGATTTATAATGAATTTAAACATAAGATTAGGTTGACTGTCTTAAGTAGTTTTTTTTATTGAAATTTTACTCATAAGCTCTTTTGTCAAGTGATGGAAATTCAATTAAAACGTTAATTTTGCATTAATTTTAAGCTGCAATTAAAAAGAGACCGCAAACTTATTCTTATCTCTAAATTTATCATAAATCGGAAACTCGGAATTGATTTTAGACTGATGGTTTGTTGTGCAACTCTTCTTAGACTTTATAGTAGATTACGATTTTGATAATTGCTTGGTGCATTTTGTTACTCTATACAAGTTGACCCACTCTAATAATTATACATTTATTTTGCTTACTATCGGCAGGACATTTCGTCTTCAGCCTAAAGCGATTATGATAGATGAAGCTATTATAGAAATACTGGTGTACTCATAGGAATATGAAAAAATAGTTTTAACATTGACATATTGATTTATCAGTGACTTTTATAAAAGTAAACAAATACATATAACTCAATCAACAATTGACATTCCAATTGCATAATTTGTAAACGGTACTGGGAAGCAAGCCTTAAAAAGGATGAAAGTCCAATTTACTTATTTCTATTTTACGTGCGCAGATATTACTAAGAAGACAATTGCCATTTTCCCAAGTGGTTAAGTCTATTTTCCCGCAGTATAGAGCATCTTGCCACAAAATTATCTGAATCTTTTTTTTCCATTCAATTGCACAATGTGCAAAGACTATTTATAGGCTGATAATTTAGGAACAACAGGTCAACTCTGATTTTAAGAAAACGAGTGAATTAAAAAATGAAAGCGAGGGAAATAGTTGTTATAAAAAATTCGTTTATAATAATTATTATATAAAAACTATCCTTATCCCGATCGGATGAGAAGTCTGTAACACTGTTCAAGAAATAATTTTAGGCAGCGTCGGGCCAAAGAAACAAGAAACCACAGACGCTAAAAAAATACAAAGCTTGAAATGTGTTCGTGTGTTTATGCATTTTAATACCTACGTTTAAGGGTATCCAATGGTCTGTGCGCTGGTTGTCTTCCAAACTATAGTAATTTACTAGTTATTTTAGAATTTATAAAAAAAAAGTATTTAATAGAAGGAAAAGTTACATATATTTTAGCTCCTAAAATAATCAGTTAATTGTACATATTGAATAACTGCGGACGACAGTTAGCGCTAGTGACGAAAACAGCACAAAAGGTGCGAGTGTGTACAGCTAATATGGAAAATTTCCGATCAGATCGGATTGGCAGATATGTCAATTTGTTAGTTAGGACTTATTGTAATTATAATTATAAATAAATTGCCAAAATCTTTTTATTTATGATTATAATAGTAATATTTATATAATTTATATATTAAATTATATTGTTCGTCACTAAATTGGATATCAGAAATTGTGGGGCATGCAGACTTTCGTCACTAGAAATGTACCTCGTGAAGAGGTTATTTTTTTTAGTTAAGAGTCTCGCAAAAGTTTGTGAAGTTTGAAGTTCAGCGATACGAGGCTTGTGGGTAAGTTAATGTGCCAGAGATGTATTCACCATATATGAGACAGCGGAGGAATCACTCTAACCAGGGGAAGTGAAACTCACCACAGCTGCCGGTGTGTTGAACCCTTGGCTGCGACGACCTTAGCTCCGCCCATTTTATAATGGCCTCTGTCGCGTTGCCAGAGCGACGCATGCGCCATGCCGGCGAATATGGAAGACAAAGCAAGCAAGAGAAAAAGACAAAGACATCGTGGAGTGAATTGCATGGGGATGGAATGAAGATGAAGTTGATGATGAAGTTGGAGCTGGAGCTGGAGTTGGAGATGAAATTGGAATTTGAATTTGAATTGAAACTGAGCGGAATGGGATTGTACTCGTATATGGGTTGGGTCTAGAACGCGCATTTTCCGTCGCTGATTAGCATTTTGATAAATTTATGCAAATGAGAAGCGCTCAATATGGAAATGACTCCTGGGGCCGACGCTCTAGCAAGGCAATTAAAATTCGAATGGCTTTATGATATTTCTCGGTGCCGACAACGACAACGACAGCGACACTGACAACGACAAGCGACAGTAACTCCAAGAAGAAACCAAGAGAGGTTGGAAATTTTATTGTCCCACTGTCGCACTGGTCGCTCCTCATTTTCCCGCCCACTTCCCTCGACTCGACTTGACTTGAGTCGACTCGACTCGAGTCGACTCTATCCCGCTGCACTGCAACATGTGGCATTAATTATGCGGCGATAATGTCTTGCTTTGTTGCCAAGAGTTTGGATTCTTTTTATGAAAGTGTCAGAATAAATTACATTATTTTTAAGCCGTGCCTCGTCTGTTCCCTGGAAGTGGCACTGATACGAGTATCTATAGTCTATAGACTCCCCCTTCCCGTTGAGTATACGTGGGTGAACAGACTTTGAATTTCAATGAATGTAGGCGGTGACACTTGCCTACATGATACTCGCATGTATTTCTATTTATACATATGTCTGGGCATACTTATGTACACATGTGGATATAAATATGTTTCATACTCATACTATCGCCCACTCCCCTATTGACATTTGTCGCCATTTGCCCGGGGAATATGGGGGAAAGTACTATATAGCACAGACACAGCACGGGCTTCCATGGAGAACCCCTGGCGTGGGTGGAGGACCAATTAAACTGTGACACAGACATGCCGTTCTACACGTCATCAATTAGCTCTTTCTGTATTCATTGGGCGTTCAATTGGACGGAGGTAACAACAGATGTACATATGTTACATCATTTCTTGGATGGCTTTCAATTTCGCTTAAGTTGGATCTCCAGCTGGGTGTTCGCTATGGTCTTGTTCTGTTTTCTGCCTTTGTTGCAATCAAAATATTTTGAGGCTCTCTCTGGCTGCTGTAAACACTTTATGATGTGGCCATAAATGAGCCCGACTTCACGCTTTCGCCGGACCTTACAAATCTGGGCCAAAACTGGACCGTCATTAGGCCAAAACTATGTCCAGAACCCCGTTTTGCGTCACTTGCTTCATTGTACGCATCCCGAAAGGTCGCTGCTCAGTTCACAGAGCCATAAATCATTTGATAGGTAACCCTTTCGTCTGCCTCACTATATATACTCATACCTGCTTCTTTTCGCAGTTTGTTTTGCTTCATTCTTTTGTTATGGAAAGTAGTCGGAAATGCATTTTTCATTTTATGCCGATGCAAACTGTGATTTCTTGTCAGTTGCCAAGCAAAATATGATTCTTGTATATCTTCATGTTAGTAGATATAGATACTTCTTTTTTTATTGTTATCTATTCATATTAGGTTTTAAATAACAATCTTAAGAGTTACATCGATTTGAAAAGATTTATCATAAATTATAAAAATTTCATCTATGTCCAATAATTGAAATTTGTAATCCATCCATACAAAGAATTTGTATTATTCTGAGTGAAAAATTAAATCTTTAAGAACAAAAGGAATCATATAAGAGCTGAATTAAAATATATAAATAATTTAATTGATATATATCGCAACATAATTATCAAGAAATCAATTTAAAAAATGAAGAACATATTGTGCACAGGACGGTTGTAAACAGCTATATATAATAGCTATATATATATTCTTTTGATAGAGTTTAGTCTAAAAATATCAGAATAGTAGTAAATTACCTCAATTACTTGTTTATACATTTTTAGGGATGAAAATTCGATCAATTTTTCTTTATTAATTAAAAAAAATTTCCTGCGTCTAAACAACGCATCTGATGAAGGTGAAAATATTTCTCAATTGAAAACATATATTTTTATGAATTTCTTTAGTACCAAGTCCATAATATCAGACAAAAAATATTAAAATTTCAGAGTAAATTTTTAAAACTACTCTTAGCAATGTCATGAAATATATTCATTTGAGTTCTTTAGAAAAAAGACTAGAAATAAAATATATATTTAAGTCTTATATTATGTTCGAGTCTTATATTGATAATTCATTTAATTGTGTGGTAAGTACCGTCGGCTTTATTAAGCCAAACTGGCAGAATTGTTATAGCTACTCACCAGAAGAAAACCTCTCGAACAAGTTGTGGTGCCAACGATGCATTTAACTCTGTTTACACGAGAAACTTGTGCCATTAATCAAAGCCACTATTTATGTCCCGAATGTCAAAAATTGCGGCAACAAATCACTTTAATTGAATTTACGCCCAGCGAAGCAGAGAGACCGACCGGGAGAACGGGCGAGGAACTTTGGAGAAGAGAAGAGAAATGAAAGGTACCCGGGTTCGAGATCCACAAAGTGACCAACGGCGACCGCGGACCGCAGACCACAAACGGAACACAAAAACACGAATCACAAATGTTGTTAACGTTAACTTGTGGACCCGAAAAGCACACGCGAAAATGTAATTCATATTCACATGAGTATTCACATTCAGTATCCACAATTGGCCGAGCTCCTTACTGTTGTTGTTATTGCTGTTCTTTGTCATTATTTTAATTAATTCTGATATTTTGGCAGCACACGAACCGGCTTCAGTTGATTTACAGTCGTTTTCTTCATCTTGCTCTTCATTTTGTTTTCGTTTTTGTTTTTCGTTTATCGTTTATCGTTCATCATTTTACTTTGTTTTTTCTTTCGGCCAAATTCAATTATTCACAATTGGAATCACTCTGCGTTTGAAAGGCGAGGACAGACAATGACGGAACCGGACTACAGGCTCCGCTGTCAGACTCCGAATGCGACACATCAATGGAAACAATGGGAAGCTCGACCTCAATACCTCGATACCAGCTGCATTTTCGAGAGACCTCGTTCCCGAGCGAATCTTTGGGCCAAAAACGTCTGCCGCATGGAGCCCGATTTTAAGCTGAACTGAGCTGACTGAGCGGAGCTGAGCTGAGACGATATCAATCGGTTGATGGCGAATGGAGCAGGACGTCTGGTTGACGCGACGTCGACCTGATAGCAAAGTGTCCAAAAAATAATATTTGCTGTTCAGTTTGACACAAGTCAGTGGCTGCCGAGACGGAGACCGAGGCCGAGGCCGAGACCGAGGCTGAGGCCGTGGCAGAAGCAGAAGCAGAGGCAGAGACAGAGGCAGCGCGGTCGGCGCACGAAGTGTATGGCGTCGAGACAAGAACGAAGCGAAAAGCAACAGAAACGTCGAATGAGAGTGAGAATATAGGCAGAGACAGAGGCAGCAACAACAACAACAGCAATCAGATACAGACAGACGAACGGACGCGTTCCGCGCAGGGGAAAAAGGTGTCGCTTTTGGCGGTGGTTGAGAGCCCGGAGCCTGAAAGTTATACATGCCACATGTGCGTGTGTGTGTGTGTGTGTGTGAGTGTGTTGCGAGATGTGGATGACGATGACAAGGCGTTCGCTGACAAAAAAAAGGTCATAAAACCGCAGCAGAAGCAACGTCCGCAACACTTACGCTTACGAGAACGCCAAAGGACAGAGAAGGAGAAGGAGACCGAGAACGACAACGAAATGAAAATGAGAATGGGAATGGAAATGGGAATATGCAGGGAGCAGCAGCCACATGGAAGCAGCACGACGACCGCTGAACAGATGAAAAGCCAGAGGAGCAGCAGAAGCGAAAAGCGAAAAACGAGAGGCGAAAAAGCGACTGGTAATAAAACCTTCATATTGCTCTCTCCCTCATACGCGCCTCTTGCTCTCTCTCTCTCTCTCTCTCTCTCGCGCACACACAGAGAGATAACAAAACAACCACCAAAGCGCACTCACAGCCATTGCCAACACAAACACACACACACACACTGAGAGAGACACACAGCACATGTCCAATTATTTTATATACGCCATTTGCTGTCTGCCGTAGATACATTTGTATCTTTATGTGCGAAACAAGTCCACGCGGCGTCACTTCGACTTCACATCCACCACAGACATTTCTGTATATGTCTGTATACTTGACACACACACTTACACATTTCTATATGTATACATATACTCTATGTCTGATGCTGACGCTGACGACATCGACATCGGCATCAACGACGAGTCAATTTTGAATTCCAGTTTCTCATCTCAGTGGCTGTTGTTGTTGTTGTTCTTGTTGTTACTACAATCATTTGATTGTTATTCTTTCTGCATTCTGCCAAGCCTATGTCGCAAGCAAACAAGCAATCTGTCTGGATTCACCACCACATCCACATCCACTACAACCACCAAGGGCCAATCCTTAGTGTTAGCACAGGATGGAATTTGGGGTTCACTTTGCCTGCCAGCATCTATCACACGTTTATCATTTGATTACCACATCGAATTGTATTGTATTAGGTACATATTTCTCTGCATTTGTTACTTTCATTACAACTGCCCCTGTTCTTACACCCGCTGCCACCCCAGACCCTTTTGAAAATAAGCTTATCAGTTTTTTAGCCATGACATCCAGAATAAAAACCACTTTGAAAACTCCCTCAAATATGTTCCGATTCAAAAGCAAGTTATCTAATATCTAAAAATTAAATATCAGGTCAGAATTCAAAATGTTATTATGTATTAACATCTAGAAAATAGTGAATGAAAAGGGAAAGGAAATGCTAACTACACTTATTAGTTGACTTTACTAAATTCTCGATCTAGTTAAAGAGCGTAGTCATACGACAAATTAGATTATTCTGTCAATTTCTACACTCAATATTTCGATATCTTATACACCAAAAAAGTTTTTCATAGTAAAACATGATTTTCGACCGATCGGTCTTATGACAGCTATATGGTATAAAGTTCTGATAAAAAAAATAACAAACTTGATCTGCCTGCAATATAGAGGAACCTACATACCAAGTTTGGTGTCTCTGGCTTTTATAATCTCTGAGATGTAGGTGTTCATACAGACGTCAGGACAGACGGAAATCGCTATATATACTCGGTTATTGATGCTGATCAAGAATATATATACTTTTTAGGGTCTGCCACGCCTCCTTCTGCCTGTCACGCATTTATTTTTTTGAAACAATCTCAAACTTTTTTTAATTACTGGTTCTAAAAAAATTTTGGGCAGTTGGAACTGTGCATAAAAACTATTCTATGCCGAATGTCCAACATCGGGTTTTTCCGTATTACATATTGAAAATAATTAAAAATCGATAGAGCCTCTTTGTCATAAACCGCCAAAATGTCAGCTGAAAACCTTATTTCACCTGAGTACTTAAGAAAAAAAGTTTAAAAATATCTTTCCATCGATATCACTGCGGGCGGCAGCTCGCGTTAGTGACGAAAGCATCATGAAGGGTGCGAAAGGCGACTAACAATATATACAGCTAAGTTGGAAAATTTGCTACGACTGTCCGATCAGATCAAGTTATATATTGATCGAAAGGTTTAGTCCTAACTTACAAAATGGCATACTAAAACTTTATCTAATTCACCTGGGTCATGAGATACGGGGGTGTAAGTGGGAGGGGAAAAATTTAAATAATTGCAGCTAATGGGGCTGTTGGGGCCTTTTGCTAAAAATTTTTATTTTTTAAAAATTTTACTAAAAAATACGCGATATATCTCAATCACCCAAATCAAATAACTGGTTCAAAAGATAAATAAATTTTAAAATTTTGAAAATTTTATTGGACTTCTCAAAATTAAATGAAAAGTCAGTTTGCATCAAAGCGCTAAAGAAGCTTAAATGTAATGATGAGGATTTACTCCTTTTTAAAAATCTAGAAATGTTTGTTCTACGACTTTTGCTAAAAAACTAAATGCCACTAAAATTGAAGCTACAGATATGTTCTATATTTCATTGGAAAGCTGTGCTTGAGGGCTTTTAGGCGTATTTTTTAACTTTTTTTCTAAAGTACTCAGGTAACATTTTACAGGTGAACTAAAGTTTTTTAGCTTACATTATGGAACATAAATTTTGGTTGAGGGGTTTGGAAGATATTACCTGTTAAGTGAATAAATACATTTTTCTATCGGTCGAAAATCACGTTTTAGTACGAAAAACTTTTTAGTTTTATGAGATATCTCAGCCAAACTGATACAATAGCATTTAACTTGGTTTTATATATCCTGACTAAAGTTGGATCAAATCGGACCACTATATCATACAGCTGTCATAGAACCGATCGGGTTAAAATTAGGTTTTAGTATGAAAAACTTGTTTGTTTAGTGAGATATTTTAACCAAATTGATATCATATGCATTTAGGTTAGTTTTAAAAATCCTGACCGAAGTTAGTTCTTATCGGACCACTATATCATATAGCTGTCATAGGACCAATCGGGCGAAAATCAAGTTCTACTGTGAAAAACTTTTTTGTTTTATGAAAAATCTTAACCAAACTAATACAATGTGCATTTAGCTTGGTTTTATGTATCCTGACCACAGTACCACTATATCATATAGTTGTCATAGGACCGATCGGTCCAATATAAAGTCTTAGTATGAAAAACTTTTTTGTTTTACGAGATAGCGTTACCAAACTATAATAATATGCATTTAAGTTAGACTTATATATCCTGACCAAAGTTGTTTCTAATCGAACCACTATATCATATATCTGTCATAGGACCGATCGGGCGAAATCCAAGTCTTAGTATGAAAAACTTTTTTTTCATAGTAAGTACGAAGTCTCCGACAGTAGAGTATGCTCGTTTAATCTAAAAAGTATGATAGTTTAATCTAAAAATTCTAAATAAAAATATAAATTAATAAAAAAAAGAGGGAAAATTGGCATTCGGCACTGCGCAAAAAGTAATTTTTATGTACAAAGAAGCTTACCCTTTTTGCTCACAGTGCACAATGCCAATTTTCGCTTTTTCTTTTGCTTTTGCTTTCGTCACTAGACTTTTACCTCGTGTAGAGGTTTTTTTTTGTGGTATAGGACAAATCTGTAGCTTCTATGGTTTTCAATTATAGAGGGCTTTAACTTTTTTTAAAAATCTTAAAACAAGCATTTCTAGATTTCCGATAAGGAATAATTTCTCTTCTAAGCAAATCTTCGCTTTTCCAACGCTATGTCCGTCTGTCCGTCCGTCCTTTTGTCCGTCCGTCCGTCTGTCTCTATGAACCCCGAGATCTCAGAGACTATAAGAGATAGAGACACCAAACTTGGCATGTAGGTTCCTCGATCGGACCATTATATCATATAGCTCCCATAGGACCGATCGGCCGAAGATCAAGTTTTGTATGAAAAACCTTTTGATTTATGAGACATCGTAACCAAAGTGATAGAATTTGCATTTAAGTTGGTCATGTACATTCTGACTGGAGTTGGTGCAAATCGGTCACCTATGTCATATAGCTTTCATAAGACCGGACCGAAGACCGAAATTTAAGTTTTAGTATGAAAAACTTTTTTTTTATAATACATCTTAACCAAACTGAGAGAATACTCATTTAAGTTGGCCTTATACAGTCGAATAAACTTAATATTTTTAAATTTTTTCCAGTCTTAGCTTTTGCCATAGTTAGTACGGGGTCTCCGACAGTCGAGTATGCTCGACTGTAGCACCGCGAGCGAAGCGAGCAAGGGGCGAAGTCCCCTAGTGTTAAGATAAGGACGACGATCATATCGGACTGTTTTTATTTAAACTCTCTCAGTTTTAAAGCTATCTCGTTGAAACTTGGGAGAAGTCCGTCTTTTTGCTACATACAGCACTATATCACTATATCTTATAGCACAGGCCTTAAAACTCAGACTACAACAGCTCAGCTCACAAGTAGTGAGTTCAATCGTTGCTCTCTTTAACCAGAAATGTGCGGATAAAAGGTGAAAGCCGAACAGAAGAATGTGCAGCATTGATAAGAGATTTCGAGCCATATGTAATTTGAGATGCTTCTTTTTATATGATGTACACGAGGAGACAAGCTACAGAGAGAGAGAGAGAGAGAGAGAGAGAGTGACGGGAATTATTATAATTCTACATTATTACTATTGAATCAATTTCCCAGGGCACTTTTTACATAGAATATGCCTTATGATTATTTTTATTTAAAATACAACATTTGAAATCAACTTAAATGATTTTTTTTTGTTTTATTTTAAGATAGATTGATATTAATTTTCTTTAATTTAAACATTTATTAGATTTTAAAATGTGAGCCTGTTTCGGATTATTAGTAAATTGACTTCAAAAGATTTACGTCGACTTTCATGTCAATTTGTTGTATCATTACAGCTTCTTCTTCAACTATTCAATTAATTTAATCTACAATCTGAGATATCGATTTGTCATTCACTTTAGTTATATGCAGTATCCCATTAGATAATGGCTGAAAGTCGAAACGAAAAAAGAATACTCTCTACAAACTTCATTTGATATATTCTGTGACGCTTTTAAATATCGAGAGAATCGAGCTTATGTGCGATTATCGTCGACGACAACTTAAAATTTTTGCCGATGGTGGTTGTAAATTTTATTGGACTCGAGTTTGGAGCAACCCACCAAAATTCAACCCAAATGATACGAACTGCCGTTCGATGGATGAAAGCGTTCTTCGTTATACATAACATAAAAAACGCATTAAGTCGGGCCAAAGCAAAACACTTTACCTCACAATCTTTGAACCTTCGCAGAGGGGAAATGCCAATGTTTACATAGCAGGGTGCATTTTATGGCATTTCCCTCCTTTTGCGCACATTTTCCAGCCCCGTCTCGTTGCGCTAAATGAAAGTATCGAATGAGTTCGGCATTGAAGACGCCCAGATGAAAGTTGCATATACTTATCCCTGTACATACGAGTACAAATACGTACATAGAGACAACTGATATTTATATTCAAACCTTTGCTGTGTAGAAACTGTGTAATCAGGTTTGCAACCCTTTGGACTACGTAAGTATAGTATATGCGAAATTTGAATAAATATTCGATTAGTAAACACATTTTCATAAAAGAAAATATAACTATTAATACATTGTATCCATCATAAAGTTTATAGCAAAGTTCTGCAAATTGGAAAAATTATAAATAGTAAAACTATGATACAACACAAATATCTGAATTAATTTTTTTTTGATATATGCATTTTTACTATGATTTTCAAAATAACAGTTTAATTAATTTAATGACAAAGTAATGATAAGTTTTGAGTGATAATTTAAGACTCAAACAATAATCACTCTTATTGAGCAAAATATAAAAATAATATAAATCCCAAAACGTAATTTTAACTTTTCATGGACAAAATTCCAAATCAGTGGAAAATATAACTGAAAATTAATTACTATGTTGTAAGTAAATCAATAAAAATTCAATATCATTATTATATTGTACTTTTTTTATTTAATCTAATAATGATTATAGTCTCAAGATATTATCATAAAATACCGCATACATAAATCTAATAATTTAATTTCTCTGATAGCATAAATATAATCAAAAGACAGATAAAAGTATCTGCGACCTTACAAAGTATATACACAGAGGGGAAAACTAAGTATTTAGTTTTAAATATTTCATTTGATATTGAAGTACAGTATTTCGATCTCCTTTCAAATACGATATCTTAAGAAAGATATTTAAGTATTTTAGTATTTTCAAACTTTAAATAATTTAAAAATAGTATTGTATGTAAAATATATTCTTGTAATAATTATTATAAACATAATACTACATTTCACGTTACCTGATTAAATTATCTAAATCATAAGCGTGGATGTTGAAAGCTTTCAATTAGTGTGAAAGCAAGAGAAGACTGACTACATGAATCTTTCTGTTATATACACTCTTAAGTTCTGAGTGACCGTCGAGCTACTTCTCATTACAGGAAGGCAAAAACCAGTTGGGAATTCTAAGCAAGCGAACTCGAAAATTATATAATAATTAATTAACTCAATTTAAGATTTGATGAGCTTGATATCTAGTCGAGCCTGGGACCCGATCTTATATTAAGAATTTTCGTACCCATTTCAAGTAATTTAAGAGTATTACTTGATTCAATATTCTTTGTTCTTATAACAAGAAGCTTAGTACTTGGTTAAAGTATAAGTTTTAAGTTTCGAAAATACTTAAGTCGCGTTTATTCGAACCTAATTTTAATACCGGCTTTTTTCTCTGTGTATCGACCTCAATTGAATCAAATTTGATTTAAAGCGACTAAGTCATCACAGGTTAAACATTAGGCTGCATACCTGCTCTGAACCGAACCAATGACGTTATTGCAATCCTTAAGTTTTGTTATTGTGGCGACCCAGTGGCGGCCTCTATCGACATAATATAAAAGCTAACACCAGAACATATTAGCAGCGCCAGCAATTATCGATAACTGAAATGGCCCCGTTTGAATCAATCTTCCAACAGCGACGCGCACAATATTTGTAACAAAAAGCTTTCTGAATTATTCAATAAACAATATTATTCGTAAACAATAATTAGTGGTTATAAGTAACCATAGTGGTGACCCCGACGTGATCTGCGACAATCTACATCAGTGCAGCATAAAAAATACATTTTGCCAAAGAAGTCTTGCGGTCGATTTCATCAGGTGGTGAAACACCCGCCATTTTGTATGCACGCACCGCGTTACAACTTACGCGCATTAAAAGGAAGGCGACTAAGTTTCTGCGAAGAAGAAAATCAAAATCAAATTGCAAATATGGCTAATCCGGACGCATTGGCCCAGCAGCTTCAAGATTTGCAGCTACAGCTAGAGGATCTCCGCACAAACATTCCTGTGCAAAATGCGCCCCACGAACCGCCGCAACGTGCCAAAATTCATCTGCCTAAATTTACACGCAACAGCCCTGAGATATGGTTTGCACAAGTGGAACGCGCGTTTCGCTTGCACAGCGTTAGCGATGACACTGACAGATTTGACTTCGTTGCAGTGCATCTCGAAGAGGATGTGGTATCGTCGATAGAAGATTTGATTGTACGTCCACCTGATACGGACAAATACGATACATTGAAGGCACGTCTACTGCAGAGATTCGCCGAATCTCCAGAGTCTAAGTTGCGACGTCTTCTGCAAGGTGGAGGAACCTCTGGCCTAAAACCATCCGAGATTCTGGCTCATATGCGCCGCCTCGCTCCGGATCCTGGCAGTGAAAGCGTTATACGCAGTCTGTTTTTAGCAGAAATGCCTCAGACGATTCGGCCGCTACTTTCAGTGTGGGATGAGAATGACATATGTAAGCTGGCCAAGCTCGCTGACAAGATGCTCGAAGCTGTCGGCACTAGCACTACGTACGCAATTTCGTCCTCGCTACAGTGCCCTCCACTTGCGGAGCACACAGTAAACGCTGTTGGCGGCTCTGGCAATCTGAAAGAGATTTCAGACTCTTTGCGCTTTCTGACTCAAAAGTTTGAGAACATGCAAAAAGACATCAAGCGCCTACAGTCCAATCAGTCTCGTGATCAGTCTCGTAACCGAGGCCGCAATCAGTCACGCAGTCCTGCACGGGATCAGCAGAATTCTAGTTCAGGAAACGCCGATCGTCAAGCCGACACGCAACAGACAACACTCTGTTTTTACCACCAGAAGTTTGGCGATAATGCACGAAAATGTCGCTTGCCATGCTCACTTCATCAACCAGCTTTAAACTAAATCAGCTGTCGTCTACGGTGCTGGCCGGCGACAGCAACACCTCAACCAGCGACAACTCCATTTACATAACCGAACGCCGACTACATATTAGTGACCAATCATCCCGCACCAAATATCTCATCGATTCCGGATCGGTGGTCTCTGTAATACCACGAGCGTTGGTAAAACATAAGACCAAACAAGGCGATCTTCTCTTATACGCAGCGAATCACACGCCGATTTTCACATACGGATACCAAATAGAAAAGTTAAACTTGGGACTCCGTCGTAACTTTACATGGCCCTTCATCATCGCAGACGTACAAACGGCAATCATTGGCGCAGATTTCTTAGCTAAATATGAATTGCTAATTGATCTCACAAAAAAGCGCTTAATTGATTCTCTGACAGGACTTTCGACACCCGCATGTTTGACAGACGTAAAACAACCATCTGTTTCAACGGTCCAATCTATGCTCAACCTACAAGACCTGTTTCAAGAATTCGTCGATGTCACAAATCCGTCCTTAAAAACTACACATCAGCACGACGTTTGTCACTATATTGAGACTAACGGCTGTCCAGTGTCAGATCGTCCCCGTCGACTCGCGGGTGAAAAACTAGATGTCGCGAAGAAGGAATTCAATTTTTTAATTGAACAAGGTATATGTCGGCCTTCGAACAGCCCATGGTCCAGCCCTCTGCACATGGTGTCCAAAAAGGATGGCGGTTGGCGAGCTTGCGGCGATTACCGCAAACTAAATGCTGCCACGACACCGGATCGATATCCCATAGCCCATATCCACGACTTCACCGAGAACTTGCACGATAAAACCGTATTCACAACGCTCGACCTGGTAAAGGCATATTACCAAATACCGATGGCCGAAAACGACGTCCAAAAAACTGCTGTATGTACTCCATTTGGTCTCTTCGAGTTCATGTACATGCCTTTTGGATTAAAAAATGCAACACAAACGTTTCAACGATTTATGGACAATATTTTCCGGGGAATTGATTTTGTGTTCTGCTACATTGACGACATACTGGTTATGTCAAATTCTCTGGCTGAACATCAAGAACACCTTCGCACAGTTCTACAAATTCTGCGTAAGCACGGCTTATGCGTCAACCTCAGTAAATGTGACATAGCTAAATCAGAAGTTCGTTTCCTTAGCTATGTTATCAACCAGCATGGAATTAAGCCACCCACGGATCGTATTGAGGCTATCGTAAATTACACACGTCCAGAAACCATCAATCAGCTCGGACGTTTTCTTGGCGTCATAAACTACTATCGAAGATGCTTACCACACACATCGCACTTGCAGGCTCCCCTATCGGAACTCTTACGAGATGTCAAAAAGAACGATCATCGCAAAATTGATTGGACACCGGAACTTTCCACAGCCTTCGAAGCTTGCAAGCAAAGTGTGGCCGACGCAGCGCTTCTTGCATTTCCGACTTCAAATGCAAATCTTGCCCTAGTGTGCGACGCATCTGATGTTGCCATCGGAGCTGCTCTAGAGCAACAATCAGACGACGATTGGAAGCCACTGGGATTCTTCTCCAAGAAGCTCAGCAACACAGAGAAGAATTACAGCACCTACGACCGAGAACTTCTAGCCATTTTCGAAGCTGTAAAGTACTTCAAGCACATGCTCGAAGCTCGCTCCTTCATCATCAAGACCGATCACAAGCCGTTATTATACGCATTTCAGCAACGCCCCGAAAAGATGTCTCCGCGACAACTTCGACAACTAGGATTCATCTCGCAATATACCACGCTGATTGTACACATAAAAGGCACAGACAACTCTGTCGCGGATGCATTTTCTCGACTTTGTACAATCACTTCACCGACAGCAGTAGATTTGGCGCAGTTCAAACAGGCACAGGAGGCTGATCCAGAACTGGAACAATTACTGCATAGCAGTACATCCCTAAAACTTCAACGAGTACGCTACGATGAAGATATATCAATCTACTGCGATATATCGACTGGGTATGTACGACCATACGTACCAGAGACGCTTCGACAACAAGTATTCGCCTTTGTTCACAATCTGTCTCATCCGAGTGGGAGATCCACGCTGCAACAGATTCGTCAAAAATACGTATGGCCATCGATGAATCGGCAAGTTATAAGTTGGTGCAGGAACTGTATGGCATGTCAACGATCGAAAATACATAAGCATAACCACCTCTTGCCTGACAAGATCAATGTCCCAGGTGGAAGATTCGATCACGTACACCTAGACATCGTGATAATGCCGCTAGACCAAGGTTATCGTTACTGCTTAACAATGATCGACCGTTTTTCCCGCTGGCCTGAAGCCGTACCACTGAAAGACATAACAGCAGAGACGGTAGCAACTGCGTTTTGGTCCACTTGGATAGCACGATTTGGAACTCCAAAGACGATTACTACCGACCAAGGCACACAGTTTGAGTCCGCTATTTTCAAGGAGCTGGCTCAACTCGTTGGTAGCAAGCGCATACACACGACGGCGTATCACCCTCAGTCCAACGGCATGATTGAAAGGTGGCACAGATCGTTCAAATCAGCTCTCATGTGCAACGCCGGTCCTTCGTGGCTACAATTATTACCAACAGTATTACTGGGACTTCGTACTTGTTTCAAACAAGATCTGCAAGCGTCCACTGCAGAGATGTTGTATGGAGCACCGCTTCGCTTGCCAAATGAATTTTTCGAGGATCTGGACTCAAACACGAACCCTGTTACATTCCTGTCAAAGTTTCGAGAGCATATGCGACAAGTACGACCAACGCAAACATCGCATCACATTAAGGAGAAGATGTTCTTAATCAAAGGAATCGAGCAGTGTTCGCATGTATTTATTCGAACCGATGCCGTCAAGCAGCCGCTTGAACCACCGTATTCGGGTCCATATGAAGTTATTCAACGTCAAACTGACAGAGTGTACTTGTTAAAGGTGAACGACAAGGAAACCGCAGTGTCAGTCGACCGTCTAAAGCCCGCTTTTTTTATTAAGGATGACCACGGCTTAAAGGCGCAGAAGGAACAACCCAGTACCTCCCGGACGTACGAAAAACGTTTTCGCGTCCGATTTTCAAATTCGTGAGTCCTTCACTGGAGGGGGAGTACTGTGGCGACCCAGTGGCGGCCTCTATCGACATAATATAAAAGCTAACACCAGAACATATTAGCAGCGCCAGCAATTATCGATAACTGAAATGGCCCCGTTTGAATCAATCTTCCAACAGCGACGCGCACAATATTTGTAACAAAAAGCTTTCTGAATTATTCAATAAACAATATTATTCGTAAACAATAATTAGTGGTTATAAGTAACCATATTATGAACGCGCTGGCGCCATCTAGCGTGCGTAGCATGCAACGTATTGATTGAGAGGAGTGTATATACCTGTTTTCATGTGTTAAAATATTAGATTTGTTATAATATGTTTTGTGATAAATTAGGTGGATAGCTTTGTACATTGCTGTTAATGTATCCTCAAACCAGAAGAAGAATCCCCAACGGTTAATTTAATATCATCTTTAACATTCTTCATGAATTGAATATCGGCTTAAAATTGATATAAAAAAAAAATCCACATCTTGTCAAAATTTTCGTCCGGAAAAAAATTTTATTTAAACAATTAACACATATATTAAACAACAAGAATAAGCATACCGAATGTATAATTTAATAAATTCCGTTTTTCGATATATTTTACCCGATTTCTTAAAAATTGACTTCCAAAATTAAGAGTATGTATTATATCGATTATTTCACAAAATCTCTCTTCCATCAACAAAAAGCTTATTAATATGCAAAGAAATCACTTTAATTCAGATATACAAAATTGTTAATTATTCAAAAGATTAATTTATATTAATTTATGCATACATCAATTCTCTATAAAAAGCTAGAGAAATTTATGCAACATAACGTCATGTAACGTAACGTGTCATACTAAGAATAATTAAAATAAAATGAGAAGAGATTTTTAATTCAAAAGACCTGGAAAATTATCTAATATTATTTTAAATGATATTAAAACTGCTCGTTTCGCTCGCCTACCCCCGGCTCGCTTCGCTCGCGGTGAGGTGCGGATACAGTCGAGCACACTCGACATACCCTGAGCCCAGGTACTCTTTTATAAAAGTTGATTTTCGACCTATTGTTCCTATGGCAGCTATATGATATATGGAGCCGATTTGAACCACATCTGGACAGAATGTACAAAACCAACATTAATGCATATTCTATCAGTTTGGTTAGGTTCTACCAATCGGTCCTATGACAGCTATATGATATAGTCGACTGATTTGAACGAACTTCGGCCAGGATGGACAAAACCAAGTTAAATGCATATTATATCAGTTTGATTAAGATATCTCAAAAAACAAACAACTTTTTTATACTAAAACTTAATTTTCAATTGAGCGTCTCTATTGCAGCTGTATGATTTAGTGGACCGATTTTAACCAAATTTGGTCTGGATATTAAATACCAGCCCAGATGCATATTCAGTTTGTTTCTGATAAAAAAACAAAAACTTTTTCATACTAAAACTTCATTTTCGATGTATCGTTCCAATGGCAGCTATATGATATAGTTAACAGATTTTAACCAAATTTGGTCAGGATTTATAATATCAGCCCAGACGCATATTCTATCAGTTTGGCTCTAATATTTCAACAAACAAAAAACTTTTTCATACTAAAACTTTCTTTCGATGTATCTTTTCTATGGCAGCTATATGATAAAGTGATCCGATCCAAAAATATAAACAATTTTGATCTGCCTATGGTATCCAGGACCCTACATACCAAGTTTGAAGTCTCTAGCTTTTATGGTTTCTGAGATCGACGCGTTCAAACAGACGGACGGACGGACGGACGGACGGACGGACGGACGGACGGACGGACGGACGGACGGACGGACGGACGGACGGACGGACGGACGGACGGACAGACAGACAGACGGACATGGCTCAATCGACTCGGCTGATCCTGATAAAGAATATATATACTTTGGGGGGTCTGCCACGCCCCCTTCTGCATGTTACATAGATTCTGCCAAACACATTATACCCTTCTTTGCACATTTTTAATGGGCTCAGTGTATAAAAAGTTTTATGCAAAAAGGCTTTTGAAGAGTCTTGCGTTTTTAGACCCCGTACTTAAAAAAAGTAAAGGGGTCTATTGGGTTTGTTTTAACGAATATGTGCGTAACAGGCAGAAGGAGGAGTGGCAGACCCTATAAAGTATATTTTTTCTTGATCAGCATCAATAGCCAAGTCGATATATCAATGGCCGTCTGTCCGTCTGTATGAGCGCCTAGATCTCAGAGACTATAAGAGCTAAAAACACAAAACTTGGTATGTAGGTTCCTCTATATTGCAATTGTCCATTGTTAGTTTTCACCATAGTAAGTACGGGGTCTCCAACAGTCGAGTATGCTCGAATGTAGCGCCGGCCCACTAGTTTTAATTCCAACCGAAAACCAACTTAAATTCTTGTAGAGTAGCATCATCACATACTTTTGCTTATATCATTTAATCGGAAAGGTCGATTGTTTTCATGTTATTTACTAAAAATAATACAGATGAATTGCTACTTAGATAAAAAAAAAACTTTTTGAAAATTTGACTATTTTCATTTTTTTTTTGTCACATTTTGCCGTACGAATGTAACGTAACTTGACCCTGCACTTATAGCTTACAAATTTGTAATTTCCTAAATACACCCAAAGTTGTACCACTTCACAACAAATAAAAAAAAAAAATATTACACCTTGGAAATTTCCCTGCTTGAAAAGTGTTGAGTATGAACTCCAGATTTGGTACTATTCATAAAAGAAACAGTAAAATCGGTGCGATCGTCACAAAATTTGATTTGAGAAATTTTAGAGCATGGGGTGGCTTTTACCTGGTAAAGTCGTTTTTTTAGGACATCTTATATCTGTTATTGAAACTATCAGTCAAATATTTAAATCAGGCCTCTACAAAGTCATCAAAATTTCGGCGTGCCGAACAGCATCTGAGTGCCTCAGATCGAGTTATATACCGATCGAAAGGTTTAGTCTTAACTTACAAAATGGCATACTCAAACTTTTTCAAACCACTGCACTGCGCAAAAAGTAATACAAAGAAGCTCACCCTTTTTACTCACAGTGCACAATGCCAGTTTTCGCTTTTTTTTATTAATTTATATTTTTAATAAAATTTTTAGATTAAACTGAATATTGTTCGTCACAAAATTGGATATCAGAAATTTTGGGGCTAGAAATTGCTTTCGTCACTAGACTTTTACCTCGTGTAGAGGTTTTTTTTGTGGGATAACAAATTTGCATAAAAAGTACGTTTAGAATCAGTATGTTAATTAAGTTATTTGACAAAGAAACTAATAAACACATTAAATTTTCACAAAAGAAATTTATTGACTTATATATTGTTATAGTTGCATAGGACAATAGTATCATATAAATACTTAGATTGGGATTAAGATTTTATACCCTGTGCGGGTATATTAAGTTTGTGCAAAATATGCAACAGACAGCAGGATGCGCGGCAGACCTGATAAAGGACATATATATATTGTCTTGATCAGCAGCAACAGCCAAATCAATACACCCATGTCCGTCTGTCCGTATAAACGAAAAGATCTCAGAGTTGGTAAGAGCTAAGAGAGCCACATTTGGAACATAGATTTCCTATAACGTCAGGTAGACCAAGTTTATTTATAAATTTGGACTCGCACACTGCGTGCGGCGTAATTCGCAAAAATTCTAGACAAAGAAAACAAGGGGGCTCCGCCCCCTGCTCACTTCGCTCGCGGTGAGGTGCGGCTACAGTTGAGCACGCTAGACAGTATGATACCCTGTGCCCAGGTACTCTGTACTAAAAGTTGATTTACGACTATATGATACAGCGGTCCGATAAAAAAAAAAAACAAACTTGATCTGCGTACGGTATCAAGGAACCTGCTTACCAAGCTTGAAGTCTCTAGCTCTTATACTCTCTGAGATCGACGCGTTTAATCAGACGGGTGGACGGACAGACTTGGCTGTTGATACTGATCAAAAATATATTATACCCTTTCTTGCCCATTTAAAAGCTTGGTAGTGAGTTTTAAATATCGGCAAGTGTCTGCCAATGTCTGAAACATTCTGACCAAGTTTTGTTAAAATCGGTCTACTATATCGTATAACTGCTTTTGGAACGATTGGTCGATAATTAAGGATTGGTGTGAAAATTGTTGTTTTTTCTAAAGAGAACTTTTCCAAACTCACAGACTATTTTATATCATATACCTGTCATTGAACCAATCAGTCGAAAATTACGACTGTCGAGTGCGCTCAACTGATCCGCTTATTTTTTCTTGATCCCTTGACTAAAATGGCTCTCGAAGAAGTTATTTTAGATCCAAAATATAATACATACATTCGATTCTATTAATTTAAGTTGACTAACTTTAAGTTTTAAATTAAAAGACACCAATAATACTTACCTATATTAGCTCAGCTCTATTCAGATTATACAAAATAGTTAGACAGCCCAACCAATTATATTGTTCCAGTAAAAAAGGCGTCTGTATACTTTATGCATTTTGGAAAACTAAAAAAAACTATAAATGCTTGATATGAGTCCTATAGTTCATCAATCATATCATCAAACAATTTTTGAATTTAGAACACTTCAATTGATGTGAATGAAACTCCAAGACATCACAGTTACATAATAATTTATTTAACCTTATGACATATTTGAAAACAGGACTATTTTAATCTAGATTTAATTTGTTTAAGCACTGTATTACATTACAATAAAAAGCCAAATTAGTTTAAAAAGACAACTGAGAGATTGCATAACAAATTATTGATATAAAACGAACTAATTTTTAATAATTTGTTTCGATGAGTTTCTTAGCTGAGATATTTTTTTAATATTACTTTTTGAATGTGATTGCAAATACATACGAGTGTGTGTTGTGTGCGGATAAACACTATGAATATTCATACTCTCTATGGATGCCTTTCAATAAATTCGATGCTGAGAGGTCGTCCTTGGAACGCAGTGAGCGAAAACCTCTGCGGTTAGTCCCCGTAACGAGACGGTACTTACCAAACAAAGCCGAATTTAAGAACTGAACCAATTAAATTATAGATTATTATCTAATTAAAAGAAAATAAAACAAAAATAAGAAGTACACATTGGTTCAGCAATTTGAAGTTATCTTGAGTCTAATCTGGGTACTTGAATTTTAAGACCTTGCGATAATTACGAGTCTAGAATGTGTAAATAAGTAACAAAAGTAGGGGTAATTGCAATTGATTTGAATTGTATATAATTTTGCATATATTTTTTGCAAAATTCATATATATTTTATTCACAATAATTAACTTTTTAAAAAAGAGAATTTCTAATGCTATATAAAAATTTACTAAACAAACTATATATTTATAATCGAACATAAGCATAAACATAACCGACTTTAGACTACAACTTACGAAAATGGTGTGAAATAATAATAATACAAGAACTAGGATAAAGCAATTGGCGAAATCATTTCATAATTCATAATATTAATAGTAATCGTAATCATAATAATAAAAATAATGTGTAAGTGTTTATAGGTAGGTATAGTATATGTATACAAGTATAATGTATGAAGCAAAACATTAACAAAAATTCGATAATTACACAACATAACTGAACTTAGATGTAATATCAGGATTAAGCAGAGTCAGATACACATAGACTGAATGTATATGCATATGTATGTGTATTATATATATATAGTGAATATATATATGTACTATATATATAAGTTATGTAAGTAGTTTTAAGGTATGTATTGTAAATAACTTCTCGCTTAATTTCTCTCAATGTCAAATTGTTTACCTTATACATATTTCAAATGTATTTCCCCTTTCTTTATCATATCTTTTAGTTTTTTTTTAGTTGTAAGTTACGTGCAATTATTAATTATTGTTTTATTTTTTTTTTTAATTTGAAAGCGCCTTTAACTATGGAGTAAACATGCACACACATCAAAAAACTTACTTTTTATAAAATCGAATTTGACTTTTCGCATTTCTAATTTTTTATATTCATATGTTTTTTCATTTTGCGTTTCTTTTCGCTCTTTTCTTTTTTAATTTCTCATTCTAAGTTAATTTTGTTTTTTGTTTATGTTCACAAAACCAAAATTAGTTTCAGACGGTTTCACTAATTTTTTTTGTTTACTTTTTTCTGGTTTTATATCTTAGTTTATGTACAGGAACTTAAAATTTATCTAAGAACACGACACAACGAACAATATCTGACAAAATTTATGCTAAAAGTGCAGCGCTGTGTCTGTGTATGTATATTTGTGTGTGTGATTGTGTGACAATTGTTAAACAATTTGTTTGCGGTTTATTTATGAACATTTTCTGGGCCTACAATTGCAATTTATGTACGAACTGCGCTTACAATTAGAATCTACTATTCGAATTGTTGTTGCTGTTATTTGTATTGTATAATTTATAGGGATATTACAATGTATTTTGTATATGCATATATTATTTATAGTTGAAAATTATTATTAAGTAATGCGCATGTATTTATTAGAGCGTTGAGAGAAATACAGATACAAATACATACATATACTATATTCATCCTTCGTTTCATTTCATTTTTTCCAATTTCTCATTGTCTCATTTTGTCAATTTCTGTTTTTATGATTTCCTCATTTGCCTTTTGCCAAGCATCGATTAACTGGGCGATTTACATTTGTATTTGTTTATAGATATTTTAAGAACTGACTTATTGATTAACTGCATTTCATTAAACGTAGATTTCAACTCCCCCATCGAAAGAATTTAGCTTTGAAAACAGCGACGCCAACGCATTTCCACCCATAAACCAACTTCCATCTAAATCCTCACTTTTGACCTCTGACCTCTGACCTCTGACATACGCCATGGGATATACACCTGCATTTGTACTGTCCGGACTCGATTCAAGATGCAACTAGCAAGGAAAGTCCATAATCATTTCATTTTTAATTGTATTTGGATTCGGATGAGGATTGGAGAGGGGATCGGGATCGGGATGGGAGCTGGGATTGGGATTCGGATTGGCTAATTGCTAGTAGGTAGCAAAGCCCATGGCGCTGGCGCTGCTGTTGTCCAAAGGTCACTGGTGCATTTTGGTTGCATGGTGACCCATGCTCAGACCCAAGTTCAGGTGATGGTTGTTGTGGTGCTGCTGAGCCGCCTGGGCATGGTTGTGATTGCTGCTGGAGTTGTTGTTGTTGTTCTGCTGTGTGGCCTGCCGCTGTGAGTTCTTCTTGTTCTTCATGCGTCGATTTTGAAACCAGATTTTCACCTACACAAAATGAATATTTAGTTGAGATTCACACACTCCTATCCATCTATCCTCCACTCGCCACATACCTGACGCTCTGTCAACTGCAGATTGCGGGCCAACTCCCAGCGCTTCTGCTTGGACACATACGCATTGAATAGAAACTCCTTCTCCAGCTCCAGTGTCTGGAACTTTGAGTACGGCTTACGCTTTTTTCGCACCGACACCTGGCCGGTCCACTCGTGCATCGCATTTGTAGGAGTCATCGGACCCACTGCACCAACCGACAGACCTCCAGAAGTTCCTGAAAAGAGTTATTAATATATGATATTTAGGATTAGGGCATAATTTAAATGTTAGTGATAAGTTCTCTTCTACGACTTTATTTAATAAATTATTATTCGACTTAAAAAAAAACTGTGTTTCAAATATTCCATAGAGTTTTTAATACATTTTTTCTATTTTACGATTGTAAAGAAATTTTCAAAGTAAACAGATAGCATGAATATTTTTATTGTTTATTGAATCGACTATAATCAGGGTTTTTTAATATAACAATCAATTTTGAACAGTAATTTTTTGAATTTAATTTTTATGTGTTTCTTTTATGTTCACTTTAATAATAATTCGAATTAATAATGAATTATTTAATTAATTTATTATTATTATTTATTATGAATTAAAGGTCAATAAGATTTATGTTTGATATTTAATTAATTTTTGCTTTGATCAGAGTTATTAATAACTTTTAATTAGAAAAGTGATCAATAAAAATAATGTTCATTTATTTTTCTAAAGTATTATATAGGAACTTATCCAAAAATGTTTCCGAGCTCTTATAGTCTGAATAACGACTCGATCAATAAAACTGATTCATAATATTATATTTATTAGCATCAATGGTGATATTTCTCCCTGCTACAAATACATGCACAAGGTTATAATACCTTTATTGTGTATATATAGTGAACTAACAATCTTTTCATAAATTGTATGTTTATTAACTCGCGAATTTAAAAAAAATATTAAACATATTTTATTTGAATACATGTTTATATAAAGTTTCAATCCGAGTGCTGGAAAAACCATATGTGAGATGCGCTAATAATTTAATTATTTGATTAAACTAAAGTCAATAGAAGATACATAGTTTGTTATTAGACTGCTTGGAAACCGACTGATTGAGTACACACTTTATCTCAGTTGTAGAGGACACACCCTCACGGACAGGAGCACAACCTCGGTCAAATGTCGCCGAGTGAATTTATGAGGCATTTGGCAATACGCTAATTAAATGGCAAACTTGATGTCGCAAGTGTCTCAGTTTGCAATTAACATTTTCACATTTATGTTAGATACGAGTACGAGTACGAGTACGAGTACTTGAATGCCTGGAAAGTAGCAGTTACCTGTGCTCGAGTAGGCCTCGGGGAACGCGCGCAGCCCACCTGGGGAGGAGTAGGTGGGCGTCTCGTAACTGGACTGCGAGGTGCCCTCCACCGATTGTCGCGCCGCTGCTGCTGCGCTGACTGATGCATGGCGCTCGTCGGTGGCGCTCATGTATGCCGCTGCTGCAGCGGAGCTCGGCTGATCACGGTAGTTGGGCCAATATGCTGGCTGTGGGGTTACATAAATAGAGAGAGCGGGAGAGAGGAGAGAGGTTGAGTGGGTTAAGTTGACATTGAGTTATTTACGAGACGCCTGTCGACGACTCAGACGCGCAATTCGAGTCGCTATTGTTGTTGTTGTTGTTGTGACCTCACATTCTTACCTGAAACTGGGTCTCTGGGTAGCCATAGAACATAGGCTTGCGATCCCGGTCGAGATAGTATGGCGAGGCATGGTACTGATTGAACTCGTTCTCATATGGCCACGGATGCGCATGTCGCTTAACTGGCGTCGTGGCATCCGCCTCGAATCCGGGCCTGATCGCGGGTATGTGAATTGGCGCTAATGAGATGGACATGTCTGTAGAACAAAAAATAAATCAAGAAAATTATATTCTCTGTTACTGAAGTGCTTAAGTAAGATATGATTACATCTAGATTATCCCTTCGTAATTAAACTCTTAAATTAATCTAAAGTTTAAATACGTTTTTTTCAGTCTTGAAATATTTTAAAGGGATTAACTTCTTAGCAAATACTCTAAAATAAATTAATCTAAAGCTTAAAAACGTTTTTTTTTTTAGTCTTGATATATTTTAAAAGGATTAACTTCTTAATAAATACCATAAATAAGCCAATAATTATAATTAACTAAAGCAAAATTACAATCTAATGGGGTGTTCTTATTGGGTACAGTTTTAGAGTTAATTCACTTATAAATATTAAAAAAAAAAAAGTAAATTAAATGTGTATCTTATTAAACATAGAATAGATTAAATTAGATTAGATTCTCATGATATTATATTTGTATTCAGTTTGTGTTTACACAAAATTATTATTTAGTTCCGAAGACTAGAAGCAGTCGAAAAATAAATTGTTTTATTTCTTTTTTATAATATTTAATTAATGTGGTCGTGTTAAGAATAAAACACCTTCACGTTGTGTAGGAAAGAAATACAAACCACCTCGTTTAGAAGTACAAAAAAAAAAAGTTAGAAAATCTAATTATAAATTAAATAAATGAAAATACTAAATTAAAAAAACTTAAGGCATAAAAAAAATAGTAAACACTCTTTTTTTATATTTTTAAAAATTAAATAAATTCTTGAGTAATGATTTCTTTTATAAAATAATTTTTCAATTACTTATAAAAAGAGGTATACATTAAGGAATAATTTTCTTTTAAGAAATAAGATAAGGGACGCAATTTTTTATTATTCGGAAATACTTAATTCGCCAACTTCCCTTTAACTGATATGTATCTCATGAAGGAGTGGAAATAAGTAAATCGACAAGTGGATAACCTAATTAACTATAGCGCTAGAAAGGGCAGTAGGTGCTAAGAACAATCTGGTTACTTTAGGATAAGTCTGCAGAAGGATCACGAGTTGCTGGCAACTCTTGTGTGTTTCAATTGGAAACCAGGAGCTATGTGATTGCTCACCTGCTTGTTGAGAACTGACACTGGAGGGAGAGACACTCGCCGTTGTTGGCGCCACAATTTGACTTTGACCGGACGCCACCACCGAATTTTGTTGCTGTTGTTGTTGCTGCTGCTGAAGACCTGAAGAGCCGACACTGGAGACGCTGTTTGGAGTCTGTTGCTGCTGTTGTTGCTGTTGTTGTTGCTGCTGCTGATGCGGTGATGTGAGATGCTGGGGTTGTTGGACGGCGGGTCCAGTTGGTGTTTGTGCGGGACTAAGAGCACCTCCAACAGGAGCTGTTGCCAGCTGTTGTTGTTGTTGCTGCTGCTGTTGCTGTTGCTGTGGCGGGGGCAGATGCTGAAGTGGCGTCTGCTGCTGCTGCACGGGCACAATTGGCACGGGTGGGGGATCCTCATACATGACCGCATGTGTGGGCGTGGAATGTGTTGTAGGCGTCGTCTGTTGCTGCTGCTGCTGTTGTTGCTGCTGGAGCACTGAGGATGGCGTGGATAACGCAACCGAGGCGGAAGAGACGACCGTGTGCTGCAGGTGGTGGTGCAGGGGCTGAGGCTGAGGCAGGTGGTGGTGGTGGTGCGGATGATGATGCAGTTGCTGCAAATGCTGCGCGGACTGTTGCAATTGCTGTTGCTGCTGTTGTTGCTGTTGCTGCTGCTGCTGTTGTTGCTGCTGTTGCTGCTGTTGTTGTTGCTGCTGCTGCTGCTGGTGATGATGGTGCTGCAGAGCTGCCGCCGCCGCCGCACTGCTCGTCGAGGTGGGGTGTGGGTGGGAGTGTGGATGGGGGTGGGGATGGGGATGTGGATGTGTGTGATGTGGCCCCCACCAAGCCCCGGCAGCGGCGTGCGACCCGACTGCCGAGACATCGTGGGGGTCGTAGAGAGCGCACGCCAGCGGGATGGTTGGGGTTTGGGGGAGGGGTGGAATATTTACGGTTATTTTGAATGCGTTTCAATCAAACGGCGGGAACGAAAGACACTGCGACACACGCACGCACACACACACACACGCACACACCAAACGGGACGCGGTTGAAGTCCACAGATCCCAATTGGTTGCAACTCCTGCTTCCTTATTGCTCCTCGCAGTTGTCTCTCAATTGGGCTCAATTTAATAAGTAATATTAATTAAGCTTAATTCAAGTCAATTATATTGCGATATTTACTGCTGCTCGCTGCGCTGCGCTTTGATTTGATTTTTATTTGCAGTCTCATATGAGAACGGTTTTTTACGATTCAACCAGTCGATGGTTAGCTCACGCACACATGCATATAAACACGCACGCACGCACGCACACACACGCACGCACACTAAATGAGTACACAGCGCGTGAGGGAGAGAGGGAGAGTGAGAGAGCCGCAGCCGATGTGTGAAGAGCGGACGCTGGACGGGACGAAGAGAGCGCGAATTAAATGCCACCCACAGTTGGGGCGAGTGATTCGATCAAAAGTCAGTCAAAGAGTCAAAGAGACACGAACACAGGGTGATTACGGTGTTCAAAACTCGCACAAATCTTTTCAAATTGGGACTTTTTCAGTTATTAACTTGTCAGTTTATCAGTTGACTTCACTTTGGAAATTTGATCTTTTGTTTATTTTTTTTTATCAATTTTCAGTTGTTGCTCAATTTTCACTTTCAGCTTTAGTATTGGAATTCACACACACAATTAATATGCAAGTATTATAAGTAATTGTTTTGTTTGAATTTGTTGCTATTCTTATTGTTGTTTCAAGTAGTTTAATACCGGCACAAATGGCGCGAGAAATTTTCAGTGCGTGAGAGCGAGTATGAGTTGTTGTTGTGGTTGTTTCTTTATTATTATTTTTTTATTTTTGCTGTGGTTGTTGTTGCTTTTTTGCTTTTTATGTTGCTGGTCATAAAATTTGATTTTACGATCAAAACAAACAATTAAACTCGGCGCTCGCAACAGTTAACAAAATGTTGCCATTTTTCAGGCATGCTACGTGTATTCGCATTTTCTTTTGTATTTCTTATAAATATTTGCATAGATTCTCCATCTGTTTTTTTTTCTAACGTTTTGAGAGTGCCAAAAATATTATCGAACCGAACGGTCACAGCACTTTAAGCAGAATGGAAAGCAAAATCGAATCCGTTCAAGTCAAAAGTTCTCGTTTTTGATGTTAGAGTTGCTGCTTTGGATACTCTGATTGTCGTTGTTGTTGCCGTTGCCGTTGCCGTTGATATTGAGATAGACGCCCGCACGCCTGCAACCGTACAGAGCGAAGCACAAATCTACACTGACAACGCCAGCAAAAACGGCGACAACCAGCAGAAGCAGCACCAACAGCAGCAGCAGCAAAGTCAAAGGCAGCAACGACAGCAACGGCAGCAGAAACGGTGGAGTCTTGCTTTCGACTCTCACTCTCACAAAACAAACGACAGAGAACCGAGGACAGAGCACCGAGGACAGAGGACCGAGGACGGACGACGGACGACGCGAAGGCAAGAGTCAGTCGAAGTCAAGATGTGAACAAAAGGCATTCGATACGTGTGCCTGACAGCGCGGCGCCTTCGGTTCGTGTACCCAAAAGAGAGTCTCGCGCATGCGCATGCTGAGAGTAGCTGTTATTCTGGTGGCTGGCTGGCTGGTGGTGGTTGTTGTTGTTCCTCGCAGTCAGTCGCTCTCTTTGCGGCGCGCTTTATGCACACGCACAGTATACAGTAAGCGAGTGTGTGTGTGCATGTGGAGACGTATATGTATACATGAGCACACGTATTCACGTACACACGCATACACGCATACATGTATCCCCATGTCGCAGTTAAAGAGAAAGAGAGAACTCCAACTTTAACTCGCTTAGAATCCCTGTCAATAATTTTGTTGGTACTTCTTTTGTTAAGCTTAGGATAAAACAATATCGATATTAATCAGTTGAAGGAAATTTAGCAGGTGCACGGGTCAAGAGACGAACGCATGCCAGCACACAGACTCGCACACACACATACACACATTGGGAGACACTTACACAGTGTACATGTGCTTGGCCTTTGTTAGCTCTCTTCGTTGATGTTGGCTTTCTCTCTCTTGCTCACACGTACAGTCGTCTGTGAGTGTGTGGCAGCAACAACAAAGTCTTCTTTCTAGCTGTATGCCGTTTGTTTGGGGCTGATTTGAATATGTATTTAACTCTCGCGCACAACAGCGCCATCTATGGCCGAGATTTGTGTGGAAAGAGGCTGGGGTGGCAGAATTTACATTGTTGTTGTTGCCAGCGTGCGATGTTTTTGTTTTTTCTTTATCCAATTACAGTTAGCAACTTGCGGCCGCCCTCTCCAGCTACAACAACAACGGCAACAACATTAAAAATATCAAAATTTAGGGCGCCTACTAGTCGCACATTATGTTGTACACACGCAGCGAACAACAATATTAAATTGACCCCTTTCCAGGCGCTAATTAATCAGAATGAGCTAAACAAACACATTCACAGTAAGTAATGACAGTAGACAAATTGAGACAATTCAGAAATTGCCTTTCTCAGCTCTCATTCTCAGTTCTCAGCTCTGAGTTGCCATTCACCCTTATCTCTCACCCAAGGAGTAATATCTGCGGGTCCTCGTTTCGTTCCCGTTCAGCAATTGCCGAATTTAACGCTGCAATGGACAATTATGATCATTTTACGACAATTTCCATTGCAAGATGGAAGACGACAAACGGAGAAATGTTGACAAATCATAAAAGGAAACGAATTTTCCCTGCACAACCCCTTTACAACCAGCCAAGGGTCGTGAAGTCAAAGAAATATGTTTTCTTATACCCTTGTTTAATATTCTACATTTAATGTATTTAAGTATAGCTTAGACTTAAAGTTAATCTATTGTACTTAATGCTAATCTATAGAATATGCTATCATCTGTTATGGGGTGGGGGTGGGGGTTGTTCTTACCTGGTGGCTGGGAACTGATGCTGGAGGGAGAGATATTCGCCGCTATCGGCGCAACAATTTGGGTTTGGCTGGACGCCACTGCTGAGATTTGCTCTGATGTCGTTAATTCAGCCTGGACTCAAGATCCTTAAGGTGCTCCAGCGGAAGTCTTCAATTCAATATGCAATGTGTGCTGTAAAAGAAAGTTGAGAATGTGTGTTTAACATTGCAAAGGAAGCGAGGGGAAGAAGGAAATGTGATAAATGTGAAGGCGCCGCTTTACGGCCATTTTCCCAGCACACTTAAGGGTTAAGACATTGACATGACGTCGCCCGTCCTTGCCTAGACCCGACCCGTCCAGAGGAGAAGTCATCTAGCGACTTTATGGCTGGCGCAAACGTCTTGTTTGCATTTGACACCGCGCAGGTAATAATGCATTCGGTCCAGACAGCCAACCAGGGCGCAGGGTGCAGGGTGCAGGCTGTAGGGTGCAGAGTCAGAGTCAGAGGCTGAGGGCCGTTGGCTGTTCCGATGGCCCGGAGTGCGGAAGTGAGCGCCGAGCTAGGAAAATACACAGAGACTGACAGACAGACAGACAGACAGACAGACAAACTGACTGACTGAAAGACGGACAGGGAGACAGTCAGACAGCCGTCAAACACGTCGTAAAATTAGTTTCCTCGTTTCGCATTTGCATTGTGCAATATCTCTAGCTCACACTTCAACTTTAACTACAACTGCAACTGCAACTTCCACTTTCCGGTTGCCTTTGCCTTTGGCTTGGCCTTTGGCGGTGTCAGGGTCAAAGTCAAATATATTTGTACTTTCATTCCCAACACACATACTATATGAATATATACATGTGTTGCACTGTACAGTGAACACTCATGTATTAATTTGCCTCCGGGGATGCACTCAAAACTACCGCCTCGATCGTCATTTAAATACAGTTCCAACTCCATTCCCATTCTCATTCCCAGTTTCAGTTCCCTCATAAAAAACCATTCAAACATTTGACTCCTTTCAAGTTGACTATGAATAAATGTGCAAATGACTCAATTGCAATGATTAGTTAACGTATTTGAAGAAGAAGCTGCAATTGATCAACAACTGCAAATGAATTTCCTTATACCTCGTAAAAAAAACCAATTAAGTGATAATATATCCGAATGAGTTTTTGCTTAAAAGATAAAGCTTTATCTCTTGCCTGATCAAGTCTTAATCATATTTAATTGACGACTGCTAAAGTACTTTCAATCAAGGCTGCAAACTACCAAAATTTTGGTAAAGCCCCGGTTCGATGGTTCGAACCATTGAGAGAGACTTAGGTTTGCAACCCGGTTTACACACCTCCTAAGCCCAAGTTTTGGGTTCAAACCTTCGTTCATATTATATGCAAAAATAAATATTTTTACTGCATATACGTTATATACAATATTATATAAAATTTTTGTTGATTTTTACAACGAAGTTAATTTAAAATAAATCTAATTTTATAAAAGTCTAAATTAGTTATAAAATGACTAATTATTTTATGATTTTTATTGTTTAATATAATTTAAGTGAACTTTTATTGTTTCCCCGCGATTGAATTAACTTTATATCTCGAAATGCACTAAATTTCAAGAAAAGTTTCGACTGTAGATCATTTAGTTCTGCAAATGAACTACTATGAACAAACTCCAGTGAATTGTCGATGGAATGATCATGGAAGTTGACGTACTCGATGTACTTTTACATCACTAAAAACGTATGCAATTATTTTTTTTCGAACCGAGAATTTAATTAAAGAAATTGGTTTCGGTTCAGGTTCGGGTTCACAGAGTATAAAATACTCCTTATAAGGTTCGGTTCATGATCCAGTTCGGATTGTTAAAAATCTCGAACCGAACCGGTTCAGCAAGGTTCGGTTCAGTACCGGTTTGCAGCCTTGCTTTCAATGCATAATGAGATCTTAGTCGTGGACTGCATGATCTATGTTCTAGAAAGTTAAGGTACAGTTCGGCTTGTTACGAATTTTTCAATGCCCCGAACCACTTGAACCCGAACCGACCCCTTTTATTAAATAAATTATTGGTTCGAAGAATATAATAATAATAGCCCCACATTATTATCTATAGAATTGAAGCTGAGAAAATTAATTAAATATTAAGTAACAGGTTAAGCAATAAAACCTAACACAAGTAAATTGAATCATTGAACTACATAAACTATGTTCGTTTGTCTTAATAGATCATCGAATTTTCTTCTGTTTTCCCGTCATTAGCTGTAGGAATCCAAACTAAACTTATTTTTAATTCATTTGAAAATTTCCTCCAAACTTTCACACCAAACAGATCCTGTTGAATAAAGACATTCTCCCAGTTACAGATGAGACGGTGTAATTATTTGTCAACAACAATGAAACCTTTCATCCCATTTACCCCGATGAGATCCGTTCACTTCAAAAAATAAAAGAGGGGAAAAATAAAGAAACAGAATGAAGACAGAGGGCCATTAAAAAGAGTTTCTTCCATATTTAACGATGCTCAAATTTGAATAAGTTAATTAACAAAATTAATATTCAAATGGGTTTATTGCCGCAATGGCGGCTTATGGCTTCATTATGTGGACCCGGTCCGACTAAACAAACAGAACAACTGAAAAAAACTAAGCGTAGCACAGAAATGAGTGAATAAAAATTCACATGCAATATGAAGAAGAAGAAGCTGAATTCCCGTAGAAACGCAGGACGGTAGACGACAGTCGAGTTATCTATGGTGAGAGAAAAGTTCATTGGCTCTCGACCATCCATAAAAAAAAAAAAAAAACCAAGAAAAACAAACATAGAAATCGGGTTTTTGGTGGTCTCTGCGATGCTGCGAACGAATTAAATTAAATTTGTGTTATCCAATTAGACACAGCAGAGCTCAGAGCTCATTGTGCCGCACCTCGCTCTCTGAGGGTCTGTCTCCACCTCAGCATCCCCAACCCCCTTTCAGTCCCTAAATTTAACGATCTTTCTCCCAGCTAATTATGGGACGCCGTCGGTTTGTCTCTCTGTCTGTCCCAAGCCCAATAGCATTGCTGAGAACTTTTAATTGCCATGAATTTCTTTATTCTCAGAACCCTTTTTGGCTTAAACTGTTTTCCATGTAAAGAGCTGAAGCGAAGAATCAAGAATCGAGATATGAAAGATTCCAACTAAGCACGAAAACTGCGCAAACTGAGGTCATCTTAATTCATTGGCGTGGATGAAAAATCTTGTGGTTTTTCCACTTCTCAGTCCCAATTCGGCCTGAAGGAGCCGCTGGAGTCAGCATCGAACAAGTTTCTGGCTTGGCCTTTCCATTCCTGTTTTTTTATTAAAATGAAAACGTGTTTTAACCAGGTCTCAACCATGACTATTCGTAAGAAAAGAAGTCAGGCAATCCAACAGAAATTCAACTGGAGGAGAGACTATAAGAAATACAAACGTAGATACACACGCACACTCACACTCAGATACAATCCATATTTAGAACAAAGAAGTAAGAAAAGATAGAACATAAAGGCACGGAAGAAATACAAGAATTGAGAGACTGAGAAAAATATGGAATATCGCACTGACATCGACGATGCGAGACATTTTGTAGAAAAGTGTCAGATAGATGGAGGGGGACACCATTGAAATAGGAATCATCGGGATGCATTTTTAGAGCATGTGTTGCTGCATCTCTCAGATACTCGGGTGCTGTCAGTTGCCTATATGTCAGAATGCCTCAACATGGACGTATCCCCTCGAAACAATTCATCGATTCTCAGTTTCAGTTTCCCGCCTTTGTGCTCTCGCTTTTTCTGGATAATTTATGAATCTCGAATACAATGCTCTAAGTACTCGTATTCGAGTGTAGAATTGTGCAAACACTTACATCATGTAATTCCTGTCGGGTTTCCAAATCAGATAGATTACTTCAGTAAAATTATGAATATATGGGCAGACAAAATGAGAAGAGAAACATTTAATCTTGACAAATCTGTTTAATAATCTTTATATATAAAATTCTTTGTCCTGACTCACTGACTGACTGACTGACTCACTGATCATTGCACAGCCTAAACCATAAGACCTAGGAGACTGATATTTTCACACAACATAGATAAGATATTTTTATTTCTTATTAAGTTTAAATAGATTAATTTACAGATAGATCATTACTAATGAATAATTTGTAGTAAAAGCTTAAAAAAGAAAGCTCATTACATGATTATATAAAAGTTCTTAAACAATGTCGATCTCATAATGTTTGTAGATATTCGGGCTGCCTATCGATTGTTCGATTGTTTTGCAATCAATTTTATTTCAATAATTTTGGAGAAATTGACTAAAAAATGGATTTTGTGTAGGATCTACATATTTCGTAAACTTACAATAATGTTCACTTCTACTCAATAAATAATTTGATATATTTTTTATGGTCAGAAAAGAAGTATTCTAAAAGTTTAGGATTACAGTAAGATTAGTCCATAATTAATAAAAGTAATGAGCATCTGACAGCCAACGCATAAAAAAAGCACTTTATTTTCTTAAGGATCACCGTAAAGTGATAGAAATATTTACAATTATAATATTAAAGGAAAGTGTTAAAACAATTAACACGTGATTAATTTGTTTAACGTCAAGCTAATAAACTGTAAAGATATATAAACTAATTTATCATGATATGGAAATATTCTTTATGATGTGTTACAATAAAACGTTGTTGATGAATCTTTTTAATGTTGGACAGTAAGCCTCAATTGGGCAATTAGAGACCCTGTTAATGCACCTGAGAAAGTGCCGTGTCCGTATGTATGTTTGTCTCTTGTAATTGTTATTGTTATTCTTGATGTTGTTGTTGTTGTTGTAGCTGCTGCTCAGTTGTTTACTGTGTACTTAAACAATATTTTAGTACAATAAATCTAGCTAGTTAACTGCTTTTATTGCCAGCAAAGCGTTTTACGACAAACAAACAGAGGAAACAGGGTGTCTCAAAGGCAACGTCAGGGTGAGTTGACAGTACAACTCTTTCGAATTTTATGTATGTGTAGGTGTAGGTGTGTGTGTGTGTGTGAAAGTCTCGTGTTGCATGTGGCATGTAATTGTATGTAGATTGTATTATATATTCCAATAAAAATGAGAATGACTATGAAAATTAAAGTAAACACCCCTTAAATGAAAGCAACACTTTAAGTCACTTCAAAAATTCAAATGGTATTGAAATCATGAAAAAGCTTAAATCGTTTTACAATCGCAAACAGAGAGAATCAGAGCTGTCTGGAAGAGTAATCAGTAATCGTTGAGCGAGTCATTCATCTTTTCCAATGATCTGCAACGACCTTCGGCCATATTAAATATTTCATTATACACCACACGTCGACAGTCGTCGGTCGACAGTCGACTGTCAAGGACGCAGACGAAGTTGGAGGTGGAGATGGATAGGCGGGGGAGGGGAACAACAGTCGTGGCCATAAAAATTGACACATTTGCAGTCAAATCGGGTTGTCCCTGTTCTGTTCTGCTCTGCTCTGCTCTGTTCTGACGAAGAATTCAAATTCTGTGCACTGACTCTTGGTCTGTCTGTCTCTCCGGCCAATTGGCCAAATGAAGAGCCATAAATATGCGAGGTCTGTTGAACTTGAAACACACGACTCATTTTATGGTAGCTCTTTTAGCATCTATTGGCATACAAATTGACATCAGCGACAACATCAACAGCAGTAACAACAGCTGAAGGTTCTCACGCGCCTTTTAGGTATTTTCTAAGTATTGCGGCTTTTCAATTTCCTCACCACAAAACTGTTTATTCCTTAGTTGTCTTTGTTTTTCTTTTAAAAGAAAATAGTTCAAATGGAAAATTAGAACTTGAAATTTACAAATGATGACAAATGATTTGGAAAGCAACCGAACGAAATGTCAGATTTTTAATCGCCTTCAAAATATTTAGCACATTGTCAATTATTGATCATTTTTTTTTAAATATATAGATTCATTTAATAATTATTTTTTAACATTTTATGCAATTTAGAAATTAATTTTGTTAGGTTTAACCAATTTTAATTTATTTTCATTTTAGGAAATTATCGATGTCGATGAAGTCATAAAACCTAGTCCAATTCTTCTGCTTCTCCCGAGCAGAAAGTTATCAAATATTTAAAAATGCAACTTAAATTTTATATCGATAGTTTGCTTTAACTAGGTGTCATAAGATAATAATGATAAGTTAAATGATTTATGTAATGTGTTTTGGCTATTTGATTTACAATTTCATGTTGTTTGATTTTGTTGATATTACGTTTGTATATGGTTTGGTTTTCTTTGGGTTTATGACCAGTGGGCCAAGGTGTTAATTGCTCTGCTACAGTCCAGTCGAACAAGGTGTTAATTCCACGTTTATGGGCATTAAATTGGCCACCAGTTAAATTTCGAATACCCATTCATTCCCATCCTTAGTCTGACAAAATACAGAGAGTTATGATGTCTTTAGGAGACGCTCTCATCTCGCTAACTTCTCTGCTTCATATGTTTGCACTCGTCATTAATGTGCGATAAAAGACGAGAAGGCGAAACGAATTCCATTTGGATTTTTATGGTAAATTAATTGTTGAAGAATATTTGAAGCTTATCTATATGCTGAAAATGTTGTGGTAGTCGTAATTGAAGCAAAATATATGAGAAAGTCGTTCAATTCAATTGCAACTTTAAGTTTTCAGCTTTAAAATATTATAGAAAAGTCGGCAAAGCCTTTCAGACACTAATCCAATCGAGGGATGGGGAAGGGAAGATATAAAACTCATTTTGTCCAAATAAGTGAAATCATCAATTTTGTTATTTTTCTTTTCTTTACTTCGTTTTCTTCTTTGCTTTCTATTCTCTAAATTTGAACTTTCTTGGTATTCTGTTATCTCGCACAGCGGGGGATGGCAACTTTGTTGCTATTACTTTGTTGTGGACTCAACTCTAAGCTGGGCATAAGGGAACCCTGGGGGAATCGGCCTTCCTCTTAAAAAGGCCGGGCACAAAGCGACTGCCTCATTTACATAAGCATAATTTACACATAGAGTAGTTACATAGCAAAATAGCTAAAGCACACCCACACACACATGCACAGTCAACGAGGCCAAGTTAGATACACACACACACACACACACACACACACACATACACACACAACAACAGCCAAAGTCAGCAAAATATTTATTCAAATAGCGTGCGTCTTTTCTCTACTCCCTTCTCGCTTCGCTCGTCGTCTACGTCTCCGTCTCCATCTCCGTCTCCATCTCCCTAAAGGTTAATTTCAGTTTCGCTGTATCAACGTCTAGGCCATTGGCAACCCTCGCATGACGGCTCCCTTCCACCCCCGTCACTGCCACTGCCCCTGCCCCTGGTACTTTGGATGACGCCAACAACGACGCCTCCACTGGATACAAGAGTCTCGAGTCTCGAGCAACCCCCACGAGCGACCGGCAGACGCGATAAGCAAAGTCAAAAGCATTCAAAGATTTCAGAAAATGGAAAATGGGGGAGAAATGAAAACGTGGCATGGCCGCCAGAGTTCAACCGAACCGCAAGCAACCCCGGGAAAAGCTGTCGAGTTGCCGAGCAGCCGACGGTATTCGGTGTTCGGTATTCGGGCGAACTGGCAAACACTTTTGCTTAGGTTGTCGCTTTAACTTATACACACATACACACACACACACATACACATACAGACAGAGGCAGCAGAGTTCAGCAACACAACCCCAACAGCATTTAAGGGTGCAGGGGTTGCGGGGGGTTGTTGTTGTTGTTGTTTTTGCTGTTGCTGGGCATAATATCGATCCCTCTTGGGTCGTTGCCTGCGCTCAATGAGTTCTCAATTTACTCAGTCTCCCTTCTGCCCCCTCCAGCCCCCTCTTTCACTCCCCTTGGGGCACACCCGTGCTGCTCATGTATAGATTTCGTATCTATAGATACACGCAAACTTGGCGTTTGGCAAAACATTTCACAGTTTAAGTGAATTTGTTTTTTCTCTTTCTGGCCACCATTTTGCAGCAAGTTTGCACAGACACATACAGTCTATATAGTATAGATACTGATTCAGATGACACAGGCATTCCTGCATGACATGAATATTCCACAACAATTCTCGATATCGAATTCGAACTCGAGTATCTTTAAGATACGTTTGCATTGGCGCCTATTAAACTCCATTGCGTTGTTCACGTTGACATTATTAATTGAATTATAAATTTTACATTTTATTATTATGTCTGCTGCCCCTCCCCGTTTATACTTGCCACATCTTGTGCATGTGCAATGCGCTACGTGATACGCCTGGAAACATTTCCCCCTCCCCCCACCATTCCACAATTGGGATTCGTGGAATTTCAGCTGAGTAAACTGGTAATGGAGGACCTCAAGCTAATTTTCATTTGGGTGCATGTGAAGTTGATAATGCAGCTCTGACAGGCTGAGGCAGAGACAGTACAGTGGGGCAAACTCAGAAAACTCTACTCATAAACTGTGAGCATTTATTCTTAAGTCAATTCCAATAAAAACATTTAATTTTTGCTATATAAATAAAACTCATTATCCTGCCGGGCGATGGTGACGGCAATCAACGCAGAGTCCAAATGGTAAGAAGTAGAACCTTGATATTTTTACAATGGAAATTCAATATGCAAGTAGATTCAATTCAATTATGAACTGTTAATATGAAAAACATAATTTTTTAAGACTCATATGCCAACCTAATTTTCTAAAAATCAGGCTACTTCTTCATATAACTTCCATAGGAACAATTAGAATTAAAAAAAACCTATTAACCAAACTCAGAGTTGAATGTATTTCTATTTATATATATTTTTATTTTATAAAAATAAATTTATTATGGTTATATGTGTCAATTAGGGACTTTTTGAAGAATTATATGAAATGTGTTGATCCACACTTAGAGAATTTTATTAGATTTTGGATATAAACCACTTGGTTCAAAAGTTGTTTACATTAAATTTTTATTTACAAACTTGTGTTTAATTTTTACCTTAAAAATTAAGAAAAACTTTTATTTATGATTTGTATAGTAAAAATAAAAAAATAATATTAATTTATTATTTTAATAATAAAAATTGAAATTAACCTTAAGTTTTGATATTTATAATACAAATTGAGACCAAGGGTTCTGTTTGATTTTTATTATAAAAATAAGTATTATGTGCGATCACTGATTTCAACCACTGTGTTTGGTAAAAAGTTGACTGTTGGGGGAACTTAAGAGAACTCGAGTCCAACCGCCGAGCCGCTGCTCGATTAGCTGAGCGACGAGGCGGGCTCGAGATAACAAGTCCAACCGGTCCGTCCGTCTGTCTGTCCGTTTGTGTGTCGGTCGGTCCATCGGTCCGTTAGAGACATGCGAGTAGAAAGCCACAATCAGAAATTTAATAATGGCTGCACAAAAGGCAGCACGAAGCGCGTTGACGTGCACATATTTTACGAGTTTTATACACAGCCGGGCAACGGATTCGTGTTGTATCTGACGGATGCACATGCTACAGACAGACAGACAGACAGAAACACGGACAGGGACGGACATCGCATTCCACTTGCTGCGGAGAGAAAGGCAACGACAAAGACAAAGGCGAACGCAAAGGAAAACAAGAAACGAATGAAGTCATCAAAAATGGCCTCCCTTCGCCTTGGCAGGCTAGTGAAAGCGGCAACACTCTCACCTGCTGGACTGTCGCAGTTCAGGGGTCAGGTGTCAGGGATCAGGAGTCAGGAGTCAGGCGTTTCGGTATGTAAGTCCTGCCCCTATATGGCTGCTGATCGGCTGATCGGCCGATCTGGCGATCGTCAGCTGCGATGGCTGCCCGCAGGAGCGACAGCCTGGATTCCTGGCCTCGATTAAACCAGGCGATAACACAACGGCTAACAACTAGTTGGCCAACTTGCTGCCTGTTTTCTTCTGTTTTATTGTATTTTTTTATGGCTTCATAAGTGGAACTTGGTTGCTTTTCTTCTAGCCTCTTGTCGCGCACGATTTTCCCTTTGTTCTGGCGAAAGTCGTAAACATTTTCGACAAGCTACAAGCCCGTGAGCAGGTTCCTCCAGTCGGTTCCCACTCGCTATATACAATGGGAATATAGCTGTAAATGTCAAGATTTTGAAATGCATCGCTTAATCGGGAGGAGCGACGTCTGATGATGCACCTGACGGAGCAAACATCTGGTATATCTGGTATTTCGGACCGATCAATTGTCCAGCCTTTGAACCCAGCGACCGATTGGCAATTAGCCCAGTTGTCCAATTTCTCATGCTCATAAAAATGAACTTCAACTTTTGAAATGAATTCATGATTGGCTGCCACCCAAGTGGCATATCAATCAAAGGCAGAAGGGGGGAGTTTTGGGTGGAAGGGGGCCGGTGCACCCCTTAGAAAAATCCACTCATGAGCGACATTTTTTTTTAGCGCTTTTGTGATTTTTGGCAATTGATTTAATGTGTCATTCATAGATTTTTATTGCGTCATTTTATTGCCGTCTTTAACTTCCGATTTACCACAATTGGCCCGCTTGGACACTGCCCCCAGGCCACGCCCCCACCAATGTCATTCTCACTGTATGTGTTTGTGTGTGTGTGTGTGTGTGGCATCTTAACAGGGAAATCATGTACTCGCCGTACTTTACTTTATTTATTGCCATTTTTAATACCGCTCCGACTTGCCAGCCGGACATTTTAACACCCTGCACGCTGTTGTTGTTGTTGTTGTTGCTGTTGCTGCTGCCGAATAACGGTTGTTGGGGGCACGGAACAGCAGCAGGAGAGAGTCGAGAGGAATGGAGAGGAAGCGGCCACTTTATGTTACAATAATGTTCCCTCGACACTGGCGCTGCTTGCAATCGAATTGTTTTGGCCATAAAATCAAAAAGGTAATTCGAGTAGCTGGAATGTCCTTTAACGGACTCTTGATCTACTTCTGCTACTTATGCCCACTTGAGCTATACAAATACCTCTATCATTTCCATGTGCAACAATTACAAATTATCAAAAATTGATTATAAAGAAACAATTGAGTTGAACTTACCGCAAATTAAATCAAATGGTGCTGCCAAGTGGTTTTATTTATATGCAAAGAGCTGTAACAAAAGATAATATAAAGAAGTTTAATAATAATATAACTATACAAATTTGACTGACAGATAAATAGCAGAGTTTTTTATATTCAAAGCAAGCGCTTAAAAAAACTATTAAAATGCACTCAATTGATGAAAAGCATTTGAAATTAATGTAAAAGAAACACATATTTAACGAATTAATTATTATATTTTTTTTCAATTAAATAATTTAATAGGAAAACAAATGTTACTATATAAGAGAAATTAATTTATTTCTTTAAAGTCGACTAAAACCAATCGACAAAAAGTTCAAATTATGCATTAAATAAAAAGTAATTTAAAACGATAAGAATTAAATAAAAAATAATGAATAATTAAATAATAAAATTTGCAAATGATTCAGCTTAAAGACTAAAAATATAAAAAAGTTAAATTATGGTAAGATAAGTTATTTTAAGCTTCGTTTTGTTTTAGTTAACTTTTTCAGTTAATTTAAAACTAATGTGAAACATTAAAAAAAATTTATTATAATACAAAAACAATGTTTTTTGCTATGGTAAAGTTATGAAGTAAACAGAGAACAGTGTTGGGTAATTGAATTATTAATTTATGAATCTATAGTGTCTGATTGGAAATTGATAAGCACACATATGCATTTTAAAATACCCACAAAAATGATAATGTGAATATTTGCTTATATAATACGCTTCATTATCTATTGGAATACCAGTTGTCGAATGGAATGGAACTCACCGAGTCGAGGCCCTGATAATGTGGCTCGATAAATTCAACAAATCAATACAAATTACGATCTGCCAGGGAAATGTTTATTAAGAATCGGGGCACTCGTTAAAATTGAAAAGAAAACACACACACAACCCGATTTAGGAGTCGTAAATATTCTTATTGTTGTAGTATTATTAATTTAATTGTTATTATTAAGTATCGTTTGATGAACTTTTAAACAACTTAAAACTTGAAATTCAGATATTTATTGCCATTAGCCGCATTGACCCGGCCAGCGATAATTCCTCCGACTATAGCTATCGATATTAAATAGTCCGACATAATTTATGGATGCACGCGATCGAATCCCGCACGACGACGGCTTCGTCTAAAAGCCGATTCGATCCGAGCTGGCCAAGAGTTGGGCAGGAGCAGGAACTGAGGAGGCGATAGGCGATGAGGGGGATCGGCATTCGAATCGGGATTAACACACACACACACACACACTGATTCACACGTACACACTGTGACACTGGCGCCAAGGCAAGGGCCAAAACAAAATGAATTCCAATTGAAATGAATTCAAATCAAATCCGCGACGCGCATGCGAGATAACGACTCCGAAATTGTTAGAGAGCAACTAACACTAAAAAAATTAAATTCAATATTTTTTGTTTAGACAAAAACTGAACTGAAACGAACACCGAAAACTGGCGAACCGAATGCGAACGCGAATGCCGCGAGAGCGAGTGACGAGACAGAGAGACAGAGAGAGACCAGAGACCGATACTCAGCCCGAGTCAGCTCTCACGTCAACTTGAGGCAAAGATCTCGTGAACGGGCAGAGGTGGAAGACAGAAAGGGGGGAAGGCAGAGAAACACACAAAACATTTTTACATAGTATTATTTTGGGTTTTATTACCTCCCAACTGATGGACGGACAGCAAGCGAGGGGAGGGAGCAGAGTCACGGACAGACAGAGAAGGGGGGAGAGGGCACAGCCCAAAGCACAAGCGGAGGCAGAGACAAAGGCAGATGATGAGAGCGAACAAGTGTACATTCAAATACGAGCACACGATCTCGCGATCTCGCGGTCTCGCGATCTTGGCAATGTTCCAACACTGAACGTGGACATGGAGGAGGAGGCGATGACGGGGTGGAAATGGGAATGGGAATTTAAATGAAAATGGAAGCTAAATGCGGTTCATCTTAAGCGCACCGACAAAGTTCAAAATATAAATACATACATACATAAATAAATATATACATACACATATATTTTTTTGGTTTCCTTTAATTTTATTTTAATTATAACATTTTCAACGAGCGTGTGTGTGTCAGTGTGTGTGTTCGCTTAGTGTGCGGCCATTCAAAAATAAATACACATTTACTCATCACACTCAGTTATTTAGGGACACACACACACAATTATATATATATATATATAAATATATCTAAACATTCATAGTTACAAGTACGCACATATGTCGCATATACAAACACTCGTCTTTATGTACGAAAAAATATCGAGAATCCGAACAACTTTGCATGTTTCGACCAACTTTGCATATGGCTGACAATCCTCCTCCTCTTTCCCCTTCTGCTACCCCTCCTTTCAACAGTCATTCGGATGTCACAAGTTGAGGCAAAAGTTGCTTGAAATTGCCAACATTCTGGGTCAGAAATAAACAAGCTAAAGTAATTCACTTCTCGACTATAGATACCCTGTTAGAAATTCAATATCAGTGCAATCAAAAACACACCATAAAATATGTTTCCTAGTTGATCTTAGGTGACACTAATTAAATAAATAAAATATTAGGTAAAAAAAAAATATATTACAATATATTTAAAAAAAAATGTGATAGGAAAATTAAAATGTAAGACACCACTGCTCTATATGGAAACGCAGACTGACTATAAGGTTTAAAACTTAAACTACTAAATCAAAAAAACAACTAAAATAAAAAAAGCAGAGTTTAAAATTTGGGCAGGGTCTTCTGCTGTTGATTAAATCAATTTTCAAAGCTATTCAGAGCTCAAATCAAAAAAAAACCTAGAAAAAAGCTATTGTTAGTCAATTATTAATAGGCCATTTTTTTCAATGTCTAGTTAAGGTCTCAAATAACTATCAAAGGAATATGTTCACGTAAAATGCATAGAAATTAATAAGAAATTTGAATCTGTATCTCTAAGATAAATTGAAACTGGTAATTGAAAAAAAGATAATATTCATTTTATAAAACCAAATCTTTAAATTTGTATTAATTTTTAAAAATATTTCAAATTTATCGATTTAGCTTGCCATAGATATTGTAAATTTATGCTAATACAATAGAAAATCGTAAAAGACTTTTAAGCTTTTAAGTTTTTGAAACTAGTCTTCAAATTATTAATTAAACATGAAAGATTGAAATGGTAATTGAAAGTAATTTACAGACAGATGGACATTGTATTATAAATTAATAAAGCTACAATGACATCGGTGATCTTTGGGCTAAAAAGTATTTCACACCTTTTAAGACTTTTTTCGTAAATAAATGTGGGTCTAATAAATTAAGTTCCAATAGCATTAATTCTTCCAGCTCTCATAATTTACTTTTATTTCTTCAATGAACACTAAAAATAAATCTGCTATGATAATTTGTTGATTTAGTTAGTTATGATTTGTTTTAGCTTTAACTGCAACTAAGTCATGGTTTTAGAAGGCAGGCAGAATTATTAAAGCAGACGAAATGGAAAAGAATAAGATAGTATCAATATATGTTTATAGTTAGCCAGTTTTCAAACTGCGAAGCCGATTGGCAACATGAATCTCAAGAGAAATCGTTAAAAATGAGCAATTGTTGTTGTTGTTGATGTAGTTATTGCTGCTGCTGTTATTGTAGTTGTTGTTGTTGTTGGCATCCTTATTTGTTTGCAAACTCGTTTGGACTGACAGCGCTTTGACTGAGGTTGCCAATCAAACCTGTTCCGAGTCAAGTGCAAAAAAGCAGCTCTGAAATTGCAACTTGACTGAAAATCAAGTTAAGCTTTAATTAAAAACCTGGAAAATACAATTAAAAACCCGCCAGCAACAATAACAACAACAACAACAACCTGTACAATTAACAACAGTCGAGGCGAGAGAAAAAAATAATAATGTTTAGAAAAATCTTGCCAAAGTGTTGTGTGTAATTGGCCAGCGGGGCTGAAATGGCCGAAAAGAGGGAGGGACAGGGGCAGAGGAAGGGGCAGACAACTGTGGGCTAATGCTATTTCTGTGTAGTTGTAGTTGTAGTTGTAGATGTGTGGTTGTGGTTGTGTGGTTGTGTGGTTGTGGCTAGCGACTGCTGCTGGCCATGAACGAACTAACGAACGAATACGTTGATCACCAGTGCGCACATCCAACTGCTGCCCCGCCCCCCACTTCGCCCTCTTCCCCTCACGCCCCGTCCGATCCTCGGGAGTGCGGCCTTGGGGTCTGCTCACTGGCTGATTGCGGCTGCTTTGTTACCTGATGCAAGCGAACAAGTCGAGCGGACTGCCCCCTTCCCCCTCTCCACCCTCCCAGTGGAGTGTGGGGAGGAAGTGGAAGGGGAAGGGGGCAAGTAATAAGCGTGTTTCATAAATTGAAAGCTGCCGCCACAGCAAAAGTTATGAAAACGATGGAAAAGAAAGAAAAAACGCCATTTAGATTGCAATCTGGCTGCCAAACCGGCGAAACGAGCGGTGACCGTCGACTGGCCAAATGACCAAATGGCCAAATGGCGACTGGAAAAAGCGCTCGACTCGAAAATGGCCGACAGAAGCAGTGACTGGTCAGAGGGAGAAGTTGAGAGGGGAGAGTGAAGAGGGGGGCAATGTGGCCAGCGGGCAAATGTACAAACACGAAACGAAACGCGGCCATAAAACGCTTCAGATTTGCGGCTTTCAGCGGCAACAACAAAAACAACAACAACAACAAAAATGCGAGTAATTATTTTTATTAAAGAAAAAGAAACACAAACAGTAGCAATCGACCCTTGCACTTGCCTCTTCCTCCTTCACCCTCTCTGCCCTATTCCGCCCCTGGACATAGCTTCCCCATTAGAACTGGTCACACCTAAAAAAGTAGAGACAGACAAAACTGTAACGATTGCCAAACATCATTCCTTCAAATAACCTTATTTGCATATCTTTTTAAAGCTCAAAGTTGCTATTATAAGCAACATATAAAGGATTACCATATATCTTATATCATATAGAAATTCCCTCTGCCTTATTTGGAAAATTTATTTCTTTTTTTTAAGCTTAAATTTCCTAGGTCAAGCGGAAGTTTGTTAGCTTCAGATAAAATCTCCATGATGAGATCATCTAATGAATTCATCTGTAGTCTACAAACTATCTTCATGGTGAGAACTGTTAACAAACAGACCTTATAACATGCGAGTATATACCTAGCCTATATTTGGCTATGTTGTGCATAAGAAATAACTAAATAAAATATGGCTTACAAATTTCAAGATCTTTAAGAGCGAAAATCCGTTTGGAAAAGCAAACCATGAACCCAAGATATTGGTTTCATTTTAATTTTCCTTTTTTTCTTCAATCTATAAAACTATTGAATAAAAATGAACATAACTTTATAAAGAATCTAACTTGAGAGAATATATAATAATATTATAATTATTACACTGTTTCAAGGTTAACTAAATAAATATAATGGACTGTAATCATTATAAGTTTGATTGTAAAAATTTCATAATAATCATTATTATTAATTTTTATTAACTTTTATTATTTTTATTTTGTGCATGTTCCTTACATAAAAGTCGAAACATTAACATTATTTTTAATATTGGGATATTTCACGCTCTTTTAAAGTTACTATAAGTAAATGATTTTTTCAAAAAAAAAAAACCAATTATTCATAATTTACCGTCCCTGAAAAATATATATTGTAAATCAATATTATAACTTAACTGTTTGTATTTCCTTATTTATTGTCATAGATAGTTTTGAGAAACTCAAAAAACTCGAACCAAACCAGCTCCAATGATATCAAGCTGAGATTTTATAAAAAACAAGGGGGCTCCGCCCCCTGCTCGCTTCGCTCGCCTACCCCCGGCTCGCTTCGCTCGCGGTGAGGTGCGGCTACAGTCGAGCACGCTCGACAGTAGGATACCCTGAGCCCATGTACTCTTTTATAAAAGTTGATTGTTGCCCATTTTCAATGGGCTCAGGTATCAAAAATTACACACGCGAAACTATGAACAACTTTCGGTTTTCTGAAGTCACTGTGCTTATCACTGCAGACTACGTTATTAATGCCTCACTGAACTAATACATCACTCGATTACGATTACGACTTGCGATTTACCAATTTATCAATTTCTAATTAATTTTAAATAAGTTTAATATAATAAACTTTAATATAATAAACTTGTTTAAAATTAATTAGAAATTGATAAATTGGTAAATCGCAAGTCGTAATCGTAATCGCTTGCATTCGATGTAGCGTGTGTCAAGAGTAGCCACAAACTACAACTTTGCTCAGCCTGCAATCTGGCAGCACCCATTTTCCTCTCTCACTCTCCCACTTACGCAACAAATTCAAGCCTGCCAAAGGCTGCTGCAGTGCGCGCGAAATTTGAAATAAAAGGCAATGTCTAATTTTATGAGATTCTTAAAGCGGAAAATGCTAAGTTTTTTTTTACAACGATAATAAGCAGATACTTATTATATATATGTGTAAGGAATCGAAAATATTAATAATTAAAATTATTATTTTGCAGCTTTCAGTGCTCGGCAAAGATGCAAAAGTAGTGCTGCAAAATGATCGCTATTTCTCTCATGCAATTTCATACATACATAGCTATCAGCTTCTGCTGATTTTGCCATGCAAAATACATATTTATATATTAACACAATTATATTTTAATCAAATTGTATATTTGTATATACATAAATTATACATTAACATTTTCATTACATGATATCGATAATATTTTTGCTTATCGCTTAATTCTTATTTGGTACCAAAAAAATAATGGGTACTTATTCGTTCTGTCTTTGTGCGCGCCTTGCATACAAACGTGAACATGCTGTCTCGCTCGCACGTTTGATTTGCCATCCAAATGTAATTATTCAACTAAATCTAAATTCCGAAATAACTTCTTTATTTATGGGTCAATCGCTTTGAAATTTTCAGGGTCGTTTAATACGCATACTTCTCAACTGATTGTTCAGTTAGGGAGTGCTATGTCAAAAATTGCGCCTGTAAATCGTTATTTTTCAATTTGTGGGCGAAGGGGGCGTGGCACCTAAAATTGGAAACAAACTTGACCTGCGTATGGTATTCACAAACCTGCATTCCAAATTTGAAGTCTCTAGCACTTACAGTCTCTGAGATCGACGCGTTCAAACAGACGGACAGACAGACGGACAGACGGACAGACGGACAGACGGACAGACGGACAGGGCTAGATCGACTCGGCTGTTGATCCTGATCAAGAATATATATACTTTATGGGGTCTGCCACCCCTCCTTCTGCCTGTTACATACATTCTGCCAAACACATTATACCCTTTTTTGCCCATTTTCAATGGGCTCAGGGTATAAAAATAGGATAGAAGTATGAAGAGACAGAGAAAGTGAGAGCGAGAGAGAAATAAATAAACATTCTAATATTGTTCATTTTTATTTGATTATTTGATTCCTAAAGCTTCAAGTCAAAGATTTTAAGTTTAGGTGCTAGTTATATGTACATGAATTTAAGATTTTAATCAGTAAGAGTCTTATTTATAATTCTTATTTTTAGACCCCGTACTTAAGAAAAGTACAGGGGTCTATTGGTTTTTTTATTACTAAGTACTATCATTATTATTATACAAGTACATTAATTACTGGCACTTTGAAAACATCTTTGCTATCATTTATTTTACTTATTATCAACCCCACTGTGAATCGAACTTCTATCATTTCGAGTATTGTAAGTGGTATCACATCATTGGCCATTGATAATTAAGCCTCAAGATTAGCGGAAAGTCATGTCAGGCTGTCGATGTCGATGACAATGACAATGGCATTATCAATGAGTAGCAATTAGACAAATGCAGTTATCAACAGAAATAACGAAGGGGCTGTCAAATTTAATGGCTGACTAAATTACAAAATGGTTAAACAAACATTGAGCCGGAGACAGATGAAAGTAACACAGATGTGACTCAAGAGTGCACACTGTACATATGTATGTAATTTATGTATGTATTAGTGTTCAAGTACATTGTGAAGTCAGTGAGGCGATAGGGGGAAAAACTTGTGAAAATATTTGAAATATGCAACTGTGGCAACAATGCCAGAAATGCCAAGCAAAGAGGCAACAAAGGCAAACCGCCAATGGAAAAAGGAAGTTGAAGTGAAGAGAGAGAAAAATAGTAATTTTCCATCCATCATAAATAATGTTAAGCGCCACGGCTGAGGGAAAAACATGCACGGTCCATTAACTTTTTGCGGAGCGAGGAGCACTTGGAACGGGAGCGGGAGAGGGAACGGAACGGGAACGCGCTGCTTGCCACGCAGCAAGCAGAGACGCGGCGTCGACTTTTAGGCGGCCTCGACACCAGTCTCATGTGTGTGTGTGAGCGCGTGTGTGTGTGTTACTGCCATTTCGAAAGCTGCGAGAGATTTGCAACCAAGCAAAATATCAAAAAAATTGAAGACAAAATAACCAGTTGAAAACAGTTTGCTGAATCTTGTTTTTGTTGTTCTCTCTGCTAACCTCGACTTGCCATATATGTATTTGGCTATGTGTGTGTGTGTGTGTCTGCGGTTAAAGGTTAAAGTGGGGGTAAGCACTTAAATAAAGTTGAATTTGGCAAATGTTTCTTCGCTGCTGACAGTGTCTGAATTTCCGACTGCCAACTGCCGACTAATTGCAATTGTCTTAATTGTTAATATTATTTTAATTGTATCTTTTTGACTCGAACGCTCAGATGTCATGCTGAGCTTTTGCATTTAATTTCAAAGAGCTAATAAATTTAATTGTGTGGCGATTAAGGCGCCAGCGAATTGTGCATTCAGCAACTAAAGCGCAACGTCATTAAACCACACCTCTGTCTCAGTCTCAGTCTCAGTCACAATCGCAGTCGCAGTCGCAGTCTCTGTCGCCGTCTCAGTCGCAGTCTCTGCTGTGTGTCGGAGGCTGCATTAAGTGTAGAAAAAGGTTAAAACGTTCAAAAAAGTCTACAATTTTGCCATCTTATTGGCCATAACTAAGCATTCGATTTAACAAATGGAGTAATGTTGATCTTATCAATACAATAAAATAATATGAGTCTTCTGCTTGTAAAATCGGCTAAAAACATTTAGGAAGGAATATTGAATTTTACAACCAGAGAAAAAACGGTCAGTAAAAATAAATTCAGCTGTATTTCATTTTACATGTTAGATTTAAATAGAAAACGTATTAAAATAAAATATAATCAACTTTTATTTACTAAAAACTTACTTTCATGTAAAATTTAATGTGAATGTAGTAAAACCTAAGAGTTTGTGAAGCTAATTTTAATATTTCGCTTCTTAAAATTGGAGCCGATTTTTTTTTAATTTCTTTTTTAAGTCCGGGGGCTTAATGGCTAGTATCGCCGACCTGCCACAAACAGAACTTTTCAGTTCGAAAACCTGGGTTCGAGTCCCATTCTGTGCTATGCTAAAGTAGAACAGTCACGAACAAAAATCTATTAAATTAGATATACACTCGTCATCATATATTTAGTTTTAAATTAATAATAATTGAAAATTAAATAAAAATATTAAAAATAGAAAAATTAGAAAAAAAAAGTAATTGAAAAGCAACAATACTTTTGAAATATTTTTTTCCTTTAATAAAAATACAAAATTAGTTCAAAAATCATGTTTTTTTATTATGAAGTATATTAAATTTCAATATTATAAAGCTTTAATTTATTATGACAAAAAATGTAAAGCCATAGAGCAATCATAGAGCAAAATCATTTTTCTCTGGTTGTACAATTTATTAAATTTGTTAAATTTCCTGCTCAAAAAGTAGATGTTACAAAAAATAAGTATATGAAATATATATATAAATATATACACATGATGTTATTTTATTTTCGTTACACATATGTAATGTGTTTCATATATGTAAGTAAAAAGTGCAGCAGCTGCAAATAAAGTAAAAAAAAAAAACATATGCAATGGCTGCGTCGCTGCTGGCTTCGCTGTCACGCAGTGACAAACTCAACACACAACCAACGAAACTCACCACAGTCGACAAAGACGCAGAGCGGCATGCTGTTGCTGTTGCTGCTCTGCTCTGTTGCCGCTGAGGGATATTGGTAAGAGCGAGGCGACGATCGCTCGATCGCACTTCCCCTGCCAGCCATTAGTGCGAGAGGGACACAAGACCAATGGCCGATACACAGCATGGAACTGCCCACTTTAAATGGAAGTAGCAGAATAAGAAGTAGCAGCACAAAAAGAAAAGAATAAGAAAACAACAAAGACGACAGCAGCAACGAATGGGAATAAAACAAGTGTATGGAATGCATGAACACTGTGCGAAATTATAGAAACAGCAATAGATAATAAAAATAATCGCTTTTTAATTGTTTGGCATGCTTTTGTTGATGCCGTCGATGAATCACTAATAAAATGTCAAAGCAAAAGCAAATGCAAAACAAAAGCAGCGCAAACGACGCTTAAAATGTTCAACAAATCAAAGTCACTTTTGTTTGTGTCCGTTAAGTGCCGTGGCAGCCCCTCAGTCCCCTCAGCCCCCGATCCCCCACTCTTTCCGTCCCCCACAATCCCATCCGTGTGTCTAGTGAAATTATTGCTAATATAAAAATATTTTGTAGGCTCATAAAAGCGACTACGCCGGCACAGACACTAGACTTGTGTATTGGTGTGGGTGTAAGTCCTGTATGTGTGTGTGTGTGTGTGTGTGTAGATGGTGTGTGCGTGTGGGCGTTGAGTGTCTATTGATGCAGTCCCGCTGCCGACGCGACGCCGACGTCACTGCCACTGCATTCGCCAAACGCAAATCGTACAATATTTTAAGGCCTAATTTTTTGACGAGTTTTTAAACGATTGTAAAACTCTTTTCTCGCTCGCCTGTTTTTACGAGTGCGAGGGGCCATTCAAGTGTTTGAGCGAGTGAATTATGGGACAGGCCCAAGATACATACAGTTCTCCTTCTTTCTTGTTACACACTTACCCATTTACATATACACGTATGTATTCGCTTCTACATCGGTTGTTATTGCGGTTTATGGGCCAAAGCCAGAACCAAAAAGAGTGTGACAAAGCCGAGTAAACTGGGTGGCGTTTATTACGTGAGTTATGACACCTTCATCGACAGCAAGCAAAAAACTATTAACAATAGTAAATTTAATTTGGAAACAATAAAATCCGCACAGATATTGCATAGCAATGAGGATCCGCTCCAGGTAGCGCCCTCATAAAAATGCCAATTGCAAAAATCATAACAAATCATAAAAGTTTTTATTTAAATTGCCCATCATAGAAACATCAATTATTCAGTCAATTAATCACACTTGAGATTGATTCTAAATGCTTTTCCAACTGTGCTTTTACTCACACTATTAAGACTATCAATGATTATCCAATAAAATAAGTGGAATTGTAAATAAACCGTTTTCAACATGGAATTCTTAACATTAACATGAACTTTCACATTCTTCGATTGCCTATTTTCGAGTTCAATCAAAGTGCTAACGAGTATCGAGCTTATTAATTTTCATACTCATAAATAAACTTGTTCTTCTTCTTCTTTTGTTCCTGTTCCTGTTCTACACACACAGAGGCAAACATATTGTAAAACAATTATCACCTGTTGCAAATTATTCCAATTTTATGCCCGGCGCGTAATATCAGTGGCTGTTCTACCTCTCCTCCTTCCTCCTCCTCCGTCCTCTTTCTTCCCCTCCTTGTCTCACATAGCACTCATAAATGCTGCAGAGACATCATAAAAATGTTTGAAGCACCGCCGACACCAGCCCAACAACAACATTCTGAACATCAACAGCAACAACAGGAACAACATCCATAAATCCCGATTATGGTTTCTGGATTTATTGCACTCAGTGGCAACAACTGCCATGCAGACTGCGGTCAAAAACACCAAACGGTGCACCCTGTATATGCATTTGCATCTTTCGTACTTCGAATCTCTTCAAGTTCAACACAAATTTGGACAATTCTCTTAGACTTTCGTTTACTTATAAGTATAGCTATAAATCACTTCATAGTATCGTCTTATTGAGAATGATGTTTAACATTTCTCCAAGAAAAAGTCTTCGAGATTTAGCTCAAATCGAGCTATGAATCTCCCGTAAAAATGACAAACAGCTGTTTGTTGCCAAAAAAAAAAAATTAAATAAAAATAGAAAGAAAAACTGCATAAATGTTAAGATTAACATCTGTAAATAATGCGAGGTTTTGTTTATGGCAACGATTCTGCACAAATAAACAAGTCCAATCTGAATGCAAATGAAATTAATGCCTCTGCATTTTGCTTTTTGCCAAAGGAATTCAGTTGTATATTTCGCAGCAGTTTGTTCACCTTTCGACAGTTAAAAATAATTTCCACATTACATATGTACACGCATTTATACATATTTATGGACACTGATAAAAAAATGTTCTTAAATCAAGATTTTGTCTCAAAACTAAGAGCTTTGGTCTCAAAAATGCGTCGAGAACATAAAACACTTCAAATAAGACCAAGTTCTTATTTTAAGAATATATGTTCTTAATATTTAAGTCAAAAATTAAAAAAAAATAAAACTGATTTTAATAATAATAATAATAATGAATATTTCAACTGAAGCGGCATCTCTAACCAGAGCGCCACTGGAAAATTCATGTTATACATGAAATAGTACATATTTATACCTAACAATTTAAGATTTTTATTTTTGTATTTAGAGCTTAGATTTATTTGATTAATATTCGTAATATAAGTAATATGGTCTTATTTTAAGAACTAAATATTTAAGATGAATGTTTCTGATTTTAGAAGTTGGTCTTTTTTTTCCGTTTTTGTTAGTATAGATGGCATGTGGAGAGCGTTGCTCATTAATTTATTTCTCCACGATTGCGAGGCCTAATCAGTGGGTTGGCATCATCCACGACTTCCAACTGGCCATATAAAATGTGACACTTTTATAGGGCACTTGGAATTCGCTGCGGGCTGCAACGAGTCCATGGACGAGCCCAAAACATCTTGGTAGACAGAGATAGAGGTGGAGACAGCGACAGCGACAGAGACAGAGGCTAATGCACATTTGCATATGTTAAATTTACATATGCATCTAACAGATGCGGTTTAAAGACACAGTCCCCATTACTATACACTGAAAAAAAAAGGCCAACGACGAAAATCAAGAACATTCATCTGAAATATTATGTTTTTTAAATAAAACATATTTAAAACCATACCACTTATTATTATCCTTTTTTTTATTGACTTAAATTTTAAGAACATTTATTTTTATAATAAAAATACTTATAGTAAGAACGTGGTCTTCTTTGAAATGTTCTCAAAACTAAAATGTGATTTCTTACTTAAAAAATTGTATACTTTCGACGGATTTTTTTAGACCAAAATCTTGAATTTAGAACATTTTATTATCAGTGTACCAGCATCCATTAACCGTCCAACAAGCTGTCAAGGCAATGAGCAGAGACTGAAAAGGCATAGCTGGAATTTAAAATACCATTTTATGATGCTGTATCTGTATCTCTAGTCAGCAAATGTGTATCTGTATCTGAGTCTGCTGGATATACATTTAAATTAGAGCACGACCTGCACGCGCACCAAATCAAAATATGTACAAATACAAATAACAACAGAAATGTCACAGTACTCGGGCAAGACGAACCTGCTCCTGCCTCCTGCCCCCTGACTCCTTACTCCTGTGGCTCTTCAGTCACAGTTCCTGTCCTGTCGAGCTCTATTTGCGTCCAGTTAACGCGACTGGGCCATAAAAGCCAGCCGGCCGTAGAGCCTGAAATCGCCGTACAGTTACTTCAATCGCTCCCGTCGCTTGAGGCGAGATTCAAATTTTCCGTTTAGCATCCGTTTGCCTCCTTCTGTCCGTCCTTCGTCCTCCGTCCTCCGTCGTCTGTCATCCCAGTTTGCCTTACACAATTCATTTTATGATTTTATTGCATTTACGCATATTGCGATGCCGATGCTGATACCGATGCCCAACTGATTTATGGATGCGACGGTTGGAAGAACCCTTTCGCCTTTCGCCTTTCGTCTTTCGACTCCTTCTCTTGCCTTTTGCCTCTTTCCTCAAATATGGAACGCGGCGTATTCAAAACTCAAACAAAGGACGAAGAGACCGTGAGCAATGAAATTAGAGCAACGCATTGAGGGTGGCATAACGTTGCCAGGGATTGGTATATTGGTATACCAGGCTGACGCTCTGACGCTCTGCCGGTCTGACGGATGCGTCGGGGTGAGTATTCAACGAATATATACAAAAGGATTGTTTGTGTTTTGGGTTCGCTTATGTAACTTTCTAAAAATATGTCCATTCTACCCTTGCTTCAAATGATGTTTCAGTTCAAAGTAATCACAACTTTCTATGCCCCTCAAGCAGAACATACTCGTAGATACAACGTGCACGAGAATGAGACAGCAAGACTTGAAAACAAATATGATTCAAAAGTGTTGAAAATAACTCTGCAGATAAAACAGCAAGTGCAATTTGGTAGAAGAAAGGCATTTCTCAACGATAACACCGATAAAACTAATTTTTCTTATATTTTTAATTTATAAATCACCTATACTTAGCTAAGCATAATGGTAAAATACTTTGAATATTTTTGTGAGTAGTTAAGGTCTTATTAAGAACATGTAAGTTGGTGTTTTCAGATTCTTAATAAATATAATGATTAAAAAAAAAGAAAATATGACCAAAAAGCTATTTTAACAAATAAAATTTATGAGCATAGCGATCAGCCTTCCTTATATTTTCGCGTACCTCGCGAATAGCCTCCAGAATTCCTATTAAGAAACTTTGCTTTTGTAATTTGAGTGACATTTTTAGGTGGCTTAGTTTTAAGAAGCTTAAAGTAATATTTCGGAGTCCAAAAAGTATCACAAGCATAAAAGTTTTGGGAGCAGGTTTTCTGGTGAATGCGCCCATTGTATATGCCATAAGATAATCTCTAGTCAAAATAATCTTGGTATTTCTTATAATATATATATATATATATGAACCAATGGGTTATCAAAATCGTAATCTACGATAAATTCTAAGAAGAATTGCCCAAAATCAAGCTTCCACTTTTTGAGGAGAATTTTTAATTATTTGGGTACTTGTTTGTTGGATGCAACTTACCCCACAAAAAAAAAACACCAAATAGAGCCCGACTTATGATGAGTTTAGAAATAAAAATGATTTGGATTGGGCAAGTTGAAGTTTAATATAATTAAATAAATTCAAGCCCCTAAAAGCACACAGTATTTTTTATTTTGTTGGAATAAGCGTTTGCATGCAGACAGTTACCCATACAAAATACACGGGTAACTTCTCCTTATTGATTTTGGACCCATGGTTTCTTGGGTAATTCTTCTTAGAATTCATCGAAGATTACGATTTTAGTAACCGCTTTGTCCCGAAAAAAATTGACTCACTCTAAAATATATAAATTATGTAAGCTGTTTTATATTTCTTTCCAGAAAACTGTATACGAATATGAAATTTTTAGTAAGTAATCTTTTAACAAACTTGAATAACACTGATCTAAGAATTTCTCCTTGTAATTAAAAGAAAAGAGTGACAAAAAACAATTTCAGTGTGAGTCCAAGTTTGTTGCCTGAAGCTCGTTGGAACTGTAAGGTGCAATTTTATTTAAAAGTAGGTGTTCCTCCGACTTTAGTTATCCACAAATTAGACAGCATCCAAATGGAGACTATTCTAAAGGCAAGAAAGAGTTTCAAATGCTCACACACACATAGGCAACCAATACACACTTGAAGTAAGAGACCGAACTATGGAGAGATAACAAAAGATAAAAAAAACACCTCGCATCGCAGCCAACCGAAAGGGATAAAAAATTTTAGGAAAAGAAAGAAAACAAAAAAAGAAGTAGAAGGCGACGACGAAAAAGAATAAGGGAAGGAGGAGGAGGAGAAGAAGAAGAAGCAGAAGAAGAAGACAACATTCATGCCTATAAATCCATCGAAGTAATGGATCGGATAAGAAGCGCGCATTTGAGATGAGTATAATGCCGATTGCCTCCGATGGGTTGAGTGCTGCTTCTTTATCCGGACACGGAACGGCGGGAACGAAGGAGGAGGACTCTCCACTGTCTCCACTGCCGACTGGGGAATGAGAACTGAGACTGGACAATCAAGTCGCAGAGCCAGCAAAGCGAATCGAAAAGCTGCCAAGACGTGAGCTGAGTTTCTTCTTCTTTCAACGACAAATCGTGAATTGTGAGCAATGCCGACGGCAATGGCAACTCTCACTAAATGACATGAAAAATGGCTTTCGGCTCGAGTTCCATTTAACCCCTGCAAATGGACAAATGGACATAAGGAACATGGTCACCATATGCCGTTCGAGTTGGTTCAACCACCAAACAGATTCTGATTCCGACAATGAATCAAGCGCAAGCCTAATCAAAAATTCCAAATACGTTTCAAATTTAATATGTGCATTTATCTCAGTCCCCCCTTCCCCCACCTCCTTCTGCCCTCCCTCTCACGTAGCTTTGGATATGTGAGCGAAAGGGATGCACTGCTGCAGGCAGCCATTTGATATTTCCTTTATGGGGCTTAAATATGTATAAGCCCCAGAGTTGGAAACGTGCTTCTCCCTTTCATATGTGTGTCTGAGTGTGTGTGCATGTGTGTGTGTAATATTTCGACTAAAAATTCACGCCCTGCGTTATTCTATCAACACCTCGGCATTGTCGCCATACTCGACCCCAAAGCCCCAGCCACAAAAAAAAAAGAACCTGAACCAAAGTCAGAACCAGAAACTGAACCCCATGCAGCGGCTGATGTTGCATACGAAATGAGATTTGTGACAACCGCTGTGCTCCGGCTGAGCCAGGATTTGTGTGGAATGATGGTAATGGTGTGCTACACGAAAGCGGGAACGGGAAAGAGCAAAGAGAAAAGGGAAGGAGAAGAAATGTGGCATGTGGTGAAATATAAAACTAAACTCACGGTTTGTCTCCTGCTGTCACTTTGGCTGTACAGTGTACACCATTATTTATATTATTTTAAAACATATATTTTTATTTAAACTTTAAAAGATTTTTTTGGAAACATTTCAATTAACACTTAAATTAACATTTAACACATTTGTAGCAAACATATCAAAATACTGCTTGATAAAACATTTAAAAGAATGTCAGTTTTGTAAATACTTTTAGCCACTGCTGTAGTATTGATTTATTTTATAAGTATTGTCTTATTGCCATTTTAGCTCATTTATTGCTTAGTTAAGAACATTTTAGAATATTAAGCAAAAAGTTTTAAATTTGATAAAAACACTTAAGCCACAAACTTTTAAAACGCTTTTTAGGAAACATATAACTTTTCTTTGAAGATATTTAACTTTAATTTTAGCCAATTTTAACAACTTTTATTTCAAATCACGCTTAATTTAATTATCAAATTCTGCCAACTAAGGAACTTAAAAGCACATTTATAATAACTGGATGTGGAATCGAGCGTAGTTATTTTCAAACTGATATTTTATTTATGTGAAAGGTTGGCGACTCTACCTTAAGAGCCACGGAACCTCAGAAGAAACTATTGTAAACTCTTTATTAACTTATAGTAAAAATCGCAAGATGTTCCTTGTCTTTATACCCTGAGCATATTGAAAATAAGAGCTAGAGACTTCAAGCTTGGTAAGTAGGTTCCTGGATACCGATGGCAGATCAAGTTTGTTTTTTTTTTTTGGATCGGACCTCTATATCATATAGCTGCCATGGGAATGATAGATCGAAAATGAAGTTTTGGTATGAAAACTTCTTGGTTTTTTTTAGATATCTCGACCAATCTGGCACAATATACATATGGGCTGTTATTATACATCCTTCCCAAATTTGGTTCAAATCGGACCACTCCAGTCGAAAATCAATTCTTAGTAAGAAAAAGTTTTTTGTTATTTGAGATATCTTAACCAAACTGATAGAATATGCATTTAGTTTGGTGTTATACATCCTGGCTAAATTTGGTTCACATCGGTTTCCTATATCATATATCTGCCATAGGAACAATCGGTCAAAAATCAACTTTTAGTACCGAGTACCAAGGCACAAGGTATCCTACAGTCGAGCGTGCCCGACTGTAGCCGCCCACTTGTTTTTATTAATTCCTAGTCATAATTCAGCTAAAGCTGATTATTTAAATATCTTTATATACCCAGTGTCGATCTCATAACGATATTGTAAACTGAACTACAAAAAATATAAGTTAATTCTGTTCTACATAATGCAAATTTAATAAAAACGGATCCACCACTTATCCATAAATGCAATAAAAATAAACGCAAAACATTATAAATAAATAATAATAAATTAATTTTTATTATTAATACAAAAAAAGCAAAAATTTAATTCCTTGTTGTCGAATATAAAGATGTGTTCTCTGCCGCCGGCAAAGTGTTAAGCCTTAAAAAATATCAACTGAATATAATAATACATATAGGTTTTTAGAAAATGTTTTGTTGTATCTGTAATTCATCAAAGACTGAAAAACTAATCAACAATATTCCTCAATCCATAAATCAAACACGTCTCTGTTTGAATTGAATTTATAATTGATGCATTCATATTTCTATGAATGAATATTTGAATATGCATATTTACACTACTCATTCGTGCAGCTTTTTGGTCAAATTCAAATTCAAAGTTGACAATTTGAATGTTGTGTGTGGCCGGCATTGTTTTTTTTTTTGCAAAATTATACATAGTTCGAGTAATGAAGTTATTACGAGTCTTAATGCTCAAATTTATGCGCGACCATTAAAAATCGAAAGACACGTTTTTCGAATATTTTAGCATTTTTTCTCATCTCCTCTTGAATTTTTTTTGTTTCTTATTTTTTTTTAGCAGTCGCCGTCGCATAAATTAGGCGACGTGACTTGTTTGCGCCAAGCTCAACTTAGACTTGAATCTCGAGGCTTCTCAATGTCTACAGGGAGTGTACGGAGCGAGGTGTACGGTCGTCGTCCATTATCGGACATAATATCTCGAAATTTACAATGCAAATTCCAAACTCTGGCTTAATCGAACTGTGCAAAATGGAGTCGAAGACAAAGGGTCGCCGATGTTGGTGATGATGGTGATGATGATGACAATCGGCGTACCTCGATCTTATAATGTCTGCTGTTGTATTTGTTGTTGTATTTGTTGTTGTTGTTGTTACTGTGGCGTGGTTTGTGCAAGCTTCGAAAACTGAGAAACTCATTTCGCGTCGATTTCAAACTTTGTTGCAGGTTGCTGGAACATATTAATTGCATTTTATTGGCCTGGCTTGGTCTGGTCTGGTCTGGTCTGGTCTGGGACTGGGTTGGAACTGGGATTGGGTTTGGGACTGCAACTGCTTGCAGTTTAATAACGCGCATTAAAATCACAGATTTATTGCTACACGCAATCCGATTTCACGACTACAATTGCCGTCGCCTGTTCAAAAAACCGCATTTGCCAACACAAAATCAGAAACAGACAGCAGCTTTTGGTTTTGAGTCTTGTGGTTGCATGCATATGAATGAGGCCATGATTGCGTACTTGGAGTCAAAGCGGCCATTGCAATTGCCAAACAGACAGATCGATAGACAGACAGACGGACAGACAGGCAGACAGACAGACGGACAGATGGACGGACAGCCAGAGAGTGGCTATAAAACAAACGCCAAGATAATTAAAATAACTCAAAGGCTTTCGGAACATTCCGCAACAAAACGGCGTTTTGCCAAATTTCATTAAACATTTTAATTGCCGCCATTTTGTGACCGTGCAGAGAGAGGAAGCGAGAGGGGATACAATAGCTTTTGTTCCCAAAATTATTGCATTCCTATTCGGGCCAAATGAAATACAATTTCATTTTCATTTTCATTTTGGCACTGCTTAAGAATGTGACCAGAAAAAGGAAAAGGGTTGCCAGCCGAACCAACTGGAACAACTCCACTCACCACTTTTCACCCGGCCCTCTCCACATTCTCGTAATCACTTCAGCACGCAACAAAAGCCAACAGCCCCAACGAGGAGAGGAACTTCCCCTTCCTTCCATCCGTCCTTACCCAGACAGCTCAGCAAGCACGCAATTTTAAAATAACAACAAGCCTCACGCGCCATCTCTCATCCCCTCACCACGTCACCCACCCCTCCAGCTGCTGCCACACCCTGCTCTGGGAGTGGGTTAAAGTGCGAAATGGCCCAAGGACCAAGAGGACCGAAGACCGAGGTCTGAGGACCAAGGACCAAGGACCGACTCCACCCTCCGTTCTGATTTCGCGCTGCCTCATTCGATTGCGTAACTTGCGCTGCTTTCTCCCCTCCCCCTCTCCTGGGTAACTGTCGTTGTTCGCCATGTAAATATGTAATTTCCTGCTGGGGTGTCGTCCCCCGCCCCCGCTCCTGTCCCTGTCCCTCTCCCTGTCCCTGTCACCGCAACAGCCGTCGCACTCTAAATTTAGTTAATGAACATTGTCGTTGTCGTTGTCGCTGTCGCTGTTGTCAGTACACGAACAAAGAGAAGGCAACAAGAATTCACATACAGTCACCCACGCGTGTAGACACACCATTCCCCCTCCCCTTCCCATCACTGGTCCCATCCCCATTCCCGCTCCGGTCATGTCAGCCCGTCACATGGATACGAGTACACTCACACGCACGCACATTTTTGAAAGTAAACAAAATTAGACATGATTATGTTTGTGCCTCAGGACATAAAATAAATTGGCTCCCAACTAATCCCAGCGTGCAGCACGTGGAATGCCAGGAGACGCTTCTCCACAAGTTTCTCTCCCTTTTCTTACGTCCTCTTCTTCATTTTCATTTTCATCGTCATCTTCATCTTCAGCGTCTGCTTTGTGTTCTTATTTCGTTGGCAGACAAAGTTTGTTGTTTGCTCTTTGTCAGCATTGAAATCAAGATGCCAAGCTAAAAATCGCAAAACACAACTTTGGCTCTGTTTCTCTACATATTTATGTATATTCGTATATATAAGAAGTAATACATACTAAAAACTTGAATATCCATAAAAACATACACACACAAAAGTACTTCAAAGTGTTTACATAAGAGGAAGCTGCCTAAAAAGTCGCTCTCAATATCGATTAAAAATCTCAAAGATTAAACAATAGTTCTACTCTCATAATGAAACTTTATATAAGGGACAGTAAATAATGATTATTTTGTTTTTATGTCATTTGAAAAAGTCTTTCACTTCTAGTAACTTTAAAAGAGAGTGAAATTTACCAAAATGTTTCTATATGGGTAATCTAAGCAATTTAACCAAATGATCTTCAAATTAACAATTTTTGTTATTTTACTTATAAAATAATGAATATTTTTGAGGAAAAAAATAAACCTAAAGAAATATTTATTATTTTTGAGCAAGAAAATAAATCTCTTACAATAATGATTATTTCTTGAAGATAATTATCATTATTTCATGAGTCTTATTTTTTTGGTCAAAATTAAAATATAGTGACTATCTCTTGAGTATTATAATAAAACTAAACTAAAACTGAATCTGTAAATATGAGTAGTTTGTTATTCATGAGTGTTACATATAAATATGCATTAAATATTTATGTTATTTATTAAATCTAACACTTTTAAGCAATTACTTTGGATCAAATTGTGATTTGAAAAAAAATTTATAAATTGTCTTAACTTTTCACTAGATTGAGAAACTGTTCGAGATGATTCAAAAATTGTTTGTTTATTTATTGTTATTATTTGTATGCATTTATTTATATTTTATTATTTAATGTATTATTATTATTTAATTATATGATATTAAAAAATAAGAAATAGCATTATACCTTGTAAGGTATTGTAACCACTTCAATTAAATATTATATGCATTATAAGTATAAACTTGATTAGGTGTTGGACGCATCTGCTCTTTCGATAGTACTTAGGGAATTGAGAGGTGTGTCGACTTGGATTACAACCAAGGTAATATAAACTAAAGAGCAGCTGATGTGCGATTCATCGAAGTCATAAGTAAGTAAGCAACAGTATCTATAAGAGGGGCTGATTTTCCATATGTGGCCAGAGCGGAAGTCAGCCAAACGAACGGGCAAATTTGGAGCAATCAGCGACTGACTGTTCCACGAAACTGCCAGCGGACAAGTTGCAGCAACGGTCATGGGATGGCATTTTTTCCCAAAGAATTCAATTTGCGGGAAATGGAATGAAATGAAAAGAAAATGTTCGCGACGCTGATGCTGACGCTATGTTCTTGGAAGAAGTTTTCATGTGTTCAACGCACGTTTCCCAACCCAATCTCTGTTCCGACTCTTTGCCTTCTGTTCAACTTGCACATGCTTGGGTAATTTCTGGCTTCCTTCCTCTGGGTCTGAGTCTGGGCAATGGCCCAGACATCTGTGGAGGCCGCTGTGGAGTCAGTGTTAGTAACACAACAGCAGCAGAAGTAGAAACAGTTGTCGAACCCAAAGCAGAACCAGATACAAATACAAATACAAATACAATTTCAAAGACATGTCCCCCGAGAGTTGCCTCGCTCTGTTGCAATTGCAGTTGAAATTGCTCACAGATAAAAGCAACAGAGAGAGGGCGTCTCTTCGGTCCGTCCCTTAGCTTGTCGCATTTGCCATCCACAATAGGACTCTAACCACCAATGGTGTTTTAATTAAAATCGCTTTTTTGGTTTCCAAAAGGAATACACTACACATGCGACGAAATATCTTGATCATCATACATTCACTGACTGAAGGCCAAGCCGCTTCACATGCAACCTTGAAGTTTGTACACGACATACCTAAGACAAATTCAACGTGAGATAAAATGGCGTTTTGAAAAATTCGACCTGCCAGTGCGTTATATTGTCTAAATGTTAAGATACTCCACTTTCAAATAAATAAAAACAATATTACATATTTCAAGAAACAGTCCTCTCTATATTAATATTTTTCACAAATTAATAACAAATGAAAAAGTGAACTAAAGAATTTTTCTTGATATTGATAGTTGATCCCATTCATTGATAATAAGTTAGTGATGTTAAAATATATCGAAATATCGACAACTCGAATTTCGCGGAAGCGATTATCAGGTACTTCAACTCGATGATTTTATGGACGATCTATCGAGCTGATTACATCGATTTCCATGAAAAATCGACAGCTCACAAGGGCTTGTTCATCGTAGTTAATTTTCAGAATTAAGTTTAGTCGTCCAATTTTTGATGAGTGTCCGTAGGCATAAAAACGATGCAAGAAAAACTCGATATTTGCAACTCGATCTACTATTTTCCGATATATCGACAACTCGATGCATATTTTTGGCGATTTTCTAATTCAATATAAAACACGATCTAAATTTTGGATTTACATCACTTTATAGGAATAAAATGATTTCCAACCGACAAACAGGTGGCAACTCTAAGCGACATCTATCGGCATTAGTTTATAATCTTAATAACATAGGTGAAATAAGCCAAACTAATATAATTTAGGATTTAGGCTTTTTAATTGCACCCATCAGTCGGACAAGTGAATCAAATTAAATTGATATGTTTTATAATTCAAACGACTAAAATAATGCAAAGCTGTCACATATCATTAATACTTGACATTGATGTACAGTATATACCACTGTCCGTTCATTCATTCACCTCATTCGTTTTACAGTTGCCGATTGTTTAAGTAATGACAGGAACACAATTTTTATGTTTCATTTTGACTGCCGGTTTATTGTAAGTATTTTTAAAAGCGCGCTCTGTCGTTGAGTTTGCGCACTAAACTCTGAAACGGCAGTCTGTACACAAACCCAACTGTCAGCTTGCCTAGCGGGGAAGTTGCGAACTAAATAACTGGTTTTTGTAACCAGCGAGGGTAGGCACGAATGTAACTCGTTATTTTATTTCGGTATATAGTTATTTGGTAGTTATTCAATTTTTTTTAAATACTGAATAGTTTTTTCTTCGCTTTATGTGATTTAAATTTTGGATAATCATAAACAAATAAATAGTTATAAATATGTATAAGTGTATATAAATAAATCCGTGGATGAATATAGCTGTTTCCATATAAATAGCACAAATGAAATGTGTATATTTAAGCTAGAATAGATCAGAACATTTTTGACGATGTAAACATGTCGACCTCAGAGTCTGCGTCGATTTCACAATAAATAAACAATTGGCTTTTTTTTATTTATTGCTACCTAATGGCAATATAAGCAAAAGATTTACAATAAACAAATTTCTTAATTTGTGTCTTTAAGTTCTGACTTTTCTGCTCAACAGTATTTCTCTCAGTGTAAGCACGCACAGTCGCAATGGCAGCAGAAGCCATCATGGCCGCCGCCGAGTCGCATTGGCCAACCACCAACCACCAACCGTCGGCAAATGGAGGAAGTACGCATGTCGCATAAAAAAAGATACACACACAACACACAATTTAGGCCCTGCCCCTCGTACTGCAGTCTGCAGGTGATGGGAAGGCAACTTTAAAAACTATGGAGTTTGATTGCGCTTTAATGAACTCAGGCAATTGCAGTCAGAGTTTATTGTGTCCAGCTCCTGCTCCTGCTGCTCATTCAGACTTCTAGGACTCTACAGAGGTAGACGGTAAACCGACTGTATAACGATTAGGTCTCTTTATGAAATGATTGCCGCAATTACTCAGGTGAAGTTGCAGGTGCGAGTGACCAGCCACGACACGCAATGGATTGGAAATGGCGACGGCGAAGACGATGGCGATGGCGATGACGATGACGACATAGATGCCGACGTTCCCGATGCCGATGAGTGGCGCTAATGACTTTAGTGCCGCTAATAAATCCATTCAAGCGCACAAACAGAGCAAGCTCTTCCTTCATCGAGTGCTCGTGCTATTAAGTGCGCCATCAACGCTCAATTGAGGAGATTCCACCATAAAACGGACACGGACACAGGAAAAGGCCAAAGTCCTTTGCGAGACGTAGTGCAATTAACACCTGATCGGTAATGAAGTGTGAACGATGTGTGTGTATTTGTGTTTGTGAAAAGTGTGAGGTTCTAACTACGGGTATATTGACCTCATATAACATTTCATTAAAGTGCTACGCAGATTTTTCAATGATTTAAGGATGATTTAAGGATGCCAAGATTAAGTGTAATTGTAATACAAATAGAATCGATCCTCAACCGAATATTTCACCTTTAACATAACATTTAAGCCCTTCCTTTAGTATTTTGTAGCAAGCAAACATTTAAAAAAAATAATATTATGAATTAGCAAAAGTTGCTTAACAAAACATACAATAAAGATACGCTGAACTTAATTTTGTTGAAGTTTTCTTTATCATAAATCAATCATCATTGCAAATTAAAAAATTAATGTAATTCAAGGATGATAGCAAAACTTTTACTACAAACGAGTCTAATAAGAGGCGAATAAGATATCAACCAAATTTAAACTCTGAATAATTTATTGTTTTAATGCGTCCTTTATAATGAGTTATAATCAAACCGAACCGGATATAGGTTTCAGTTAGGGTTGCAGTTATGAGTATGTTTGTATTTTAGTTTTTGGTAATCGTTATCTCAAAACCTTATATATGTAATGTTAATATATTAAAAAAAAAACATTTCTCTGAGTCTACCTATAAGATCAATATTCAAATTAAAAAAAAAATTTGATTAAAAGTTGGTGATTACACCTTAAAATACATAATTGAATTAATGCTCAATTGAACCGAAACTAACCGTTATACATAATCGGCTATTTCGGCTGGAATAATTTTGGGCTTTCGGCTTAGATATAATAGATTGTTTTGTTTCGATGAGGGCCTAAGTTACGGCTATCAGTTTCAATCGGTTCATACCGGTTAAAGATTACAGTTTTAATTACAGTTTTAATCACTGGTTATAATTGACAAATGTTTTTTCATAAAGCAACTAACTATTTTTAATGTGTTTTAAACTGTAAGCCTTCATATAAATTTTCAATTATTATTATTGAACCTATTTGATAAACTTACTATTCAACTTTTTATTGAACACTACTATAAAAAATTTAATTGCTAACATTTCGAGTATATTTAAATTGATCAAATCAATTGTAAATAGGTAAAAATAGAATGGTCTTCGCATAAATTTTTTACAACGTTTTTTGAATACATTTAAACAATAACTCCACTGAGAAAAAAACAACTTCTAAAGTCAAGAACATTTATTTTAAATATTTTGTTAAAGTTTGACCATTTCAAGACCATATTAATATTGATCTAAAAAATCTAAGTTCTTAATACAAGAATAAAAATCTTAAATTGTTAGCAAGTATAAATATGTACTATTTCATATGAAACAGAAAGTGGACCCGTGGCGTTCTGGTTAAAGACGACGCTTCACTTTGCAGCAGCAGGCGCCTTTTCGAGTCTTAGTCATAACAAGGTAAAAAAACATTTATAAAATTACCAAATACCGACTAAATTGTATATAAATCAATATTAAAACAACTATAAATAGTTATAAATAAAAATTTGAGAATCATTTTTATAATAAGAACATTTTTTTCTTAAAAGAACTGGGTCTTATTCCAAATGTTCTTGAAACCAAAATGTGTTTTCTTAATTTAAGAATTTTATGTTCTCGACGCATTTTTTGACCAAAATTCGTAGTTTTTTTTTATCAGTATATTTATTGGAACTTAAGTCTTTTTAAAGCCCTTCGGGAAAGTCAAAAAATGTTCAATTTTAAGCCGAATTCAGACGCAGCTGCAGCTACGGCAATTGCATAATACAAGTCATGCATGCGTTGCATTCGTTGCAATTGCCTGAATTGTTGGAATTGCCGTAAGTTGTAATGGAAACGGGCAACGGCAAAAAGCAAACGGGTAAATAGCAAATGGCTGCGACGTGAACCCATTAAATGTCAGCAACCTTGAAGCGTTAAAGTTAGCACCTAAAACGGCATCGGCATCGGCATCGGTGTAGGTAACCTTGTCAGAAAAGACCAAGGACCCGGACCCGGATCCGACCGAGGACACTGCTCACTTAATGATTCAAATTGGCCAATTGGACACATGGCACATTCATAATTGCCAATTGACCAACAATTGCAGCACTTGTGAAGATTTAAGCTTACTTACGTGACGTGACAGCTATTAACGTATGTATAATGGTCGTTATGTGGTTGAGTTTGTGCAGTTTGCACTTGCGGTTAACAAAGTTGTGGAGCAGCCCTCGCTCCTGCAATTCTCTTGCATTTTCACTCGCGCCAAGGCACTAAGAAGAACACTTTCACGGCACTATTAACTGTATTCGGTATACGGTGTATAGTATATAGTATATATGGCGGAACTATTGAGATTTGGATCTACAGTGCAATTTTTGAATTGTGCGTAATTCGCATTGTCTTATTGATGTTTTTGTTATCTTTTTCGCTTTGCTCTTATTGCCTGTTATTCTGTTATTGTTGTTGTTGCTCGCATTCGATTTCTGGCGTTCGGTTCTCACGCGCTGCGATCCGCTCTACACTAACAAGAAGTTTATGACCAAATGCCATAAAATTCGTTGTAAAAAGTCGACGAGGCTGGAAAATGTGTTTTCCGTTTGCTGCTCCGTTTCTTAGCAGCTCTCGTTCTCGCTCTCGCTCTCTCTCTTTTTCTGTCTCTCACTGTTTTATTCTCGTCTTTTGCTGCCGCTGTCGCTGCTGCTGCTGCGGCCTCTGCTGCTGTCGCCTTTGCGTTGGCTTTTAATTTTTTTGTTTTGCGTTTGCTTTTGCTTTTGCATTCGCTTTTGCGTTTGTCCTCTCTTCGTTTGCGTATCCATCAGTGTCCGCTGTCGTGTCGTGTTGTTGCCATTGCCTCGGTTGCCTCTTTGCGGTCGTCGTCAGTTCATTTTCGGCACTCTGACCGCCCCTCTCACTCACACTCTCTCTCTGGCTCACTCACTCTCCCATAGGCTGCCATCTCGCTCGTGCAACCTCTGCTCTCGCTCTTTCGCCAACTGCTCTCCCTGCATTTAACGAAATGTGTGTGTGTATCTATGTATCTGCATCTGTATTTGTATCTGTTTCAGCAACCGTTGTTGTTGTTGTTGCGCCTGCCATCTCTATCTCCTGGTTCTGGGTATCACAACAAAAGGAAGAGAAGAAAAAGAAAAAAACTGTTCTCTCTTGTCTTCTCATTCTCTTTCTTATTCGCAGCCATTTTATTGCTTCCCCGTTTTGTGCCTTTGTCTCGTATCCATTTTCTTGGTATTTGCTTTGCCTGTGCTTCGACACATTCATTCAATTCATTCGCTCTCTCAGCAAATCTCTAATCATTAAACTCGTCGCATGTATATATGCATGCATCTTTTACAAATTGCACATTAAATGAACCTTTAAACTTCTGAAATCGATATAGATTCCCACTTACAGTTATTAAACCTCACTTGATATTGCAACTACTAATATATAATATAAGTTCAAATTTGGCTTGGTTGTGTTAACTCAAGTCATTCTCATCGTCGAGAACTGCTTAGCCTTGTCAAGGATTCTTACATCTATACATAACTTAAATTTTTATAGAGATATTGCTGTATTTGCTCATTGAGGTCTGTTTAAAGCTTTTCTATCATGAATAGCTTATTTTTAGTTATAATATTTCAATGTTCATAATCCTGGCAATTAAAAAACAGGCTAAGTGTGAATTAATGTCCAGATTACCAAGTTGAATAATAAAAAAAAATTTTAAGAAAGAGACACATAGTTTATTAAATATAGTAATATCCTTTGCTTTTATTTTTGTCTCAATATGATTATACCCGTTACAGAAAAAATAAAAAAAGAGTACATTGTGTTCGTTGGCAAATATGTAACAGGGTGAAGGAGGCATATCCGACCTTATAAAGGCGAAAGGCGAAAATAAAGTTTTAGTTTGAAAAACTTCTTTGTTTGTTTGTTTTGTGATATCGTAACCAAACTCATACAATATGTATCTAACTTGGTTTTATATATCGGGACCAAAGTTGGTTTAAATCAGACCTCTCTATCATATAGCTGTCATAGGACCGATAAGCCGAAAATCAAGTCTTTGTATGAAAAACTTTTTGTTTTATGAGATATCGTAAACAAACTGACAGAATATGCTTTTAAGTTTGTTTTATCCATTCTTACCAGCTCAAATCGGTTTACTATATCATAAGCAGCCATTGAAACAAGTAGTCGAAAATGTAATACAGCGATCTGCAAGGGCGTCAATTGAGCAGAATATTTTTGAATTTGTAGCAGTCTCAGCTTTTTCCATAGAAAGTAAGGGGTCTCCGACAGTCGAGTATGCTTGACTGTAGCTTCGTCTATCTAGTTATATACGAATATGTACGATTTTCTGCCAACTTATCACTTTTAATATATCATCCCTTTAAATTATTATTATAAACTATACGTATCTCCGACACTGATATGCATTATAGTGTAAAAATAACTTAAGGAGTCAGTTTTATTTTATTTTATTTTTAAACAACAACGAGGAAAAGAGGACTCTTATTTAATCTGATTTAATATATTCTGAAAAATTAAAACAAGCTTGAATGAACGGAGCTGCTGATAACCTGAAAGTTCACGCGGCGATATTAAGGATGAGTCTGGGGGTCGTGGAACTAATAAATAGCATATATGTGTAATGTCATACATATATATACATCAACATATATACATACCCATATAAAATACACGTGTGTCTGCTGATGGGCAACTTAATTCTCATAGCATGCTAATGCAGATTCTGTTTCGCCCCTCATGAATTGTTGCTGTTGTTGTTGTTGTTGCTGCCAGCATTTTTGGGGGTTGCAAATTTAATGGGCATTTTCCCCTTTTTACGAGCTTCCCTTCTGCTGGCCCTCAACCCCACGGAAGCCCAAGCTGAAACGGAAGCATCAGCCTCACGGTCCCCAAACGGGGGAAGTTGGCATTGCATTTGTTTGGATATTTTACGAGCTTAATTCCTTTGGAAGTGGAGCTTGGAGGGCGAAAGCCGCCATTTGCAAAAGCAAAGGCATTATACCCACATATTCCACATTCCACACTCCACACTCCACATCAGAGACCCATTATAATTTTACAAAATCCGAAAGTTAATCATACGAAATGACTGCAGCCGAGCAGGGACGTTAGCTTCCGATCTGGATTTTGGCCGGGTCTGAAACGGAACGGAAGCTGCGCATTGCGGCTCATGTTTTCAAGTCATAAAACGCAGCCACAGCTGCTGCCATGCTCAACTACCCATCCATTCCAACCCAATCCCAACCGATGTTTCTTTAGCGGTTGATAATTTCCGTTGAATAACCAACCGGATAACCGGAGAGTCGGAAAACCGTAGAGTTGAACCATTTAACCATTTAAACAATGGGAGTCCCACTGCAAATCAGTTGGCAATATTTGTATGCCAATTAAAAGCATCGGATGTTCAGCAACTGGACTCCAAGATGTCTGAGCTAACCCACGACCCGCTTTATGATTCAATTTATCTTTTTATCAATTTGTGCGCTCGCTGCCCGGCTATCCGGCTATCCGTCTTGGTCATGGACTTCCCGGCACTCGCCCGCTATTCAATTTCCATTTAACGAGTACTTAATTTGAGCAAGTGTTTGCTTGGCTGTAAATATTTATGGCCATTGCCTGTTCGCCTTCTCATTTTCTCTCGCTCTCTCTCTCTCTTTTTTGTCTCTTTCTCAACGGTGGCCAGTGCTTCATAATTTTATTGTTTTATTGCTGTAATTATGCATTAATTTCATTGAGATAGTCGTAAATGGCGCGAACTGAACAGATCGGCATCAGTCAAAATGCCTGCCATAAGAACCAACTCAGCCATTTCAGCCAATTGGGCCAATTGTAATTAGCCAAACGCCGTTTGTCCTGCCTAATTAGCAGATATAGCAGCGGCGTGTGGCCATAATTGATCAGACGTTCAGGCAATCAAAATTATTATTATGGCCGTTATTGCCACACTCTTGCCTTATGTTCTTCAAATAAGAAACAAAACCCAAGGAAATCCATATTCAAACAGAGAGCAATAAGCAATCGTTATGTAGAAAAAAATACACCTTTAACTTATATATGATCTTGGGAAATAATTTATAGAATATACAGTCAGTTTGATTTTCATGCTGATAGTAATTTATTTATAAGTAGTCAATTTTAAGATTTAATAGAAAATGAAGTTCAAAATTGAATGAAACTGAAAGTCCAAATAAAATTATGATGTTGCTAAACTATATACGACTGCATAATGTGAACACATCTCACCAGTATTCTCATGATGTTAATATATATGTAAATAAATAATTGCATTTCGCACATTAGCAGATTTAATTCTAGATTGAATTGAATTAATATTTACAATACATTTCCAATAGAATTTGAGTCAAATTAGCTTTCACAGCATGGGCAAAATACTGACATAAATTTATTTTAAATTTCAACAAAATTGTTTATTTAAGACAGGTTTTATATAATTAATAAAAACATTTAAAATATATATCAAGCAGTTTTTTAACATTTATAAAAATATTTTAGCACACTCTCGAATAAGCAATAAAGCCTCTTTAAAATAATGCATTAGTTATTCCAGTTAAAAAACCACGAAAGAGCCATTATCGATGCGATAGAAACCAAAAACGGTAGCTTTTAAATGTCAAAATAATTTCATTAAATTAATTTATAAATTGAATAAAAAGGCATATGATACATAATAAATAAAAAAATTTGTACCAAATATATATATTTTATATTTATATTTGATTTATTGGCTTATCCTAGCGCTATAAGTATACAAATTTAGTTATGTGAATTTAAGCGCGCGGTAGAGGTCTGTTATCGGGGGCCAAATACAAATACAAATAGAGGGCGATTTATTAGGAATTAAGCCATCAAAATTTATTCTAAGACTAAACTAGTTTATTAAATAAACTTTATTAAAAAAAAAAGTTGAGGTTTTTGACATTGCAAATTGTTTTTTTTTTTTTTTTGGTAACAACTCGATATTAAACTCGATATATCGCTATTTTTCCCGACATATCGACAACTCGATGATTATTGGGGCAATTTTCTATTTTAATATTCAACTCGACCTAAAATTTGTATTTACATCACTATTGAAAATTAATAAAGTTTATCGGAGTAAACCTTGATTTCTAATTCTATGTAAAATGTACATATATATTTGCCTAACAGGTATTATCTTGGGAAAACGAATTTGGAAAAAATTTGTGTCACATATATTAAAAACTCGGTCGAAATCAAAATTTGATAATGATGTTAGTGTAATTCTTTATTAAGCCGACAAAATGTAAATAAAAAAGCTTCCACCACAATTCTAAGATGTTTGTCAATTTGTCTTTGTAATTGAAAGTCCTGATCATACCACGAGTTTTGATACTAATCCTGTCAGGATCGGACTTAAAATGATAAAGATATGGTAATAATTCATGATAAAAAAAATCATAAAATCACGTTTTTCAACGAAAAAGCGAAGATTAGGAATTGATTTTAGAACTATGGTTTCCTGGTAAAAAGCTTCTTAGAATTGATTGTAGATTTGTACCATTTGTCAATTTTTTTTGGCCCTTACAAATTGATGCACTCTAATATATATAGCTCCTGGGCGATGGATACTGTGGGGGTGTAAATTTGCTGCTTTTTCAAGTAGTCGAAGAAGAACCATTTCTTGATTTCCGATTAAGAATAATTCCACATCATCAAAACTAAGCTTTTTTAACGATTTTATGCAAGCACACAAACAGACAAACAAGAGGACTGACTTTCATCTCATTTTGGAAAGGCTACTCAAAATTTCAGAACTCATTAATTCCAAAAAATGCAATCATTTCAATGTTGCTCCCTCACTTACACCACCTAATCTCATTAACCAAATCAGTTTGCAAAAGTCTTAGCATGTATATTTGTTAGTTAAAACTATACGTTTCGAGCGGTATATAACTCGATCTGATCAGACATTTGTATTCTTGCTGCACTATAATATATTGCACCTTTCGTGCTGCTTTGGTCACTATCGCGGACTGTCGTCCAAATTGCGTCACTCGAGTCTGAAATTCGCGGTCAATTTACGTTTTAATAATTAAATATTATTCTTTTGCAGAACACTTCTGACTTACAATTAAAAAACAAACTATTATTGGCGTACATACCTTGATTTTCACTGTTTATTGTGCACAGATATTTGGTTAATGGGATTGTTACTATTTTCTATCTTAAAGTGGGACACGTCGCCAGCGGAATTTCTTCATTTTATTAAAGTTTTTAATTCTTGATATTTGTAATACACAATTCGAAATTCACCATTATCTGTAGTTTTTCAATACCATAGGCAGTTTTGTATGTATATAGTAATTGACACGCCCCCTGGATGTGGCTGATTTGTTTTTAATGCTATGTTTGGATTACGCGAACAATTAAAATTATTATTGAAAAGTGCCGAACTGCGATTGGTGCTGATTATATCTGGCTAAGATTGAGTTGATTCTACGGGTTTATGGCTGACACTCCGCGGCTTTAATTTCGACTTTATGCGGCGATGATGACGACGACAATGACGACTCGCGGGTACTAAAACTCCATTGTAAAGTGGTAAATACTCGGGCGGTGCACCGTAAAAAACGCCAAGCGCCAAAACCAGAACAACAACATTAAAGAGGTATAGGCACACATACAATCACATGCACTCACATACACAAACACACACACAAGCACACAGAGGCACACAGAACAGTTAGTGCCTTGGTGTGTGTAAGCCAAATTCGAAATCACCACTTTGCGAGTTGAAATCTCTTTGGCTTTCGGTTCGTTCGCCTCTCGCTCTCGCTCACTTCGCTGCTCGCTCGTGATTTCCTGTGCCAACGACAGCGACTGCGACAGCCTGCCCCTCTCTCTCCCCCTCTGACCAGCACCTATCCTCTATAAGGCCCGCACCATTCTCCAAACTCGAGTTCGACTGAGGTTGCATTCACCATGGAGATAAGAACAGACTCTGTGCGTGTACGTGCAACGACCCTTCTAATTTCCAGTTTCATTATCATACGATGTCCCCTCTTCCGACCCTGGAGCAAATCAATATCTCGCATTGATAAGTATATACTATAGTTATTAAGATACTTTTCCATATTGAGCCCTATTTGCAAAAATGATTCAATCGACATTTTTCCGAAATATGTTTTTTTATGCAAATGTGTTCATAAATACCAGCAGCATCTGCACCCAAAATATTATATTTTTATTGTATATATTTACGGAGATATTGGCCTGTCAATTATAACGTAAGCGACACACGGTAGTTTTAAAAATCTTTCAGCTGCAAAATTTGGCTTTTGTCGTTTGCGTCATTTTAGCAAATAGGACTCGATATATTTGGCTTAACTTGACAATCAGTTTTATTGGAGAATTGCGAATAGTTTGCAAAAACCTGAATTAAAAATTAATCGGATTGATGGATAGTTGAATTGAAGCTATTTACAAATTAACATAAGAATTGAATATTTCATATTTGTTTATTAAAATAAGAATTCAATTTAATGTAAACTTTTCATTCTTATTTGAATATACAACCCAAAAAAATATTAGCTAAGAAGACCAAAAGTTGCCTACAAATTTGTGACATTTTACCTAAAATAACAGTCGATGAAAAATTGACTTTATTTTAGGTGCACCATTGACTAAAGCCTTTTAGTCTATAAATGACCTTTTTATGTAAAACATAACCTAAAAATTTAGGAATTAAGTAGACTGTTTTTTACTTGTTTAGTAATACACCAGCTCTAATATACTAATAGTAATTAATATTTTTTGTGTTTTAAATATCTGTTAGGTCTAATATAATTTATTCTTATAAAGTCAACTTGAAATTAAGGCCAGCAATAAGGTCGAAACAGAATCTATCAAAGAATCAATAGCTGAGTTTAAATACTTAAGAAATTCTTTATTAATTAATGTGCTTTTAAGTAATACATTTCTCAACATTCTAACTGAATTGAAAATAATTGTTAATGTTTGTTATTGTAGTTTTCGTTCGACTCAATTGGATTTGATTTGAGTTGTCGGAATTGAATTACGAGCCAATAATTTACGATTCGATTCAGTGAGCTTGAAAATATTTTGCAATTTGACGAAATTGTCGTTGCCAATTATTTTGCTGTTTGGTTGACGAACAAACAAACCTTCCACTGCCCCTCCCCCCTCCAGCAGCAGCAGCAACCCTTGAGACAAGGCCAAGTCGGCCATCTTGTGCGGACATTTTCCATTTTCCCTGGAGCGTGGGGAAGCGAGGGGAAGACACTGAGTTTTGCTACTGTTTCGTGTCTCGACTACCAAAAGTGGACGACTGCTAATCGCATGGCAAATGCGATACATTTAGGAAATTGTTCTACACATTTTCGCATTCCATTTTCGTGGCATTTTCATCGCCCTGAGCGCCGTCTTAGAAGCGGGCAAACATTTTACGACTTATAAATTATCGTTGTTTTTCTTTAAGTTGCGCCTGCCCGCCGCAGGACACCCAGAAGGGTGTGGACTACAAGCCAGGGACGGGGACTGGGACTGGGACTGGAACTGCGATTGGGACTGGGACTGGCCGCTCCTGGCCATTGCTGTTGCTGCTGATTGTGGCATAAATTTAGGACAGCCGCCCCATTAAGACAGTGACAGCCACAATTTATGGCCTCTGCTGGCGCTGGCAGCGGCAGAAGCAGCGGCAACGGCAATGGCCACAAGGCTTGGCTCTCATTTTCTTCGCTTGCCATTTGGGTTTATTTATGTGCACACCAAGATAGACACACACACACACACGGATACACACTCTGATTGTGGCAACCACATGTGCTCTAACCAGTCGCAAGTCAACTACTAAATTGGCTAACCGAACATGGATAAGACGGGCAGACAAGGACATCTGCAAATATTACCGAATGCATTTCAAATCCCACGAAACCTGCAGTCAGCAGTTCCAAGCCCAGCTTCTCCATAATGGCTTAACGCTCCACTTGAAGCGCAACCGCAACTCATTAAATGACTTTGGCTTTGGCTTTGGCTTTGCCCTTGCCGCAGCCAAAATGAAATGAAATTTCCTTGAAGTTCTCGGTTCAAGTGACAGCATTTCATCCATGGCTTTGTCTTTGCTTTTCCCATCCACTATTTCTGACTACATTCCACTTCCACTTACCAAGCTGATTGATTGCTACTTGCCATTAGGTAAGTGTGCCTCGAAGTATGAATCGGTTCGTCGGCATTTTTCAGAACTGTATATGGTTAAAAAGATAAAACAGTTTTGCCTTTTTAACTCGGTATTTTTGGGAATAATATTATTTTCTAATTCGAACTTTCTACGTTACATAATTCAAACTTGATCTAAGACAACAATTCAGTGCATTTTATTAAGCTATTACTAGTTAAATTATTGACAATCTATCGTAATTTTGTTTCTGTTCACTCTATCTCAAATTTGGTATTAACTTAATTAAAGATTATAATAAGCTCCTCCCAGATACATTTGTTTACAATAGCTCGAGCTCTGTTCATTTGTTACTTAATTTGTTTACCATTGTAGAAAACATTATATTTTTAATGCGATCAGGATAAACGGATTCGAATCTTTGCAACAAGTCGGAACCGGCCGAATCGGATTACTATACACTGATAAGAAAAAAGTTTCTTAAATCCAGATTTTGGTCTCAGAACTATGCATTTTCGTCTGAGAACATAAAATTCCTGAAGATGGAAACTCATCTTGGGTTTAAGAACATTTTATAAGGTTTTTCAATTTTTTTCAGTGTACTTAAAATGAAAAACTTATATGTTTTCAAAATATCTCAACCAATATCACAGAATATGCATTTGTTGTTGTCCTTGACATCCTGAACAAATTCAGTTTAAAGTTTAAACTATATAATTTAGTTGTCATTTGAACAATCAGTCGCAATTTTAAAACAGGGCACTGCAAGTGTAAAAAATCTTCGGAGTGCCGAAGATAACGTTCTGTTATAGTTTAGATTGCGTTGACATAAGTATTAAATTTATGGAATAAATTCAATTTAAATATTTTAAGCAGTTTATGTAAATATTTTATAAAAATTAAAGTGATATAAATGTAAAATAAAGACTTCATATAGAAATAAATATTTCTCTCAAGTACATAACTATCATGTCGATTATTCACAAATATAATTTCCGGAATTATTATAATTAATATGTAAATTGTAAATAGGTAAGTTAATTATTGAAAATTTTACAAAAAATACACATGTTTTGCCGAAGAATCCTCATTATTTTCATTTCAAACGCCTTTTTACTTTGTATTCCTATACAATAAATCATAAAATATCGTATGCAAACAGCATTTTTCAAAAAGGGGCTCCATAAAATGCATAAGATTTTATTATAATTTGTTTTTTCTTTGTGTGTCAAAGGCAATGAGAAGAAGTTCTTAAACTCAGGGCGATGGATGCATTTGACATCAGCTGTCTGCGACCCATTTTAATGTTGCCGAAAAATGTAATTTCCGTCGACGACATTTTTGCCACAGGGCCATTAAAATGATGCCCAACTTCATCGGCTTCATCAGCGTAAAAATTGAGACTGGCAACAATGACGAGCCCAACGATGCGGAAGAGGCCAAGATGACGGATCAAATGCGCCAGGATGTGCTCGAAAATATGCATTCTCGTGTTAAAGATTGCGCATACGCCATGCAAGACGTAAAGGTAAAGGTATGATAGGGATGTGGATTGACAAACGTGCACAAAGCATTACTTTAAAGACCTGCACCAGTTTTGAAAGCACTGCCAACATTTACTTTTTAGTTTAATTGCCTATAACAATTTTTACTATTGAATGTCAAAAGTTGTCGACTCATTTATCGTCGCCAAAGTCAAACTAGCTACTGTTTCCATTGGTTCTGGTGTTGTATTCCCCGTACACGGGAAAACAAATGGCAATTGACACCCCTCGCCCTTTTATTACCCCTACTAGGCAAATGCGCTGAAGCTTCGAATTTGGTTTGGGTTTGGATTCGACATCGACTTCGGGTTCAGGTTCGGGTTTCAGTTGGAACTTTTATGGTAGCTGAACGTACCTTGAATGTAACCAAATTGTTGCCTCCTCGCCTTACTCGGTCTGACTATTCACCCCAGCAATTTATGATTGACAGTTCCTACTAATTGAGACATAAACTTAACTTGATAGCTGACTTCATAAAGACGCCATAAAATCCTTAAATCAATGCCAAGTATTGGGCCAACTATTTGAATGTCGAATGAGCCGTATTCGAGGCGGGAGGATTGTTTTCTTGTCGATTTGCATAAACAGGTAACACAGTAAGTGAATCAAGCTATACTTAACTCATTCAGAGACATGGCAATGTTTCATGACACTCAGCATTATCACACGGACTCAATTTAAAAACCGACTGCTTACAAACAGATAACTATATAAAACAATGAATAGTTTCAGGATGTGTTTTATAATAAATGTATAAATAGGCTGCAAGCCTTCAATGTTTTGGAGAAGTTGTAGCTTAAAAGCTCGAGGCATAGGTCAAGATTTTGGATCATTTCGAGTGTCAAATATCACAGGAAGTGCAAAACACCAAAAAAAAAGTTACTATATCGAAATCGCTTTAATTACTTCCGAATCTCACTGTCAATTTCATCCTACGTGAAAGTGTTTTTTCGAATAAGAAGAAAATTATCGTATGCCCCATAGAAAATATATTTTCAAGACTAAAGGTGAATCTAAATTTATCGGCTGACTTTGTCTAACATCTTCATTTAATTTGCTGTTAGTTTTATTCCTTTTTTCATCGGGGAAAATATAAGACAAGGCTTCCATATCTCACTAAATTAAGTATTTCTACCAAAAAAAAAATAAAAGGATTTAAAAAATTAAATTTTTTTGATAATACTCTCTCAAAATATCGTATGGAATAGTTAAGTCTTAGGCCATCATGCTATATTAAAGATGACTTGGCCGAATCGGGCAACAATTTTTGAATTCAGTTGAATATTGTAATTTAAAAAAATATACTTAAATAAACTACTTAAAATTAATGTTTAATTTTGTTAATTTTGCACGTTGTATTGTAAAATTTTTCTTCATTAGCTCCATTTTTATTAAACTTATAGTATGTTATACATTTTGATGTCAAAACTTTTAGCACAAAAGTATTGTATGTGTAGAAAATCATTTATTAAATCAAAGCTATAAATTTTTTACTAGATATTTTTATGGTAACAATCAAAGAATTTCCATAATCTGCAGTTAAAATTTGGAAGCGATGCCTTCACCTTAGCCCGAGAAAACTAAAAAAAGGTCTCCTGAACAATTTACTTTTTTTAGTATCCGATACTTGTGCAAAAAGCGGTCGATATTGTATTTTGAGAAAAGGTTTTCAAACGAATTGTATTTATACCAAAATATCTGACATTAATGGAACCTTGGCTTAATTTTATGCATAAACTTATGTTATTTGATGGGCTGTTTTAAAATTTTTAATTTTTAAGCCTATAATACTGTTAGTTTTTATATATTTTCCCTTACATATACAAAAATGAGAAAATATGTAATTCTTTTGTTTTCGAACCGAACTGGTACTTTATTTAAAAGAGTTTTGATATTAGAGGCAGAGCTCGTCTGTCTTCAAAGCAACCAGCTGATTATATTTAGAATTGAAAGACAGGAGCAGTGTTTCAAGGAGATCCGAGACTGAACCAGACAACACATTCATTGCAGGTAAACCGACTGATCGTTAGCAAAGATAACCAAGCAGGGAATAATTTATGTAAATGATGTGGTTGCGGCACCAGCATGATTCGGATCAGATACGGGGCTCCAAAATGGCCGCAGAGTCGCCTCCGATCGATGCATAGAGGGGCGAGCTCATGGTCCAGGAACTGTCAGGGGCTGTACACGGATTTGAGATTTCTGGTCGTCTGTTAGCTGAGCAGAGCTCGCGGCATGCGTTCAATTACAAACACATAAATTCCCATTTCCATTTGACACATGACAACCCATAAAACTTGTTAAAATGTACAGCAACAAAGGCCAGCAACCTCTCGGTGGTCAGAGGCTGGCTCAATGGCGATTGGGACTGAGTCAGGGACTGCAAATGGGACTGGGTAAAGACGAAAGAATACAAAAATACAAGAATACAAAAACTGTATCCAAAATGGTAAAATCTGCTTCACAATCTTGCCGCGTCGCACATAAAAGACGCGGGTTCCCTTTTTTTAACGGACGCTGAATGATATCAGATTTCTTTTCATTTTTGTATTTCGTTTCGTTTCGTTTCGTTTTTCTTTGAGTTTGGGTTGGGACTTGGGTTTTTTTGTCTTTGGTTCGGCTCATTTAAGTCAAGATAAAAGAAAATGGCGTATGGCATCATTTTATGGAGTCCACCCCTGGCTCATTATACAAATCCCATTGATCCGCCATTAAAATGTAGTCTGTAAATGGTTAGTGGAAATGGGGAGCACAACAATGAGAATACACAGCACGATACCTAGTCGCATTTTATGATCTTAACTACCTTCGACTACTCTGTCCTCAACAACATGTGGAAATGCATTTGCATTTCGAAAGAGTTTAGCTCCATCAATGATGGTAAGAGTACAAAGTCTTTAAATGACTCCAGTCTAGCACAAAGTGTTACTTTTACCATCGTCTATAAAACATATAATCACCCTTTATAAAAATGTTTAAATTACCTAAATGGACAAGTTCTTCAAACTAGTTACAAAGTTACAATACAATTTGGCAAATATCAACTTATTTACGAATATTTCTTAAAAGTAAGTTGATAATGCTGTTTCCATCATAATTAATTTTTCAATGAAATGATTTAAATTTTTCAAAATCCATAGATTAATTTCACTGTCCAAATGGAAAATAAATTAAATATCCTTAATTTTCACAGCAATTTCATGTAAGGAATGTATCTTATTTTCTGCTTTTTCATTTTTCTGAAGCTATTTAAAAACCGTTGACAAAGTAAACTAAATGACGAGAGACAGTCTCCAAAAATGATGGACAAACTCGAAATCCACTTTGTGACAGCAATCCGCATAAGCTGCCCAAACATTTGATGTCGTAAAAACGAAATTGACATTTTCGGAAACTCCGCTGTTGGCAATAAATTTGCTTCTTTTGGTTTTATTTTCGCATTCACATTCGCCTTCGCATTTTGTTTTTTTTTTTTTGTCATTGTTGTCTTCGCTTCGCTTTATTTCTACGCATTTCTTTGGCACTCGCGAACAAAAGGCAGCTCCAACATTGTAAGAAATACACAATCTTAGACATTTGCCCCCGGCACTTTTTAGTTTGGGACAGTGGCCAGAGCCGTGTCCTTTTATGAGTTCACGTAGACGGAGAACCGGAGAATCGGAGGTCCGTGGTCCCCGCCAGACCGGCGATTTGGATTTACGACGGCGATGACGCTCTAATTTCGCTTAGATTTCGCAATCGACGGAGCAGAAGTTGAGCACTTAAATGCAGAATCCACGCGCCGTTCTTTTATTGCCGCCGGCATTTGTGAGAAGTATCCTTTTAAATGCCCTCGAGCTTAAACTCGCACGATTTCCACAGCTGCTCGTCGGAGGAAAACTTCAAAGCCACACCCGATAGATTGACCGATCTACTAGAAGCACATGTTGAGCAATGTTCATGGCAAAAACCGCACTGATTTGCATCACGGGATCTCCAGGCGTTGCAGCCCAACCGTTGCAGCCGTTGCAACCGTTCCGTTCCACATACGCTGACCCATCAACCGCTCTCGCTGACCTTGAAGCGCCGGACCTACCAGTTATTTACATCTCACCCTCAACTCTTTTCACATATCCAAATGGGTTTAGAAATCGCCCCGCACAAACATCTCAAGGTCAGGTACCGCACCTGACGGACAACGGCCCTGGCATATCGAAATCCTTTCTGACGCAATCTTACACGCACATTCTCGTAATGCCATCGCCTGCCCAGATGGAAAACACCATTGTGTGCCAAGGTCGCCATTAATGATGATGATTTCTATTTTTGAGATTAGCTCATATCATATCCATTGAAATGCATAATGTACAAAGTCTGCTTAAAATGTTCCCCAGAAACGATTTAAATATTTTTTCGGTTTCGTCTACAGAACAGTTCTAGATTCTTTCGCAGTCTAAAGCATCTTTTAGGAATTATTAACTAAATGAATTTTTGTAAGCTATAAAAGCTAAAAATGAGTATGACACAGACAAGTGTTTTTAACTAAAAGATACCCTGTGTTAAAGTTGTAATAAAGTATGAATTTTAAATTTTAAAATATTTTGTTGAATAAATTAGAATAATTTCATTTATATACCCTCTTACTTAAAAAATAAAGTCTTTGAAATGTGCATATGTAATAGGCAGAAGGACGCATCTCCGATCCTATAAACTATATATATGTATGGGCCAAAAAAAAATTGACAAATGGTACAAATCTACGGTCAATTCTAAAAAGATTTTACCAAAAAACCATTGTTATAAAATCAATTCCTAGTCCACTCTGGTTGAGTTGAAAAACGTATTTTTGGGAAATGTTCATCATGTTATTATAAGCATCTTTAGTGTTTTAAGTCCGATTCTGACAAAATTGGTATTAAAACTCTTATTAGGACCAGGACTTTCAAAATTAGACCCATTGTGATTAAAAAACAATATAAAAATAATTTTCGTCCATGCAGGGACTATAAACACAACATTTTTCATGGTTTATTGCTGAAAAAATCTTAGAATTGACCGTAGATTACGCATTTGGGTTACTCTTAGTCTTACTCTTAGCTTTCGACAAGTTTGTTTTTGAACTGTAATAAATTTTATGAATTTTCATATTACACAGAATAAAATTATTCTTAAAATTTCAAGAAGATTAAGAATTTTTGGCTTTCCTTATCAAAATTCTAGAACGCAACGCATTTTTTATACTCGAAATTTTCAGTTCTTAAAAAAAAACTTAATGTTGGACCTATCTTCGTCAAACCAAAAATTGCCGTGATTTTCTTACAAAAACTGTTCTTTTACAAACTCAAATATACATGTACAAACTCAAATATGCATCCATAAATGTCTTTTACATTAAAATTCTATTTAGTTAGAATAATTTGTCGTCGAAATACTTTTGGCTTTCATGCTGCTCGCATTTCTCTCAGTGTACGCATACTGTTTATGACATTTGGCGGCCATTATGGAAATAGGCCCCGCCCTCTTATACTCGCATTGCGTGTAGTAGACACCACTCTTATATATTACTCGCTGAACAAAACACAACCATAACAGACACGCGCAGTTAACATTACACTTTTACTCCACACGCTACCAGAATTACTCCTCACTTAACGAAGTTCAAATTTGTAAATATTATAACATACTCGATCAGAGCGCAGTTTCGTTAAATGAGCAAATTGCGTTAAGGACGCAGCCTTTATGAGCAGCAGCGACATCTGTTGTTCATTTAAGTTAAGCATAATAATCAAAGTTATTTCCAGTGATGCCAGCTTGAAGAGAAAAAAATTGCTGTTTCTGCATCCAAAAAATGACTGAAACTGCTATGCAAAATTCTAGCCAAATTCTAGCTTTGCAGAATTTATTTATTAATTTTTGTCAAGTTTTGGGCTGGTTAGAATTAAAATAGGATGTCAGCATTCATAAAAAATTCACCTTTATTTTATATAGTTTCAAGTTAAGAAGTAAATTGTTTATTTTTATCCAAATTGTTGTTGATATAAAAAATAAATTACATTTAAATTGTGCGCGTTTGCAGATTTTAATACTGTTAAATGACGAGAAAATGACTAAAAAGGAGTAACGTGGTCTGTCGCAAATGTGACACAGGTGGCGCTGCGTAGGTGAATTTAAATTTTAGGTATTGCAAATTCTTTGCAATAAATAAATAATTTTATGAATATTTAAAATTCGAAATTAGTTAAAGTAAACGTAAATTTTTAAATGAAGTTACAATTTTCATTAAAAAAAAAATATCATAAAATCGACAAATCTCTAACAAAAATTCTGCAAAAATCAAAGAAATTCAATCAATTCGAAATGTAGATTTTTTTAATAAAGGTATTAAATTTTTAAGTTACCATTTTTGACATTGTGACCAAAGAGGTGCATGCTGCCAGATCGGAAAATTTTTACAGGGTGGCAGACAAAACCGTCCACAAAACAAATCCACACCAGTGCTGCCGGCTTTTTAGAGGAAAAATAGCTGTTTCCAGCCGGAAAGCATCTAATATAGTTTTTGTGGGCCCTTTCGCACAGTTTTAGAAATAATATGAATAACAAAATATAACAATTTTAAAATTATTTTAGCAAACGAAATGGGAAAAGTTTCAGAACACTCTATAAAATTGCTAAGTTGCCAACAGTGGTTGTTGCACATTTTATAGAAATATAATAGTGAAACAATTAACTTATTTTATATGTAAAAAGATGCTCATGAAAAGCATTAATTTTTGTGTTGTTAATATTGTAAATGTACAATGATGATTTGCGGAATGACTAGTTGCTATTAAAATATTTAAATGTATTTTGAGGAATATTCATTCCATTCAAAAACATATTTATCCATATATATGTGTATATAAATAATTGCATTTTAATTAATTTGATTCTATTATTTTATATTCGCTTCCATTATTCGCTACGAATATCGGGACTTAAATACTATAAAAATATCTGCAGTATTGCAAACAAATATCTGACTGTCTGGCAGCGCTGCTGAGCGCCATTGTACTTTAAGCAAGTCCCGCCCACAAACACTCATCACAGCGTGAACTCTGTTATCTGTGAGCTGCAACTATGTTATGGCGCGTGTGTGTGTATCTCGTTTACTACGGTTGGTGGTTGGAGATACTTTAATTCAGATACGGTCTTTATACATACACGAAGTGTGTGTGTGTATGGTACGTTAATACTGTATTTGAGTCTGAGGGTTGCCAGCTTACGGTTCCATTTTGTAGACACGGATTAGGCAACATCAGCCCTTAAGTGTCGCCATTTCCATTATTTGTATCAGTGTGTGCGTGTGCCGTACGTGATCTCTTAAATTTTTTTCCTCTGGATGCCGTGGGAACATTTTAAATGGCCAACGCAGCCGCGTCTTTATCGCCGGCCATAAAGCATAAAGTAGAAATGGAGACAGGAAATGTTGTTGTTCCCTTTCCCTGACACCCAAACTGAGGAAATGAAGGATTGCATGAAATTGTATCACGTACGCCCGAATAGTGCAATCGACTTAAAAAGCGATAAAACACTGCAAAGATAACATTGTCTTTTTTATGAAGCTGCTGTTTCTGCTTCATAGGGAATTAACCCGTTTACTTAGATTCTCTTTAATACTTGCTTTACTTGAAAAGGCAAATTGATTTATTTAAACACTGGAATTTACGATAAAATCTTGAGAAAATACAAGAAAATAGAGGATTATTCAGATGCATATTGTTGGTTATAAAATATAATAATGTTTGTTTAATTTGCTTAAGCAAACGCTTCATTATAATCCAGGGACCATAACTGTTATAAGGATTAAGCCAATAAAAAAACTCTTATGGTCATAAAAAGACTTTTATTTTATTGATCCAATTTTTGTTATTATTTGTGAATTAGAAAAAAAAACAAAATTAAATAATATTATTATTGGAATTAAACCAAAAAAAAAAAAAAAAACAAATCAAATCTTCAAATCAAATACAAATAAATAACTTTTTTTAAATACATAATTTTTTTTAAGTCCCAAGCAAAAGTTATTGGCTGTTTGCAGAGATACTGTAATTACAAAAAATTTGATATATTTGAAACACAAATCGGATTCTGTTATAATCAAATACACTAATATCCCAGAAAATTTCACCTTCCTAATTTTTATTGGATTAGTTCTACCATGAAAGCATTCATTAAATTTTGAACAATCCATAAAAGGCATCTAACTTGATTTCAAATGTCTTTATAATTATAAACACTCGTTTATTATGTATTTTTTGCACTCTCAATAAGAAAACCAAAATCAACTAGTTAAACAATAGGTTTCAAACAGTAAGCAAGATAGAAATTTCAATACAGAGGGAAAAAAACTATAAAAGTCTCACAGTTGCACTTTAATTCAACTGGTATCACCTCCAGCTTTGAACCATAGACGTTTGTACACTTAAATATTTATTTTGGTATGAATATATTAATACTAACATCAAATCATGTATCATTTAATAGTGTACAATATTAAATACACATTTTCTTGTTTTTATTAACTTTATAATGAATACTATATATGAAACATGAAACCTCACGCTGCACAAAACTACAATCGAAATCATCGACGAAAGGGTTAAAGGCTTTCAGTGAGTGTGAAAGTAAGTAAACATGGACTACGTATGTAAGTGATCAAACGTGTACCTATCAAGCTGCTCGTTATTGAGAAATAACCGGAACCGATTGAGCTTTCTAAATTAAACATGAAAAATATTTGACACCAATACTTTTAGCGACTATAAAAAAAATCTATAAGATATTTGATTATACTCTTTCTGTATTCTGTACTTATCCACAAAATGTTATCCCTATCCTCTTCTTGATGTATTTTATAGTTTTTTCTGTCCTATGAAATTTCCATCTAACTCAGCTTTAAGCTTACCGGACAGTCCAACAAATTTCCTTCATCAGATTGGATATTTCATTCTTATTCTATCTTTAAATAAACGATTATTTAAGTTCTTTGTATATATCCACAAGTTACCTTCTTTCATTTCATTCCGTTTCTTCTCTTTTTCTTTTCTTCTCAATTTTAGATTAGTTTCTGAAAACTTTACTGACAGTCATAACCTTTAAATAGAGGTATAGCTAGCAGGACTGTCGAATAAAAAACACTTCTTGTCGGTAGGCTTTCATTTTACTTTAATTATAATTTTGTATTTTTAACCTATGTCTAGAATATGTAATAAAATAACATGAAACATATTTACTTTTAATGTATTTCAATTTAATTAACTTTAAAATAAATATATAATTTATAATGCTAATTGCTTTCACTGTGCTCTGTATTTATATTAACCTTGACATTTGGGTATATTTTTAGTTGAATCAAATGTTTTAGTTGATTTTAATATGGAATTTCAAATGGTAATACACAAATATTTAAATATATAACGCATTCTTTTTATCAGTGAAGAGATTGGTTAAGATTTCCCATTGTTAAAGCACATTTCTTTGCAAAACAGAGTCTCAAAATGAAAGAAACACATCGCACATTTATTTCAAGGTTTTTATAATAAAAAACCGAATTTTGGAGTTATTGATGCAAAAATATTCTATTTGTCCTGCTCTATATTTTGCAAAAATTGCATATTTAAAACCTTAAATGCGAATTATGCTGTTAAATTAATGTCTCAAGTTTACAGTATTAAAGCTTACAGAGTTGAAAACAAATTGAACAAATTCAGCTTTATTTAATAATTAAGAATATATTAACTTGGTATACGAACTTACCGGTTGACAGTCAAAGTCTGATCGAAAAGATAGGAAACTGGTTAATCCGAAGGACAATTGGATTCGCAAGAAACACTTGAGCACATAACATTCGTTAAGGAATAGTTGGAAATTCGAGGATTGTCACTTGCCGTCGGTTTAGATGAATATTCAAATGAATCACTAACTCGGAAGTTGGCAACACGATGGTGGTAGCTAGTTAACTGTTAATTGGCTATTGACCACTAACCAATTGGCCATAAACAATTGCTGAAGAAATCGAGGCGTTAAATGTTAACGCGATAAGTGCTACCGTTGCCATCGATATTCACATCACTCGTCAGCGTATTCGTATTCGTATTCGTGTTTGTATTTGTATTTGTATTCGTTTAAGTATTCGTTTATTATGATGGTTATAATTTAAAAGTGGCTGCCGGAGTTGAGAAAGGGCTTGGGAACGGGAACGCTAAATGTTTATGAGACTTGTACATTAAATTTGTTTTTGTTTCGCTTTTTTATACAATCTTTTGTCGCTTTTATTGTTATAATTGATGTTGTTGTTGCTGCTGTTGGTTGTGCTATTGGTTTATTATTTTAACACTTTCCACATAGAGCACGCCGTCGGTCAAGTTCCAGTTGGACTTGCAGTTGGATCTGTGCGTTGTGCGTTTTGCGTTGTGCGGAACGGAACGGAACGTCATCGGAAAACGCTCAAACTGTGAATGCGATGTGCGAGTTTTCTGCTGGGTGTGAATAGCTGTTAGATTCCAGGAATCGAATCACATCCACACCACCAACAAGCGAAACCAAACGACGCCGACGCCGACAACAGCTACAGCAACAACAACAACAACTACAACGACAGTGACGACTCCACCGCCAACGCCAACGCCAACGACGACGTCAAGAGTCAGAGTCACAGTTAGGGCAACAGTGATACCAATAGCCTTACCAATACCAATATCAATACCAATACCAACACCAATGCCAATAAGTAACAGCAACAAAGCGACCGTAACGAACCGACAACCGAGAGAAGAGCCAGAGTCAGAGCATATTGGCAAGGGACCAAGCCCAAATCAGCAGGCGAAGACAGAGCCAAAAGCAGCAACCGAGTCAGAGTCAGAGTCAAAGTCAGAGCCAGAAACAGAAACAGAAAGAGAAAGAGAAACAGAGCCCGGCCAGACATTACACACGGGCTCGTAAATAACATAGAAGATAAACAAATAAATAAATAAATGGGCAGGGGACACGGGCACACAGTTTAGATAGATATATGGCCGGGGCTATATATCTTTTGCATGCTCGCTAACATATTTACCCTCGCACACACACACACAGACATTCGACATTGTCGATATCGCCGTTGACTTCGATATATCGGCTATTTGTTGGGGTTGCGAACTCGCTCCAGATACATTTATTTATTCACCCACGCGACGTCGCAGATATCAACCACCGACCATGTTGTCGTCCCTTTTCCGTCCCCGTTCCCTCCCTTTTCCACTGCGCATAGGAGCATATGGTGGTTGTGGCGAAGTTGTCTGTCGAAAATCAATTTGCAATTGCCCTTCAGTGTGCGCAAACTCCGTCTCCATCTCCACTTCCATCTTCCTATCCTTATACATATTTACTCATACATCCAAGTAGACATTTTCTTGTGTGTGCCCAAATGAATTTTCTATTCATCCAGAGGTCAGCAGAAAATTACTATCCATATTGAAATTGAAAGTTGGTGATATTAAGTTTGATTTTTATTATCGAATTGTTGTAATCAAAATGCTTAGTGGCCATCACAATGTTTTTTAAAAGTAAAAAAAAAACCAAAAACTCACAGTATTTTGGGTGCATACAAGAATGAATAGGTATTCTTAGATTAAGTATAAAAACTAAATAATTTCGTTATCATATCGACCCCTTTTTGCAAAGGTATCGTTTGTTACAAAAAGTAAATTGTTCCGGAGACTTTTTTTTATAGTTTTTTCGGGCTAGGGTGAAGACATCGCTTTTAAATTTCAACTGCAGATTATAAAATTTATGGGTTTGATATAATAAATGATTTTCTACACCTACGATACTTCTGTGCTCATAGTTTTGAAAGCTTTGTCACAAAGTGTATTACGATAAGTTAAATAAAATTTGAACTAATAAAGAAAATGTATATAACTTTTAAAAATAAAAAAATTATGCAACTTGCTTATTCAAGTACATTTTTTTTTAAATTACAATATTCAACTGAATTCAACCTGCTTCATATTCTAGAAGACTTCGCTTAATCAAACTTCCCTCTCTTACTAATCGTGGGGTCAAGTAGACTCAGTTAGTTTGGTGGAAGAAATTACTTTCAACATACCTTTTAGATTAACTCGTAACTTTAATCCTCTGTATCTTCCACATTGCACCACTAACTGGGCTTTGCATGAGCCTCTTCGTATTCTGTGTGCTGATTATAACAATCTATACCGTACGATTAGTTTCGAGTGTTCTTCGCTTACTATTAAAGCCTCTATTTTAGTATTTCTAACTAATCTTACTAACTAACTAATCTCCAATTTTTATCTTGGTCTGATTGGGTTTTTCTGGGTTTTCCCCAATCCTTGCAACAAGTGTTGAACCAATCGTTTTTTTTTTTCATTTTTGCTACTCACAGAATATTTACATTTATATTTATAATTACATTTACATTACACAGTAATATTTTAATTTATTTGTTAATTAAAATGTATAGTTAAGTGTCGGTTGCTTACAGTTTGACAATAAATAAAATAAATTTGCCCGTTTCGGCCAAGTCATCTTTGATATTGCTTGAATGCTTAAGACTTAACTATTCCATATGATATTTTAAGAGAATATTACATATTTTAAAAAATGTGTTAAGTCCTCTTATTTTTTGTAGAGCTACTTAACTTATTGGGATATGGTGGCCTAAGTTAATGGTTAAAGTCTAAATTGTTTATATGTTGTTTATTGCAATTGCAGATGAATTGGTCATTAATTTCGATTGTGAAAGGACTTTTTTGATAAGTACAATTACACAGCATGCTTACAATTTTCTCCAATCTTTTTGGTAGAGCTAAATTGCAAAATGTTTTTAACATTAAAATAACGGTATAATTTAATTCAATTCATTCGTTACGCAATAAAAAAAGGGAATAGAGAAAATGAGCCAACAAAAATAACATTCATCTCTGGTCTTTACAATACATTTTCTATTAATTTTGTGTGGAACATACGATTCGATTTTAGCGTAATTATAGCGATTTCCGCTATAATATTTTACTAGGCGTTGCGTTTGGAGTTTGTGAACAAAATTGCATCAAAAACTGGATTTTAGAAAAAACTTAATATACGATACTTTCGCAAAAAGGGGTTAATAATATTATTTAATGTTTCGAGTTGAATGTAAAAAATTCTCTACTCAACTCTCTAAATTTGAGCCGCCTACTGAGCCATAACATTAAGCCTTCATTTACATTTATGCTCATAGGTGCTTATTAGCCCAATCTGAGTAAATATAATACTTTAAAGTTCCCAACGAATACATTCGGCTAATTACTTTGTGTCAATGAATATAATATTGGCATTTCCATAGCCCCGTTACGTTACATTCGTGACGAAAACATAAACAAAGACAAATTTTCAGAAAGTTATTTTTATATAAAAGAAGCAATTCAGTTTAACTATATTTGGTGAATAAAAGATTAAAAGATATAAGCAATAATATGCGATGACGTTACGTGTTAAAACTAAAATTGAGTTTTGAGTTGGAATTGAAAAACACAAAACTCTCCGAAATGTGCAAGCCTTTTTGCAAATAATTTTTTTTAATATCATTTTAAATAATGTAAGTCATTTCTTCAAGTTTTTTAATTTAAAATTTTTTTTAGATTTTATTTTAAATACCGTTAGTATGACACGTTAACAAACTTGAATATCTTAATTGTAGTGTTTTCTTTGCATTTTCACTATTTTTTTGATGCTGGAAGACAGATATCAACAAAAAATCATTATAATACATACACTCCATTATGGAAGTAAATTTTTCAGAAAACTGGCAAGCATAAAGAAAAACAGAATTTGTTTGAATTTTTAAATTTGTCATACCACGTCTTCTTTTATTTTGTTGTCTTAATTTTCTTTCATTTGTCAAAAGAATATATTTCATGTTACGATTACTTTTATTTTGAGATATAAATTTTCTCTAAAGTGTTTAGAATACATTAGTCAAATTTCAGACCGATATATGTCATAGTTCGAAAGTTACAGATGTATTGCCACCTTATATTCTGAAATAATCCATAGAGTTCATTAGTTGGGCTTTGATTTTGCGTTATTATACCTTTTCACAACTCAGGCGGCGTCTCCTATCTTGTAAGACATATATAATCTTTGAATTGTGATTATATGTCGTCTGTTCTCTTTCTTGTCTGTGCTGCATGCTGATTGCTTATAAACCGAAAACACTTTGCAGAAGTTACAAACGCCATCGAATTATGTGCAAATGATTTCGTTAGTAATTTCTTCTTATTTGAAGAATGTTTACAAAAACTTCGAATGTGGCTAGAACCTAATTGCATATTTAGGACAAAAACAAAAGAGGTGCTTATGTACAAACCAAGGGGTATTTGGATTTATAGTTTGTATCTTCTTAGATCGCTTCAATGAGCATGACCTGTCATGTGCCAACAAAGGCCGGGTGCCCGTCTAGTTAATGTTTGCGTCCAACATCAACCGAGTATTCAGCTGCAGCCTCAGGTCTACATGCTTTCTGCCAGAGCAACATCTTTCCAGGCGCCAAAGCCTTAGCGACGAATAGACCGCTATTTACCTGTGATATCTGTTGCCAGCTCTGTGTTTTGCGAGTCAAGTTGGACACTTCCTTGAATGGTGTTAAAACTGCTAATTGATGGAGCAAACAACGCGTGCTGGGCCACAGTCGTACCACTAATCTACATTTCCGAGGATTAGAGAGTGTTTTGTTAGAGCAAAGCAGACCTCATATATGATATTCAGACTAGCGCTGTTGGGGAGAAAGTAATTAATTATACCCCCTTTTGATTTAGAAACCAGAATGCAGTAGTGTACTCAGTCCTAACGAATTCTACTTTGTAACGTACAGTTTGGCCCTTTGGAGCACATTAAGTATATATAGTTGGCTGCATCAGTTTTTTTCACAAAATTTTGGTAACTCAATTTCGTAATATACGGTTAATTTAAAGATGTTTTCACCGAAAAAAGCAAAGTTCTAAAATCAATTCCTAGTCCCCGCATTTTGATTTGATAAATTTTGAGGTTTTAGTCCTTCCATGCACGAAATTATGTTTTAAGGACAATCGGTTCTTTGATTCAATGAAATTTTCAAAGTTCGTCGCCTACCAAGAGTTTTGATACCATTCTTGTCATTCCATTCCATTCTTGTTCGGTTCGATGAACCGATGAAGGCGATGATATACCGATTGATTGAATCGATTTAAATGAAAACATCGACAACTCACTTGAGCTCATCTTATTTCATTTGCAGAACTAAATGGTCTTTAATCGAAACTTTTCTTGGAATTTAGTGCTTATAAAATAAAATAATAGGTAATCTTAAAATTAATAATAGTTTTATTATATTTTTTTTTTATGTACTTCAATATGAAAATCAACAAAAATTATATTAAAAAAAATATTTTTTTTTTTTTGCACATAATTGAACCAAGGTTCGAACCGAAACCATGGGCTTAGGAGGTATATAAACCGGCTTGCGAACCAAACCTAACCCTAGGGCTCGAACCATCGAACCGAACCTTTACTAAAACTTTTGTGGTTTGCAGATTTGGTTAAGATATCTCAAAAAAGCAAAAAACTTTTCATCTAAAACTTGATTTTCGACTGAGCGTCTCTATGGTAGCTATATGATATAGTAGGCCGATTTGAACCAAATTTGGTCAGGATACCATTCCAGATGTATGCTGTGTCAGATTGGTCGAGATATCTGAAAAATCGAAGAAGTTTTTCGTACTAAAACTTCATTTTCGATGTAACGTTCCTATGGCAGCTATATGATATAGAGGTCCGATCCAAAAAAAAAAAACAAACTTAATCTGCGTACGGTATCCAGGAGCCTACTTACCAAGCTTGAAGTCTCTAGCTCTTATGGTCTCTGAGATCGACGCGTTCAAACACACGGACAGACAGACGGACAGACGGACGGACAGACGGACGGACAGACGGACATGGCTCAATCGACTAGGCTGTTGATCCTGATCAAGAATATATGTACTTTGGGGGTCTGCCACGCTCCCTGTTACATATATTCTGCCAAACACATTATACCCGTTTTTGCCCATTTTAAATGGGCTCAGGATATAATCAAAAAAAAAATACATTTTTTTTCATTGAAATTTGTGGTTAAATTAAATTTTATTTAAATAAATGTACATTCGATTGTTGGGTTTACATGTTAGTTATTTAATAAAAAAAAATATATACAAAAATAAAGTGAAAGACATTGAAGCATTTACTATATATAGAACTCTGCTTGTTAAGAAAACTTATATGGAATGACAAACAAACGTTTTTGGCCAAATGTCAGTCACGCACCGTCTGTCAGTTACCACAAATCAATCAGTCGATGTCAGTTAAATATTTTGACTATGCGATGTTAAACAAATGTGAAAACGCACCGGAACAGAAACCCTTAGTGGTTGGCAACTTTGTTGGGTTGCCGAACTGTCGAATTGTCGAACTGTCGAGCCGTCAAGTTGCCCTAGAATCGGGAGCGACGCGTCTCGTTGTTGTCTTTTCTTGACGCCGACAAACGGCAATGTTTAAAGCCGAAATCACACTTAACGCCTGATTTGCATTTGCTTGCGAGCCAACAAACATGTGAGACATTGCATTGACCCGACCATGAGAGCTGTGATTTATGGCTATGCCATGTCGATCCCACAACCCTAGAGGAGGCACCTCAACGTACTCATAAATAGTGCTCAGTTGCCAAAACAACAGCACCAAAAACGGATGGCATCGAGAGCAGATCGAGCTACTGTTTTTGCCAAGTGAATCCAAGATTTTCACGAGTTTCCGGGCTGAGTCGTAGGGCAGATCCAAAATGGCATTCAAAATGGCCGCGACAAGCACTCGACCATCGCGAAATGGCTAATGCTTCACTGTGCCACAACGGGGGTGGTTGCAATGGTTGGGGGATTTTAGTGGCACCGGCCGTCTTGATACTTATGCCAAGAAAATGGAAAATTCGATGTCGCCATAAACATTTATTGCTACTTTGGAAAAACTCGATTACAACCGCCTCAGCAAAACTCAGACCCCAGTGCCAAATGCGCAGCCGCCATTTTACGAGCCGCGCCTGGGCACTTATGGCATCATAACGGGACTTGGCCAGCCGCCACATGGCAGAGTCCTTGCCTGAGTCCAGATCCCGTTGAGCGTTGAGCAGGAAACGGATTTTTGCGCTTAGTCAGGATGCGATGCGTGAGGTGGTGAGGAGTTGAGGGTGAGAGGGTGAGGATTGCTGACGGCTGATGATACCCAACCGAGTAGTCGTATTGGCAGCCGTTTTATTGTTGCCTGGCACTCGGGAAAATGTATACAATTTCCATTTTTATAACCTTTGCGCTCCAGTGCGCTCCGAGCGTCTGCAGCCTCCGCTGGCGGCAATAAAATGTGCAAATGTTCGCGCAATCATAAAACTTTACGAGCCCAAGCACCCCAAAATTGGGTTTTGCTCCTAGCAAAGTTTTGGCATCAGAATGAAACATTTGATTCGGTTTTCCTTAGAATACTGAGAATAGAATTTGAAGCTAGAGAAAGTTGTCAAACTTGAACCGACTTCATACACAATTCATTAACTCAAAAAAGAAATGAACAAGGATATAGTTTTTATAGTCCTCACCTCGTTCTGGTTCCTGTTCGGCTTAATCGGCTGCCTGGCGGCAAAGCACTTCAAGGAGCGAGGAGTCATCAGGTGTTGCATCATCCTCTCGGCTGTCTGCTGCTGGCTGCTCTGGGTAGTCACGTTTCTGATGCAGCTCAACCCGCTGATTGGGCCAAGGGTTAATCAAAGAGTTATCTACGGAATGATGTCCTACTGGAAGAACTCCTACATGCAAGATGAATAGAATAAATAGTCGTCACATCTCCTCTATGGCCAGGCTAGAATCAATATGTATAAACGGATTACAATGATGATTTACTGTGCCATTTACCTTGATTAATTATTTTTTTAAATCTCTAGTAAATTGTTAAATATTTGTACTAATTCTCTGGCAATTGTCTAAAGTTAATTTAATATTCCATACACAACACAAACGTAGTAAAAATGAAAGGGACATCATATTACACATCAAAAAAGTGTCCCATTTTCTATCCTCCTGTCTCCCTACCAAGGCTGCATACCACCAATACCCACTGAACCCAAGGTTTGAGTTCGAAATTTTGTTTAATTAAATACATAAAAATGGTTTATCATTTAAATTCTTTCTCATCATTTCAATTTGTTATTAAAAACAAAAAAGTTTTTCATACAAAGACTTCATTTTCGCCCGATCGGTCCTATGACAGCTGTATCATATAGGGGTCCAATTTAAACCAACTTTGGTAAGGATGTATAAGACTTACTTATATGCATATTCCATTAGATTGGTTATGATATCTCATAACAAAAAAAGTTTTTTATACTAAGACTTGATTTTCGCCCGATCGGATGAAAGCTATATCATATAGGGGTCCCATTTGAACCAACTTTGGTAAGGATATATAAAACCAAGTAAATGCATATTGTATCAATTTGGTTGAGATTTCTCATAAAACAAAAAAGTTTTTCACCGTAAAACTTGATTATCGATTGGTCTTAAGACAGCTATATGATATACTGGTCCGATTTAAACCAACTCGGTCAGGATGTATAAAAATTACTTAAATGCATATTGTATCAGTTTGGTTACGATATCTCATAAAACTAAATAGTTTTTATACTAAGGCTTGATTTTCACTCGATCGGTCCTATGACAGCTATATGATATAGTGGTCCGATTTGAACCAACTTTGGACAGGATATATAAAACCAAGTCATATGCTTATTGTATCAGTTTGCTTTAGATATCTCATAAAACAAAAAAGTTTTTCATACTAAAAATTGATTTTTGACCGATTGTTCCTATGGGCGCTATATCGTCCGATTCAAAAAAGAAAGAAGATAGAGGAATCTACAAACCAAATTTGGTGTCACTAGCTTTTAAATTGTTCTTATAATTTGGATATGAATTTTTTTTTTCGATTTGTGGGCGATAAAGGGGGCGTGGCCGAATTTTGAAACAAACTTGATCTGCTTGCAATATAGAGGAACCTACATTCCAAGTTTGGTGTCTCTAGCTCTTATAGTCTCTGAGATCTAGGTGTTCATACAGACGGACGGACAGACAGACAGACAGACGGACAGACGGCCATTGCTATATCGACTCGGCTGTTGATGCTGATCAAGAATAAATATACTTTATAGGGTCTGCCACGCCTCCCTCTGCCTGTTACGCACATATTCATTAAAACAAACCCAATAGACCCCTGTACTTTTTTTAAGTACGGGGTCTAAAAATCTTATGCATTAAAGTTAACTAAATATTTTTTATTTTTTTTTATTATTATTTTTTTTAGCACCGGCCCACTAGTTTTTAATTATAAAAGAAATTGAACAAATAAATTTATAAATTTTACTATCTGCCTGCATAAATAATAAAGTTACAATTTCAAAAGCAAAAGCAATTGCAAAAGTGTCTGATATCCCACAATAAAACCTCCACACGAGGTAAAAGTCTAGTGACGAAAGCGATTTCTAGCCCAACAAATTTGTGATATCCAATTTTGTTACGAACATAATTAAGTTTAATATAAAAAATATTAAATAAATATATAAATTAATAAAAAAAAAACAAGACACGAAAATGGCAATCGGCACAGTGCAGTTATTTCGGGAATTTAATACTCCGCTCTGCAAGGGCATCAAATCTTCGACGTGCCGACTACCTTACCGTGAGCAAAGAGAGCAGGTGTCGGAGCCCTCATGCTTTTGGATTGTGGGTGATTTGTAATAATATAATAATTATTCTTTAAAATGGACTTAATTTACTTAACTTACGAGATTTAGTCATTGTAGTTATTTTCTCATGAGCCTTTTTTAAAGTGTGATAAAGAACAGTGGGAGACAAGCTTGGTCAATCCAGCTGTCAGCAAAAAAAAATCAATTGCGTCATCTACTCAATGAGTCCCCATAATTAAACTAATTTATAAATTTAACTTTGTAATAATTATAAAATCTTATTTCATATATTAATAAATTAATAATTGTTAAAATTGTATTAATTTTGACTGTAGAAAAGCGCCACCTGTGGGTCATTCTGCATACGGATATGTTCATACACAGTCTAGACACAAACCTTGTTGGCAATCGCAGTCTTTCAGTAGCTCATTGGCACGAAATCTGTAAACGCCGCGCAATTTAATTTTTTTTAGTTTTATAGCAATAATATAACATAAAATTAAAATGAATGAAAATTTTTAATTTAAATTTAAATAAAATAAATGTGAGTTGGAAAAGTGGGAGAAGTTATATAATTTAATTGAATTTTAACCAGTCTAAAAATTTGACAAAATTGTTTTACAACTTTTGCAAAAATACAAAAAATTATTGCTTCAGAATTAAGAAAATTTCTGCACAGTCAAAATTGTTAAAAAAAAAAAAAAAATAGCTTGGAATGTAAAATTTTAGATTGATAGAATAGTCAGCATAATGTCCCGACCTCGATGCGATTGAAAATCTTTTGTTAAATGTTGAACATCGACTTGGTCAGTATGATTAAGCCCCATCCGCCAAGGACGATCTTTAGAGCCGTGTACAAATAGAGTGGAATCAAATTCCAAAACAGATATTTGAGAATATGGTAGAGAATGTACTAAACTTTATAAATTAAACTTTATTCAATGACGAAATAATTCAAATTATTTAATATCTTTAGTTTCCAAGAAAAGTGCAAATGTGAGTAAATGCAATTTGTTTTGCTTTCTTATATTTATCACCAAATTATTTTTTAGCCGTTGCTTTCATTATTTTGTTATTGTGGATGCCAAAAGACAAAGATTGTGAACTTGTACTCACTTTAGCTCCAAACTGTATGTATATGCATGTGTAAATCAATAAATTTAATTCCTAGCCATGAAATATAAAATTAACATGGCATAAATAAAAATTTTTTTATCATTCTATCACTAATATGATAACAACAATATTAAAACCATTTAAATATTTGTTTTTATTTGATTTTGTTTGAGTAAAAAACAAATTCTGTTCTCGGACAGCACACGCATTCATTCCATTCATTAGAAGACACAGCCGAATTCATTCAATTCAGTTGGGCATGAATGTCTCATACGCCGTTTTGAATGCAGCCATGCAGACTTGTAATACATGCATACTCAAACACAGGTTTGTTTAGAATCTAAACTTTAGATACACATACCAGTTTAGATACCCAAGTACACACACGATTGTATACCCATAACCACAATATCGACCCGAATTCGAGATCCAAATCAAAACGTGAATTCGGGTATTGTCACCATGGAGACTCAAACTCGATCGTAAGGAGAGAGGCTCGAAACTCGATCTGAGTTGGTTTGATTGCATATTTGCACTGGTGATCGATCATACTCGAGCATACCCGATTCTGGTCTATGATGTACAATGTACATCTACAATTAAATTATTACCGTTATTTTGCGTTTAAATGATGTGGGGTCTATATGAGTATTATTGTATTTTTTATTGGCACTTTAGTCTGGATATCAATAATAGTTGATAAGAGTTGACTGTGTTTTTTCAAGGAAACACGAATCAATGATCGAGGCTTAGGATCCTAAGGTGTATTTTTAATTAGCATTGAAAAAAGTAGTGCTAGCAAAAATAACATTTCTCTAAAATTGATATATAGAAGTGATTCTGCTATGTCATTTCAGTAGCACTGAAAAGTGAAAGTTATTCAAACTTTTGCTTCGGCAATAAAAATTTGCAATTAAATCTCATTATAATTAGCATTATAATTGAATTCCTACATATGGGCGTCAATTCGCTTAAAATGTATACAGAGTCTATATTAAAACTCAGTAAATATAAATTAACCACATATATTTATTAAAATCAAATCTATTTTAAGTAAAATTAAAACTACATAAATAAGTAAATCGATTATTCGGCAAAACAAATTGAGGTTGAATGTATAAATATTTTTATTTGCATTTCATATCAGATTGATAATAACAATTGATCAGCTCCTCTATGCTCTTTAATATCTAGAAAGAGATCAAATATTTAAAAATTAGATTAAGGTAAAGAACTAAAATGTTGTAGTATTAAGTAGCTTATTAAGGTGCTTTTAAATATTAATTCAGAGCAAGTTACATCGAATATTATAATTATTTGAAATTATTTGAAAATAATAATGTAATATAAAAACACTTGAGTGCTTTAGCTTACCTGTAATAGTTTGCTTTAAAAGGCCCAGCCTTGCTTAAGCCCAGAAATTTTGACTGGGCATCTGTTAGTTCGGTAAGATGGGCATCAAACGTTGCCAAATGAAGACTGGCTACATATTCATCTGCATACAATATAGGTTAAAACGAGAACAAATACATTAGTTAAGTGTAGTTAACTTACCCATCTTCTTTGGCAACAAATAGACGTCGGACTTGTAGCGTCCCGGCGCAGAGAAAAGCTCTATGAGGGCCAGTGCCTGGGTGGATGATGCCACTGAGACAACAAAGGATGAGATGGTGGAGCAGGAGAGATTCACTAAGCGTCCCTCGGCAAGGAGAATGATCATCCTGCCATCAGGCCAAATGATATGATCAACCTGCGAACGCACTCTCTGCCAAGTCAGCTCCGGTGTGTGCAAACTGCTCACATCAATCTCCGAGCAGGAATGCCCCATGTTGCAAACGATGCAGCCATTCTTCATGCGGTTCATGTGATCACGTGTGACGACATTCTTATTGCCAGTGGCTGTAACCACCACATCTACTTGTCGCACTACCTCTGGCAATCGCACCACCCGATATCCATCCATGGCCGCTTGAAGTGCACAGATTGGATCAATCTCAGTTATGTACACAATGCATCCCTGTCCACGCAGAGCTTGGGCACAGCCCTTGCCAACGTCGCCGTAGCCACAGACGACGACCTGCTTGCCTCCAAACATGATGTCTGTTGTACGCTTTAGACTGTTAAGATTGGATTGAGAAAGGCAGTTAGTTAGAGTATTATAATTTTCAATAGAACAGATACCCTCAAATTCCGAATTTTTTTGTAAGAATAACAAAAACAAAGACTATAAAACTAATAATATATTTTAAGAAAACCAAAGAATGAATAAAATAATTAAACAAAAACTAGGAAATTGAAATCAGAGTACAAAAATTAAGAAGAAATAAGAAAAATATAAGATATAATATAAGGATCATATCTTTTGTTAAGAAATTGCAGATATATTATGATAAAATGTATCTTATACGCTCTAGTCTTTGTCTTGCTGAGTTTTTTTTAGAGCATTTTTAAGGTATTTATAAAAAAATTGATTGCTTTGAATTTTTGCCATTCAAATTTTTACTTTTATCAATTTTCCCACAATTCCCATATTGTAATTTGGGTTTCCTATTTTTAGTTTTCTCACTTGAAGCTTAGTTTTGTGTTCCTAATTTTGTTCTTAACTTCTTACGACCATTTTCTTCTTTATTCAGCTAAATTTTAACTTAAAATTATTTTTGAATTTGGAAATAATTTCTGTGCATATATATCTATCAGTTAGTTAACTAAAACTTTAACTAGACATTGAAATTACGGGCCTTGGTATTATTTGTCAAAATTCTTAAAAGGCACCCAGCTACCCATGTACCTGTCCAATATGGAGTCGCGACATGTGTAGTAAGTGTCAAACTTGTTCTTCGTCACTGAATCATTAACATTCATAGCAGGTACTGTGAGCTTGCCCGCCTTGGACATCTGGAAATAAATCAGACCCATGGATTAGTTATGATCGATTTTTGTTGTATGGTCGCAACACACCTGATATAGTCTGTGAACACCAGTCAAGCTCTCCTCGACAATACCCTTGATTGACTTGAAGTATTCCGGATACTTTTTAAGTATCAGATGCGTGGCATCTCCGCCATCGTCCAGTATCATATTCGGCTGCCAGCCCTCCGAGTGTATGCACTTGTCCAAGCACCACCAGAAATCCTCTTCCGTCTCGCCGCGCCAGCCAAAGATCGGTACTCCAGCCTCAGCCAGTGCCGCCGCCACCGCATTCTGCGTCGAGTAGATGTTGCATGCTGCCCAGCGGATAGATGCTCCCAGTTTAACCAGGGTTTCAATGAGCACCGCCGTCTGGGCATTGACGTGGGTGCAACCCACAATGTTGGCATTCTTGAGCGGCTTATCCTCGGAAGCACGCTTTCGCAGTGCCATAATTCCCGGCATCTCCTGCTCAGCGATTTCGATTTCTCGGCGTCCGAAGGCGGCTTTGCCGATATTCTTGACGCAGAAGTCAGAACTGCCTTTGGAGTTTCGCTGCACTACATCCTTTGGAGAAGCCTCATCCTCATCGGAAGTTTCTGTGAAACATGCTGCAATTAAAGAGATTATTTTAGATTTTAGACTCATTACATTTAATTTAAACAATTTTTACCCGAGCTAAAGGAACAGGTGGAAACGTCGGAGAATCGGCGAGCTTCGATGTTGGATTTCTTCACGGATGTCTATAAAAAAGAAAGACGAAGAACACATATTAATCTATTTTGAATCTATATTGATATTTATGATTTCAATTATTCATAGATTTAACCAGTTTCAGGGATGATAATTGGCATCGTTTACAGAACCGGCGATAATTCGCCAAACCAATTAACACAAGCCATAGGCAAAAACCAGATCGAACAATCGCGATCTGATAGAATCACATGCTCATATTCGTACCTAAGTGAACGGACAAATTAATGAGTTCCACAAATGTGTATTTTATCCATTTGAATCGCATTGGCACATCTGCTAACTATTGTGTACATTTAAATAAACATTTATATACACATGTTTATATGGAATATATTTACATATACCTACATACAGATATAGTATAGTCGGTCATATGTAAATTGACAGAGCCGCTGCTGCTACTGCTTTAAATCGACTCTCAGGTTGCTTTGTTGTGTTTTGTTTTTTTTTTATGAAAGTCAAGACGTCACGTGCTGAATATTTTTATTGACAAGACGCTAAGACGAATTTTGTTTACACTCTGCTTATGTTTGTTATAGGCAGAAAAACATCTTTTATGATTTTGTTCTTTTTGTTCAAAAACAAACGGGGAAATATTTTAACATAACAATTTTTGTTTAATTATTATTTTAAATATATTCATATTTAAAAAATTATATACTATTCATAAAAAACTTAAACTTAAACTTAATTTTGTCTGTCTGTCTATAAAAAGTATAGAAAATATAATGATTTCAAGAAAATAGAAATAATGTTAGCTTAAAATCATGATCCATTTTAATGGTAAGCCTGAAACTTAAGTTTTGAAAGTAACAATTTCATGACGACCTGATAATATAAACAAAGGTTCAGAAAAATTTAAACTAGTGCCTTGTTCACGCTCTTAAAATTAAATTGATTCAATAACAACTTTATGAAAATTCATCTGCATGAGTCCAAATACCTGTTAGGGTAACTCAGAGTTGAGTACAGGGTATATATAGTCGACCAAACAATTTTGCAAATATATGACACGGAGTAAAATATTTATAGTTATAGTCATGCTTTATAAAAACAGTACGACTTTTGTTTGAATAATATACATATATAGTAAATGTTAGTATAATAAAATTTATTAACTTATGGCCGCTTTTTTACTAAATAAAAATTATGATTGAGTTATTCATGATTTAACCACTGATCCCTTAAATAGAGTAGTTTGTTACCTTATCGGCCAAGCTCAGGTCGGCAAACGTTGTCTCTGGCATTTTAGTCATGATGCAGGCACTTCTAATAAAGATAAATGTCGATAAGATTTCGTATTACGTATTTACATCGTTGCATAGAACGACCTTCTGGGTACGGGGACTCACATTTAGACGAAATCAAAACTGGTTCTATGCTCAATATGTTTCAAGTATGTCAACAATCGCCTTTGTTGTGTTTCTTATATTATTATTATTTTTATTTTGTTTTGTGTTTGTTTTTGCGCTTTTTTAATTTTGTTTTATTCTATGCACCAATGAGACCGGCTCAACGGATCGGAGACTGATCGTATCGCGTCAGTTTCAGCGGAGATCAGATTGTTGACTAGATCTGGCTTTGGGAAACCAAGACTAAATATTCAATTGAGATCGCGACTCATTCGCACTCAATGCACTTCACTCCGTCTCTCTCTGCGTCTCCGACTGCGTCACCTTTTATTCTTTTCTTGTTCTGCTTTTGGATCGAGTGTGGAATGTGGAATGTAAAATGTGGAGTGGAGGCGATGCTTTCGTGCGCTCTCGGCTGGCGCAAGCAACAAACTGATTCACATCAACTTGTACTGGTTATGTTTATGGGGAGCACAGCGATCGTATAGACATAAATAAAGAAGCAAGTGTGACATTGACTTGACTGCTCGACTGGGAGATTCCCTGGACACTGAGGTAACTTAACCTTTGCCCTTTCCCCTGTCATTTATTTCTTAAACAATGTTCTAATATGGAGTACAAATGCTACGGCTGTAATTTTCTTTTTGTAATCTTCGAATAATTTAGATTTCTGTATACTCTATTCCCCATAGCTACGGGGTATCAAAATACTGCACATACTCGTACGAGTTGTATAAAAGCAAAGCAACAAACGGCATCTTATCTCACTTCGAGCTCTTATCGCTCTCATACGTTGTTCACATAATTCTTCTCTCAGATTTTGCAGAGAACAGAGATCGCTTCGCCCGCGTTACCAACTCGTCAAATTGTTAGGAGCCGAGTGCTTATCAAAGCTCTCTTTGATTGTGTAGCGACATTTCCGATTATCAAAATCAATTGGGGGTTTGACGTAAACTCAAATCAAGATAAACTGATGGTACTACCTATAAATACAATAAAACAATCGCCAAATATACCCGTAGAATGGCACAAGCCTGTTAGTCATGTTATTATTGTTTTATTGCATTGTAAATATAGTTTAATTTATTAACGCATTCCTATAAATATCCTTTTTCTAGTGTTATCAAGTAAGAACGCTCTAATCGAAGCGGCGCAAATGCGAAGAGTGAATACCCTTAAGGAATATAGATCTCATTAAGATTGTAAGATCTTGATCAATAACGATCTTCTTTCTGTCTATGTTATCCGTCTGACTTAGATCAACCCAATTCAAGTTTTCTTTAAGTTTACTTAAAAGTTTCCCTGTTTATGTTTTAGCTTCCATCACTGTATCCGTTACTTACAAAAATAAGTTGAAGATATTTTGTATTCGTTCAAATGTATTTAAAAGGCGAAGGAGGCATCTTCGACCCTATAATGTATATACGAGTATATTCCTGATCAGCATCAACAGCCGAGTCAATATAGTCATGTCCATCAAAACAAGCTCCTAAAAGTATGTATCGGATATTCCTATAATCCTGACTAGTGCTTAAATAGCTCCGTTGCCTAAGCTCGTAAGGTGATTGCGTAACTTAATCCTGGGGATGTATATGTAGTGCCTTCGTCAGACCGGGGATATTGCAGGGTTGGATGCTAACATCATTAACTACGTGCCGTTCCGCCATTTTAGCCGACAATGTCCAATGAATTTACTGCACAAAAATTTAATTAGATGCCCATGTACCTTTTAGCATGTCCATAAAATGGAGGGAATTTAATAAAGAGCCCGAAATGAATCATCCACCAACAAGCAAAGTCAGGGATGCTGTGCTCTAAATAAGAGATTTCCACTGGCACTGCGGGGGTTGAGGGCGTAGCAAAATGCCGGTGTGCCCAAAAGGGATGAGTATTATTCTGAGGGTGAGTATTGGTATTGCTGAGATGACTTGGTTTGGAGTCTCTAATCATTTAATAACATTGCATTGTGTAGTTCCAAGTAGTAATCCAAACTCTTCCTTTGTAGTTCTCATAAATATTTATTATACCGACTTCTGTTTGGATTCATGTGTTACTTTTCATATATATGTATATATCCTAAAACGTTCACATATTTGGCTTGCCAAATCTTTCAGATCAATGCTAAGAAATCTTCGGAAGACACTGTATCGGCATATTTATATCTACTATTAATCAACCCTAATGAAAAAAAAAATATATATATTTATATATATCGGGTCTTCCATGCGCTATAGAATTAAATATATTGTTTTTAAAATAAGTCAATTTCAAGAGCAAAAGAAAGTAAATAAATACGTAATCTAACTATTAAAACTTTTCTTTTTTATTTTAGGTTGATAGCCCAAATTTTTTATCAGTGTATTCCCTTATCGAATTTCTTTTTATGTTATTAATAGTTATGTGACGATAAGCTTTGATTCTATTTATAGTATGTATGTCTTACATATATTTTTATTATGTACATTTAATTAAAACGATTGGTTACATTATCTTAATTTATTTTTCCCATAAAGCGATACCTCGCTATCTGGAGCATAGTTTACGAATTATTCTCAAATTCCTTCCAGGAATCGACCACCTTTGCGTTTATTGAAAATAGGAGCATAAATGTTGTTAATGCAAAAATTACTTTTATTTAAAAAATCGAATAAAATGGGCAAGATGTCTGTTTATTCATTTAAATATCTTAGTGATCATCGTTTAAATCATTTGCTTGCAAACAGTCTGGGATCATCTGAATTTAAAAGCCTTAGACTTAAATAGGTCTATCACAAAATATATGTACTACATGTATTACTCATATTTACATTAAGATTTACACATTGTATCAGTTCTTAAATCTATCGCATGTCTGTTTATATACATAACCCTACTTAATACCTTCAAGTGATACACTAATCGCAGTCTACAGGGCTTTTACAGCGAGCCGGCCTTTTCCATTAGGTACCAGGGCAGGAATACGGATGCCGCAACTACGGCAACACATGTGGCACAGAGGGCTATTGTTGTTGACAGATTTGTGATCGAGAAATGATCATCCGTATGATCCAGCTCTTCGTTCGGATGTTTTTCAAACTCCAAAACTTCAACGTCAAATCGAAATCGCACCTTCGAAGATGGCGACTCTTTCCGCCATACCAAATGGCCTGATGATTCTCGTCGCTCCAAGCTCCATTTTGGATCGTGTACTGCAAGTAATAAACAAGTTACATTGTAATTCAATCAATTCATCGTTAATATGGCTTGTAAAGTATAAAAACAATAACAAGTAATAGCTGTAAAAAGCGAATCTGACTCATGCAAATTTATGTTGCATACTTTTGGGCTGTTGCAAAAAATAGATTACAACTTAGTTCAAATTAGCTTAACAAGTCATATGCAAATTGCCAGGAATATTAATCTATTATATGATAAAAGAAGATCAATTCGATTTCAAACTTAATAAATTTATATATTTATATTTTAAGTATAGAAAAGTACTATATATATTAACCTGATCCCGTCATTGCGCTACTGTTGAGTTGAAAACAATCTGAAATGAAAACAAAGGCAATCTATGAAATAATCAGTTGGCATGTAAACAAACAACATGTAATTGTAATTCAATGAGTGTTCGGTGCGTTGACCTTCAATGCATTCTGTCCATGGAAATTTAAGCTGGCACCTCAACATCTCACACATTCTATATGAAGTACGACTATCTAATTAACATTCTCGTCTCACACAGAATTTAATTAAAAGCAAAAAAAAACAAAACACGATGAACGTGTCGCCGACAAATGTCGAAATCAAGTTTGAATTGAATTGAATTCAAAGGCAATAACTTGTCCCATTTTGCAAGATGCGTTATTGTAATATATTAATTAATTTTTTATATACAAGGAAAGTATGTATATACACGTATGTAACCTGACAATGGGGCCAGACCATGCCAATAGCTTTCAATTAAATGTCGACAATGACAGCACTACCTGACTCTTTGTTTAACCTATCAATCGTCGTCGTCGGTCGTCTTTCCACTGCAACCGCAATGAATTTGAATTCACGTGACCAAACAACCCATTCCTAGCCCCATATTTCAGCATTGATTTTTGGTTGAACGTGAGAGCTGGATGGTTCTGTCAATGTCTAAGCACCCGTGGAATATCGACAGGTGCACTAGCATACTAAAAATGTGTAACGAATTGCTTTACAATGTACAGTAAAGCCTCTCTAAAACACTGCCTTACAGTAGGGATGTTTTCAGTGAAAAGTCGTACGCGCATTTATGTAAATCACTAGAAGTTATATTTAAGTGTAAGCTTTGATTCTAATCAGTAGGTGTTTAATGAACCCAAAATGAACTATTTGTGTTTATTAAAGCCTATATATAGAACTTTTAAATTGTATGAAACGTAATACGGAATAACTCTTAATAGTATATTCGAGTGTGACCCACATGTCAGTATTGATAACTCCATTTTTATAAATTTCTGTACTCTAATGGTGCTCTGATTTTGAGCAGGAGTAAGTATGTACATAAGTAATAGGTATGCATATAAATAATAATGAAGAAAATTTTTCTTTTTGACCTTCACTGTTATACAATGTGTACGTATATATGTAGAGAAAGAATTTATATATTATGCGCTATGATTGATTGATTTACTCAAGTTTCTAGTGAATTTTATCAACTTGGTCAATTCTATCGTAAGCCTGCAAAAATGTGTTGACTTGATAATCAGCACAGCCTACTTTTCGAAAATTGACGCCGTGTCAACTTGTGCAAATCGAGCTTTAGTTTCTGCTCAATGACAACAAGGTTGAGTAAATATTTCACTGAAATCTTTTCAACGAATATTATCAAAGGAGCTCATCATCTTTTTGCGTACACAAGAAATATACTACAAAGGGTAATAAATAATTACAGAAATTGATTTTTGACTTTTGATTTAAATTTCTTTTATACAGTTTTGATATATTTCTTTCATTAGCAAGTCGCTTCAACTGCAGATGTTTCCACATTTATGTATAGAATATAAAATTGGTTAATGGTTATCTAGTATCTATACATATGTTTAATTTTATACTATACAGTAATTCAGAGTGGATATCATTGAAACAGATGCGGATGCTGCATTAGCCAAAATCTCAATGATGTGAATGACGTAAGACAAGAACAATTGTGGAAGCGAAACCTCTCTTTGCATATTTCACTGTATACTTTAGTGTGTACACACACACACACACACACACAACCAAACACTGCCGGATCACAGTGTCACAGAATATATTTGCATAGGGTATACCCAATTATAATACACATTCATAAGATTATGAGTGTTTGTATGTTTGTGTGTAGATAAACAAAAAGTTGCTTTAATTCGGGCTAATAAGGTTGCAAAGATATTTAAACGTTTGTCAAAAATGTTATTGTTTATTTTCGTTTGGTTGATAGTAGGCAGTGTACTTAAGTATGTAAATTCATTAAACAAGTGAACAAACTGTTTGTCAAGAAGGCTTAAAGCTAAGGAATTTTATTATCTTAGCCATTAAATGTGATTATATTTTAGCCAATGGTGAAATTGAGATAATATACATATGACTAGTTTATGCCTTCATCAGACATACAGTCACTCGCAAAAGTAACTTGCTACTTTATTGCCAATTTAGTCACAGATACAGTCAATACCTAATAAAGTTAACACTCTTTATCTCGCTTATGAAATTATTTCGGTATTGAAATGCTGTATTATTGCCTTACATTTTTGTTACCAATTTCAAGCCATTTAAAATAAATATGTATGTATATATACATATTCAGATTAATGTACGTGGGTTTTTTTAAAAGCTGTATATTGCAATTTTTACCTGTTTCCAAACACTTTGACAATGAACTGGCTTTCAGCTTTGGTTTTTTGTGTGTTTTGGCGTTGTTAGCACTGCGCAGTGCCGGTATTTTCTAGTGTTGCTATTATTGTTGCTTGGAACACAACCCGAGAACTTTGGCCGATGAGTAGCAAACACTCGTGCGATATGAGTGAGTGTCTCACTTAACAAATTGTCCACGAGCCCAATAAAATGCCTCTGAACTTTGAGCCAACAGTCGTTCTCTTTTAACAATTGCATTTAAAATTACATACATAAAATGTATACAAATAAATACATATGGACAAGCGAGTAAATCAATCAGATCATAACTAAACTGAGCTATCGCTGCTATTGTTTCTGTTTATTCCATTTCAATTATAATATACACGAATACTAATACGCAAATATATTTATGCGTATATATGTCATATTTTAAATTGGTTCTTCCTATTGTTGTTGCCACTGTCGCTGCCGTTTTCCTGATAAGATTCACAAAGAAAGAAACGACAACGTCAGCTGGACTTTTATTTTAATCAATGAACTCGCTCATTCCACCCTCCATTTGCTTTTATCAGCTGATTTCGCGTCATTCGCAAAGTTCCCACAACAAGACGTACAGTGGAGCCACTACACTGTACTAACTACAGTGAAGACTTTTAACTAGAAAACATAATTTAAACCTTAATTGGACGCTCGGAAATCTATTATTACTTAAACGATTGAAACTCCAACATGTGAACCATTACGCATAAAATGGTTTTTTTTTCATCTTTAATTAAAATATACATAACATAATTGTTGCATAAACTAAAATATATATAATTTTTGTATTTTTTAATCAGGGATTACAACCTTAATCAAAACTGTACTAACCGATTTAATGAGGTAGCCGTTACTGCAACCCTAACGGAAAAAACTTTATTTATACACCACAACTGAAAAGCCGAATTATTTAAGTCAAATAGTAACCGAGTCATACAGTTATATATTTACCTTAATTTTACTTTACTTTAATTCATTTCAATTATGTTGTTAAAGTGTAATCATCGTCTTTCAAACATATTTTAATTGACTAATTTCTTATTGATCTTTATTTAAATCTAAGAATTATTGTTTAATAAACCTAATTCAAGACAATATAGTTTCGTTTTGACATCCAGCTTTTAACATATTAAAGGATTCTATAAATAGAGTGAACAATTTGGAATAACGCATATACTACACCTACACCTCCGTACTACAAGTAAATATGTAGTTTTTGTATCCATTATAGCCCTGCTTTACTGTAGTTGAAATGCCAAGGTGGAATAGTTTCAAAAAGCGCAAAAACAAAAAGTTAACAAATCAGCAATAAAACTCACTGTAGCTAAACACGCGCGAACCCCAGCAAATGATAAGCGTGTAAATCACTCTTAAAGCTAATTGATGTACATATGTATGTACATACATACATATGTACATACATACATATGTATGTTAGAATATATGTACAGTGTACCCACATACGTGGCTGTTAATTCATAGAACTGATACATGTCCACAGATACATACAGTATGTAAAGTAAATGTTTTGACTAAGAAAAATATTCAAATATTTATTTTTCAATTTTAAAAAAAATATTATTTAAGCTCGATAGATTTCTTTGTTTGTGTTTTAACTTTAACTTTAAGAAGCAAATCAACTACAATAAAAAAAGATAAATATTATATATATATGAATTATGCTTTTGAAATTTGCATTTTGTCGAAACATTTTCTTGAGTAACTGTAAGTATGTGAAAAAGTGGCGCGACCATCAAATTATGTTAATCACTGTCCACTCACAGTTTTTGTTGCTGCTGTTTTTTGTTATTGTTACAATTGCATATTTCTAATTATCTACATACATTTATACATGTACGTTATACATACATACAAATGGGTGTATATTTGTGTGACGTGAGGTGTTTTGGTTGTTATTACCGTTTTGATTTGCAAAGACCCGTAAAACGACGAAGGCCAAGCAGAGCTCATTAATTTGTCAACAGCTGATGTGCACGCATACACTCTCGAACAGCCACACACAATGAAATAGTGCAACGGTTTGGTGGGGTTATTAAAGAGGGGGTTATTCCACAGCCAGCTGTCGTTAAAGTCGATCTTGGAGTTTGTATGTGTGTGCGTGAGCACGTTAGCGTTTACTCAAACTACCCGACGCGCCCAACTATCGAGGTCTAAGCATAGACGCAGACTGGCGCTGCCTCGCTCAATAGTATCTGTAGGAACCCGGGGCTAGAGCAACCGTAACCGTCGCAGTCGCAGTCGCAGCTGTAGCCGCTGCCCCAACGTAAACCGTTTGCGAGCGAGCGAGCGAGCGAAATGAGCGAGAGACCCAAACTGGCTGATTGGAGGCTCGGCTCCACAGCAGTAGCAGAGTAGTATTTTTTACGATATCTATGCATGAGTGCGTGTTTGTATGTATTCATACACATACTTATGATTGTTTGTAAATATAAGAACAGTGTTTGCCTTAGCAGCGTCGTCAATGGCAACAGAAGTTTTGAATACAAGAAGATTTCGTTGCTCTTGCAGTATAAACACATTCTTTGCCCATGTTTTCTGCTACATAAAAAGAAAGATGATCTTCAAAAAGCAAAGAAAACATACTTGGTATTCTTTTCGTAAAACAAACTCATAGTGATTCATATTTTAGCTACTGAAATTCGTTTAGATTTTTATTTAAAGGACATCAAATAGCAAAAGCAAATTTCGATGGTGTGAGTACTAAAATTATCGAAATTTATGCCTTTTATTTTAAGGAAGCTATTGCGAATAGTTAATTCTAAAACGGATGAAAACATTAACTAAAATGTTACATACTTTTAGGCGCTTTAGTTGCTTAAAATCTTAAAACAGCTCTAATACTAATTTATTTAACAATCTGGATGCGATTAAGTAAAATAACAGATCATTTTATTAAAACCACCAAAAGCGAGGCAAACATTTTAAATAAACTTTATCTGCTTTAGTCTCTTAAAAGTCTTCTTGCCAGATTTGGTTACTCTAGCTCTAGATCTAGGTGTACTAACTGACAGATATACACTCGGCTGCTGATGCCTCCATCTCTATGTTACATAAATTTCAACGAATCCGATATGTACGCAAAAAGTTATCACTGCGGACGGCAGTTCGCGTTAGTGACGAAAGCAGCACGAAGGGTGCGAAAGCCGGCTAACAATATATACAGCTAAGTTGGAAAATTTGCTACGACTGTCCGATCAGATCGAGTTATATACCGATCGAAAGGTTTAGTCCTGACTTACAAAACGGCATACTTTTTCTAACTCACATGTGTCATAAGATACAGTGGTGTAAGTGAAAAGGAAAAAATTTATATGATCGCAGCTTATGGAGCCGTTGGGGCTTTTTGGTAAAATTTTTTATTTTTTAAGAATTCTTAATAAAAATACGCGTCGATTGAAACTAAGATAACCCAAATCGGACAACTGGTTCAAAGGATAACTTAATTTTAAATTTTTAGTGGTCATCTTAAAATGAAATAAAAAGTCAGTTTGTTTGTTTGTCTGTTTGTCGGTTTGTCTGTTTGTATCAAAGCGCTAAAAAAGCTTAGATGTAAAGATGGGGATTTATTTCATTGCGAAAATCTAGAAATGTTTGTTCTACGACTTTTTGGAATAACCGCTAGTTTAGCGGGAAAACGCTAAATCCCGGTAAAATTGAAATCTCAACAGTTTCCAAAACATAGAAGCTACAGATATGCTCTATATATCATTGTAAGTAATTTTTGTGTACAAAGAAGCTCATCCGTTTTGCTCACAGTTCACAATGCCAATTTTCGCTTTTTTTTTATTAATTTATATTTTTAATTAAAATTTTTAGATTAAACTGAATTTTGTTAGTCACAAAATTGGATATTAGAAATTTTGGGGCTAGAAATTGCTTTCGTCCCTAGACTTTTACCTCGTGTAGAGGTTTTTTTGTGGGATTTTAAGTACAAGGAAGTGGGTCTTTTTTGCGCAATGTTCCAAAATCCAAGTTATTCAGGGGTGCCACAGGAATCGAAACCAACCGCAAATCTCCATATATTTTTTGGTTTCGTTTTCGGTAGCACCCCTGATTATATATATTTTTGAATAATTAATAAATTAATTTTACTAATGTTCGTCACAAAATTGAATATTAGAAGTTTTTGTGCTTTCGTCACTAGACTTTGATCCCATTATAGTTTTTTTTATAAGCACCGTGTTAATTTATTTTTTTTAAATTTATTTCGAGAAATATAACTTTTTTTATGAGCAACCTAAAACTTTGACCTTTAACTGCTTGAAAGGGATTGAGTATAAATTCTAATTGTGGTACTTTTTATAAAAAGGTGATGAATAATGAATACATTAAAAATTTAGCAATAATATTAACTACGGTAATTTTTTATGAGGTCGTGCACCGAATAGACAATAACCAATAAATTTAAATAAATTCAATAGTTTTGATTTAAAAGCAACCATTGAAAATTTCTTTTGCCGTGCTTTTGGGTTCTTAGACATTTGCAGAAATTGCATGTTTAAAACAATTTGTATTCCAGTTTATTATACCTGTTACTTAAAAAATAATTAAAAGGGTATATATTGTGTTCGTTGGAGTGTATGAAACAGGGAGAAGGAGGTATCTCCGACCCCATAAGGTATTTATATTTTTGATCAGTATCAACAGACAAGTCGATATAGCCATGTCCGTCTGTCCGTTCGTGTGAGCGCCTAGATCTCAGAGACTATAAGAGATAGAGATACCAAAGATACCACAGATTTCTGTAGACCCCACGCAGGTCAATTTTGTTTTAAATTTTTGACGCGCCCCATTCCGCCCCCGCAAATCGTTAAAAACCACCACACCCACAGTTTTTAAGATAGTACAGTTTTTATATATTAACGTAATTAACGTTATCTATTAATATTATCTATAATATCACTTAACCGCAGTAAGATCGGACAAGTAGAACGGGAGTATTTGCTAACCAAAGTAATTAATAAAGATATTATTTCAATACAATCACATAAAAGGATGCAGTAGCTTTTATTAGGTAGTAATTTCTTAAAAGTACTTTTATATATATTGAAATAAGTAACGGGTAGCCTGTGGTCGGGATCTCGACTATAGCCTTTCCCACTTGTTTTATTTATAAATACAATGCTTTTGTAAGTTTTTGTACTTTAATAAAATTTTAAATTTGTGGGAATTCTACAACATTGCCAAATTTTAACTGGCTTAAAAACACGACTTCTCCTATTAATCATTAAAGCACTCTAATATGATCCTTATTTTTTTAACCAGTTAGTCTTAGAGATGATGTGCCAACACATGCAATGAGACTGGGCATCCACTTTAATCAAATAGAATTATAGCACTGTAACTGATAGTAGTAATAGTTGAGTATAAAGAGAGACAAAACACTGGCTTCAAGGCAGTACTATATGGTCTTCTTATTTATTTTATTTTCGTTCTTGTGTAAATACATACTAACAAATAAGTACATACATATGTAGAAAAAAAGTAGATATGTGCTTGTATGTATAATTTACGATTAGTGTGATTGTGTTCACATGCATACGGATTGTAATTGTATTCGTTATAACACATACATGAATAAATACATGTACAAATACATACACTTAGTCAAGTAATTGTTTTGACGATATGTAAAAATGAAGTATTATTTTCAATTTTTTTTAAATAGGTCGCGTTATAAACAAGAAATAAGGAATATAATAAAATATCAAAAAAAAAAATAAAAATAAAAAAAAATATGCGTAATTATTTCAGAGTCAAAACAACTACTTTACTGACTGTATCTACAGTCTGTTGTGACAGTGTGAAAGACTCAAAATCTTCGCTGTTGTCACTTGCTCTGCACTTGTCGTTGGCTGCGAGTCGATTTTGATTGCCTTTTCAGTGTGTCGGAAGCTTTGGACCTGAACTCAGAGCAAAGGAAGCCTGCGATAGGATAGAACAGAGCATAAAACCACAGACATCAAAGTAAAGAACTAATTTTGGAGTAATGATTCACAGCAGTTATGTCTGAAGCATCAACATCAGGGCGATCGCACTCGGAAGATCTTTCTAGGTATCTAATCTCTGTTATTCGCTTGTTGACGTTGACTCTTGATTTAAAGGTCGTTTCTCTTAACTTATCAACAGCAACAACGGTCGCCTACAAGAGGTGCTCAAGACGTGTGCCAACATTCAGTCGCTGGAGTCACTATATCCGGGTCCACAGATAGATAACGATTTTAAGATGATCTCGCCTAATCCGTACTCCATCAGTGGGTTTATATCGAGCAGCAGCTGCGCCAGCGAAGATGCTTTAACTGACATCGTGCTCGAGGAGGACAATCGCATCTCACTGGCATATGAAAATCTGTGCACCATTCCACGGAGATTGGCTGACAAGTTTGCCGCGCAAACCAAGTTTCTCGATCTAAGCCACAACAATTTTAAAAACCTGAAGTTTCTTTCATTCTTCGAGGACCTTCATACGCTCATATTGGATCGCAATAGCAATTTAGATGTGAATACACTTCCCTACCTGCCTAACCTGAAAATATTGTGGTGAGTGAACGTACATACATATTTCCGTTATCCGCACTGCATCCCAACTTACTGATCTCTTCATGCAGGATAAACAACTGCGATATCTGCAATATAACCGATTGGATACACCGTATAGAGCGACGATGCCCCTCGCTTGAGCAACTTTCCTGCATGGGTAACCCAGGTATTCAGACCGTATTTAAGAACCATGGTCCCTCCCCACCTGATGTCTACGCCCGCGAATACATTCTCCAGGTGCTTCCCAACTTAAAGTACCTGGACGGTGCATCTCGCTATGCATTTGGCGACCACGATCACAGTACGGACAATGGGCGACCAAGTCGTACAAACGGAGCTTCATCCTCGTGCACATCTATGGCGGGACAAGGCCAAGAGTCAACGAGTACCTCCGACAAGCCGTACAGGGGCAACAAAGTCGTTTCACCCACGAATAGCTTCAGGGATTTCTTTCGGGTTAACCCAGCCAAGAAATTACGCATTCGAAATGGCAATGGATCTTCAACAAACTAAAATTAAACCAATCAACCTAAGAACTTTCCACTGACGGACGGGCGGGTCACATGGGTTGCAATACTAGAGCTTCAGCCTGATTGTCTTATTGGACTGTTGTTATTTATAGTTCAACTGCGAGCGAGAGCTTATCACTAGAGAAGCTTACAGGCCTTTGACGATGCCCTAGCTGGCAGTCCATTGCACTCGATTACACCTACAGACCCATATGCTCATTGTAAATACAATCTATGCGTATATGTGTGAGTTTGTGTGCAAACGAAACAATGACAATTACAATTGATTCAATGTGGACTGCGAGAAAAACACATTTCAAGATTACAATTGTTTTTAAGTTCCACTTTTCATTAATATAATAAACATTATACCCACATAGTTTATAAACAAATAAGCACTCAGCAGACACCTGAAATGTTCATACTTGACTGAGATATCATGCTCTAAATATATCATTATAAGTTTAATTTTTAATCCTACAATTTGCAACCAGTATGTTTGTACATAATTCGTAACCAAATACCAATAATGTAAAGTTGATAAGTTAATAAATGTATGTTGCTGACAAGTGCACTAAACAAATTCTACTAAATAAAAAATCGACTATAATTGTTTTGTTCTATTAACAATCTATCAGTCTGTATAACTCAGGAGATCTGATATTGGCAAATTATACAAAGAAATATATGTCAAAATTAATTAATAACAGTAAATTAAATATAATAGATTAGAAGCAAATATCGTGTAAAATGTTTATAAATTTAAATTAAACAGAAATGGTGTATGTAAAAAGTCAGCAAAGGAATTTATCGATACGCTGTATTCAGCACTTTATTAATGCTATGTATACATACTGGCCAATTATTGATACATCATTCATAAGACAGAGTACAGTTAAAGTTTTATATTTGTGATTTTTCCTAGTTTGATTAATTAATTTCTCGCCTATTGGGGTTGATCTTAGGACAAATACCATAACAAAACTATAAATTAAAAATAATACGCGATATCGGCTGATTAGAGCAATTTGATTCAGCTTGATATACATTTGTTAAACTGATACACAGGACTATGCATTATTATATATGTGTGGATGTTAGACTTGCGCTTAAAAAAGAAACCAGAAAGTATAATCAAATGCTTAAGCATATTTGGAATTGTTTACGTTTTGTCGGGTATTGCACCTTAGCTAACATTGTCGACGGCAGATACGGGTCAATTAGATTTGATTTCCAAAGCGCCGAAGGCTGACTCCAATGAAGCAATCCACTTCTCATTGTTTTTGATCGATGAATGGCTTGCAGTATGGCCTGATGCCTGTTCCAGTGCCCACTGCGCCAACTTCTGAGACTCCTTGCGCTTTGAACTCACGGCCTTGGAGTTGGCCAAAAAGCTGCAGCATAAAAATAGTCCGTAAAGTGCACGCAAGTTGTGCGGGTTCAGCTTGATTGTCTGCGAGTAGTAAGTGCGAGCTATTTCAATGTTTTCGACGCCACCCTGAAAGTAAATGGTTTAAATTGAATTTAGTTGAAGAGAGTTCACATGTAAATTACACATTACCATAGTGTAACGAATGTCGGCGAGTCGCTGATGTATTAGATGACTGTGAGGATTGTGCAGTAGAACCTCCTCCATGCAGAATGCTGCCTTGCCATATTCACCCTCGCTCATGTACAAATTACATAGTTCCTGCCATGCTTCCTGGTCTGACATGAATCTAGCAATATTGTAAATTGTATTATCGCATATTTCTAGCTAACTTTAAAATATATTAGTATACTTTTTCAGATAGGCATTCAGCTCCTTAATGGCATCCAAGCGCATGCCCCGAGCTTTCATTATGGCAATTTTCCTTTTTCTTGGTGCTGCATTCGTCTCGTCCTTCTCAATAATGGCATCCAGCACTTCGATGGCTGCATCATATTGCTCGAGTGCTTCCAATCGCATCGCCTTGAACTTCATCACACGCAAACTGCCGGGAAACTCTTCGCCCAGTTGCTTTGTGCACTTTGTAGCAATATCGAAGCGTGCGGTATCCAAAGCAGCAACAATTACCTGCTCGAGTATCAAATGCCGTTCGTTGCCGGTTTTTTGCACTTTGTCCTCGAGCACCGCCACCCACAGTTGAACTACCTCCTCACTGTGTCGTCCAGACTCCTCGCGCCACTTCCTGAATTGGTCCCGCACATCTGCAATTTAATTCCATACTTTTAATACCCTTTTGGACTATTTCGTGCACATGTGTGTGTATGTGTAAGTACACATCAGTGCGGTGGTGCCAGCAACAGGAACACCCGTAATTAATCAATTAAAAGACACGCTCTTTGAGTGCACAGCACTCGGGCTCTAATTATTTACCTGACCAACTCATTTCCTCATAGTTCAACGACATTTTAATTAAAACTATTTCAATTTATTTATAAGCAGTTTGTGAAGAATTAGGCGAGTTGACAAGTATATCGATAGGCGTCAATAGTTTTCCTTGCATTATAACGATAACGATAACAAGTGCTCGGACGATGTTATATCGATGTATTTGAACGATACTTTATAAATTATCAAAATCTGAAAACAGCGCGCAATTTAAATTAGTATAGTTTTAATGGACATTTTATGGACATTTTAAATACTAAATGATGTAATATTAATGTGAATTTTCTTATGAATGCTGGGAGTTTGCTGTGCCTCATTGGGTGAAGTTATTTAATTTAATTTATTTTCTACCAGTCCAAAAATTAAAAAAAAATTTAACAAAAATTCTGCAACAATGTTTAAAAATGTAGCTTCATAACTAAATAAAATATTGCCTATTTACCTTTTTGACAATTTACCTAAATACTTACGGCTGGCCAGATCGGAAATTTTTACTAGGTGGCAGCCTTTGGTAGGAATTCTCCTACGCTTTCGTCGCAAACCGAGATTACATTGGGACCGCCGCCCACCGTGTGGCTCCGAAAGCATCGTTGGTAGTTTATTTGCAAAACCGACGTGCTCAGAAGTGGAAGCTACGGTTGCTATTCAAACGGAGCAATCAACTCTTGGGAGACACCGACACTGCTGACCTTTCAAACTGGAGCAAAACAAAATTATAACAACGTAAACAAAATGCCTCAACAGGAGTCAAACTCACAACAAACATTTCTGGGCTTTGATTTGAGCACACAAAAGGTAAAACATATAAGCATGTATGTACTTGGATTAGTTCTACGTTGCTTACTGTTGGTGACTCCACTTGCCTACGCGGCACATACATGCGTACCTACATATGTATATACATATGCAGATGAGGACTTCTAAATTTTATTGGTAAAGGTTAAGTGCACAATTCTAATCTATTGTACGGCAATTGTACATATGTATTTAAGTCGGAATTTGCTTATCGCGGGCGAGCCAAAGCCTCCAATGTATACACTTGCATGTGTGTATATATTGTAATATACAGCACTAAATAATACAATTTGTATAAGTCTCAACCATGTTGGCTCTCTCTTTATAGCCAATTTGTTTGATCGGTCTTGTTTTGACACCCACTTGTAGTTAAAGCCAACTCAATAATCATAAACATGCATATAAAGAGTACGTCTCTACATTAATGTATGTGTGTGTCTAGACTCTAGAGTCTAGAGTAAGCCAGGTAATAGGTAAGCCATGACGTAAACATTGACTCTCAATCGCCCTTTGGGTTGTCCACGGTTTGCTGATGTTTGATCGTTACTTTTGAGGCGTGTCTATAAGGACTGCAGTACTGACAATGTTCCTTGACTCCAGCCAAGGACATTTTACTTAATTGTATTGTAAATTATGAAACTACACGGTTACGCCTTTATTACAGCAATTAAAATGTCTTCATTATCCAGCAATTTTCCAAAATATTAAAATCAAGTTGACTCTGTTTTTGACATAAATATAAATTATTAAAAAATTTTAATTTCTAAATAATGCCAATTATAATCGCTAAAAATTATAATGATATTTAAACTGAGCCAGAAAATACTCAAGCAATATATAAACACAATGTCTGCACAGGAGTTGGAGTTAGGCCAAAGGTATATGGGCTTTGACTTAAGCACCCAAAAGGTTAGCTTTGACTGACTTTCACGAGATGAGGAAAGGGAAAAAGATTATGTCCAAATACTGCTCCTTTTTTTAATTGATGCTAAAGGACGGTTTCATGTCTTATTTTTCAGCTCAAGGCGATTCTGCTAAGCTCCGAACTGAATGTTGTTGCCTCGGCCGAGGTAAAGTTCGACAGTGATTTACCAGAGTTTCGAACTACGGGAGGCGCCCATGCAGGTCTCAATAAATTCGAGTAAGATTGCAAGTTTTCATACGATTTCAAGCAATGTACTCTAAGTTGCGGAAGCTTTTTAGGTTCTTTGTTCAGCCTGTAATGTGGGTAAAGGCAATGGACATCGTATTGGATCGACTGGTGATGCAGGAAGTGGATCTGGGAACTGTCGTTGCCATTAGCGGCTCTGCGCAACAACATGGTTCCGTGTACTGGTCTAAACACGGAATTGCGGCCTTACAGTCGCTCGATTCCAATAAGTTCCTGCATGCGCAGGTGGACGATTCGGCTTTTGTGGTGAATCGCACGCCCATTTGGATGGACGCATCCACATCGAAGCAATGCCTAGAAATGGAAACGGCCATTGGTGGAATGACAAAAATGGTTCAATTGACTGGGTCCAAGTGCTATGAACGCTTTACGGGACCACAAATACGAAAAATCTATCAGCAACGCACCCACGCCTACGAGGACGCGCAACGAATCTCATTGGTTAGCAGTTTTCTAGCTTCGCTGTTTCTTGGCAAAGTGGCGCCCATCGATTATGCCGATGGATCGGGCATGAATCTGCTAGATATTCGCAATAAAACATGGTCAAAGGCTTGTCTCAATGCTTGTGCTCCCGACCTGGAAGATCGCTTGGGTAAACCAGTCAGTGGCTTCACAGTTCTCGGCAATGTATCCGAGTATTTTGTGCAACGCTTTTGCTTTTCACCCACATGCCAAGTCATTGCCTGCACCGGCGATAATCCATCAGCTCTTGCTGGCATGATCGTGGACAAAAACTGGCTCAGTGTCTCGCTGGGCACCAGCGACACGCTAATGATGAGTCTCCAAGAGCCCCCAAATCTGGAACAGGGTCATGTTCTGTGCCATCCAACTGAAATTGAACAATATATGGGTCTACTTTGGTGTGTAATACTTAATAATTCATACTAGAAGCAGCAGCTCCTTAAATTTCCGCTTAGTTTTAGAAATGGCTCCTTAGTGCGGGAAGCAATTAAAAAATCCGAAGCCCACGGCAACTGGCAGAAGTTCAATGAGTTGCTAGAGTCGACGCCCCGGGGAAATTTTGGAAATATGGCTCTACATTTCGATGAAATGGAAATTATACCCAAGGCAAGGGGAACGCTCCGATGGAACAAAGACATGGAAGTCAGTTCTCCAGATGCCAAAAAGGGTGTAATCAAGTGAGTCTCCGAATTTAAACCAGAGGTATCTCTTACTAATTTCTATGTTTTTTATCTTCAGATTTAGCTCGCCTCAAATTGAGATTCGTGCCTTGATTGAGGGACAAATGCTGCATCATCGCGCCATTGCAGAGGACATGGGCTTTCTCTTTAGTAGTGAGTCGAAAATCCTTGCCACAGGCGGTGCCTCGGTCAACAAATCCATTCTACAAGTGATTGCTGACGTGTTCAATGCACCCGTCTACCAACAGGTAGGTTTTGGAGATAGATACTCATCAGTAGAATGCATAATACCTATTGTTTACTTTTAGACTGAGAGTGAGGCTGCACTCATGGGCGCGGCCTATCGAGCTGCGTATGCGTGCTATATTAATGAGAATAAGTCAGAAGATATTAAGAGCTATCGCGACTACATCCTAAGTCTGACGCCAAACCTTCTAAATCTCGTTTGCGAGCCGAATAAGGATAGCGACTCCATATATGTCCCCATGCTGCAACGATATCGGGACATGGCGTCAATCTTAGAAAGCCAATAAACACAATCAGCAAATGTCTGAAGCCCTCCGTCATATTACTTTCGCATTCCTCAAATGTACAATTAATGAACATTCTAATCCTGTTACTGCATTCCACACTCACATTTTTATACACAGATTATTATTATGTAACTCTAAAGTGCAATTAACAAAATTACGCTGTGATTGACCATTTTTTTTATTACGAACGATTGTAAAAGCATTCACAAAAATAAACTTTTACAAATAAAATGCTGAAGTTTCTTTTAGAATGAGTGAGGGCTTTACTTCTTACGTCCACCGCGCTCCTTGACTTGCAGATGGACCGTAGTGCCGCTGAGCAGGTTATAAAAGGCCATGGTATTGTTGTCTTTAAAGAACATGCCCTGTAAATATGTTGTCAAGCTGGTATTTAGATTCTCTTAAGGAAAACACACGCATTGCTTACCTCGTAGAATATCTTTTGCTTTGCAGGTGGCATGCCCGTCTCGTCCTGCAACTTTGCCTTGAGGTTGGCAATAGGGTCGGTTAGCGCCAGGGTGACGGCAATCATCTGACCATTTAGCTTCCATTCCGATTTATCCGTGTTCGGAATTTGCACCTGAATGGTTACAGGGCTCTGAAAATGAATACAAATTATATTTAATACAATTTCTGTGGAATAAAGTTAACTAACTTACCTTATGCAGTGATATGAATTCAGCCTCGGGCACTAGATTGTCTTCGGAGCGCATCTTCTTAGTAGGCGGCTCATCTTCTATAGGAATCATCTCAACTGGCGGCGCCGGAGAAATCTGCGGTGGTCCGCTGCCAGATGGCATGTTCATGTAGCCACCAGGACCACCACCAAATGGTGTTGCTAAACAGTGAATAATCTCGATTTAAAAACGAAAGTGCAGAGCAATATTAGATTGTGTTACGTACGCATCATGGGAGGCCTCTGCATCATCATCACAGGATTGGCGGACTGCGGCATGTTGTGTTGCGACTGCTGCTGCTGCTGGTGTTGATGATGTTGATGGAGCGACGATGGAGGTTGCTGCGATTGATGATGATGGTGCTGAGGTGCGTGATGATGACCGCCACCTCCACCCTGGTGGTGCTGTGACTGGTTATGTGGATGATTGCCGTGTTGGTTCTTCGATGATGAGGATGGCTGGGGGGGCGCTGATAGCGTCGCCTTGTTGCCCACTGGCTTGGGTCCAATCTTTTCCTTCTCCTCATCGTGCAGCAGACCCTTCACCTTGTGTATCTGATGGATTTGATCTTCAAGCGTAATATTAGCACGCGCTGCCCGTGTAGCCGCTTCGACGCTGGATGTGTGGCCATCCCATGTGACTCGATCATCCTTCTTAGTCTCCTCCTCACCAAGCTTCTTGCCAATGACAGTTTCCTCGTCGCCCACACCAAAAATATCTGTACGTCGCTCCGCCAACTGTTTCAAGCTTGCCTCGATCGCAGTTCCAGCAGCAAATACGTTGTCCTGGTTGATTTTTTCAACGGTATGCTTGTCACGCTGTTCCACCCAGCGTGGATCTAGAAGGCCAATGCGCATATGCTCGGACACCTTGGAGGCTGGGATCTTCTCGCCCGTAATTGGCGATATAAGGTATTCGTCTGTAGCCACCGGTGCGGGCTTGGGTTGGGTAGCTTTTGGATCATATTTCTTAACCACAACCTTGTCATGCGTGGGAGGCAGCATGGGAGCTACACTTGGCTGCATCTTTGTGGTTGGCGTCTCCTCATCACTGGATGCCTCGTCCATATCCTGTACCTGTGTGTTGTCCCGCTTGGCGTTCACCGGTTGACCATAAGCTGTTGCGTTCTTCATTTGAATGCCTACACGGTTCTCCATTTGCGAGAGCTTCACACCACTCTCCAGGTGACTTGCCAATTGAACGTCGTCCTCATCGTCTGACTCAATTTGCATTTCGATATCACCTTCCTCCTCCAACAGCCGCTCTTCCATTAGCACACGAGCGCCGACCTCATCGGGATTGGTTGGTGGTGGAAAGTTGCCGCTCTCGAACGGTTGATAGTCCACCGTCTCTACCACAACAAAGTCATGCCAATCTATTTGTGCGTAGGCCACACGTTCACGTTCAATCTTTTCCTCTTCGCGGCGACGTTGAGCCTCTTGGTGCCGTTGCCAATTAGCACGATATTTAACCTGTTCCAGCACTTGAACCATGCTAGAGCGTCCGGGAGCGCTTTCAGAACGTAACTTGCCAATCAGATCCTTTGGAGGGATCAGTACTTTGGTATACTGCTCCAATAGTTTGGTAAAGTATTGAAAGAGCGAATGCTGTGGCCGTAGGAAATCAAATTGGAAATTCCTCTGCTCCCGGCTCATTAGATTGGTAAGAAACTGTCGTCCATTTCTGGCCACAAACTGAGCGGTCAGCTTGACAATATCTCTGAAAGCCAAACGTCAAAGTAACATTGGTTATAAAATTGTTATTTGATTTAACTTACAAGTCCATTGCGGCAATTGAGGGCGGATCGGCTATGAACTCGAACTCCACTGGCGGTTCTTTTGGAACAAACTGCTGTTCCACAACCTGCTTTAACAGCTCCTGCTGCCGTTGCTGAGCCGCACTGGTCACTGCCAGCTGCTTAAGGCCGGTTACTGCGGTAATACCGGCATCTGTTGAAATTGAAGAAGCACTAGTTGCAGTATTGGTCAATAATTTAGAGCATAATACTTGCCATTCCCCTCGCGAAACTCGTTGACCTTGTGTCTGTAATAGGCATGGTAGGGGTCGCCTCCATTCAAGAAGTTAAACTTTGGGTTGCCCAGCTCGTTTTGCCGGATGCGTGCCTCAAACTCTGGCCCATTACGTGCCACAAAACTGGCTGTCTTGTCCACAATATCTGTTTAGTAAACGTAAGTGCGTTGAGTATTTAAAAACCTGAAGCTGTTTCATTAAATATAAATATTTTGCAGTTTTTATTGCATTAACATACTTCTGACTTCCGGCGGCGGGTAAATGATGCCAATAATTGGACCAGACATTGGCTTCGATTGTTCATTGTTGAACTGATCATTGGACACGTCTGCATCTAGTGAAGGCATTGCAATTGCGAGTTCTCTATGATTATATTTTTTTCAGATTTGATTGAATTATGTGTCTTTTTTACTAAAATTGTATACACCAAACACGGCGACTAGAGAGACAAAGCGTTGCCACCTGGCCCAAGTGTTACCAACCAATCGAAAGGCTGCCACTCTGTTAAGCTCACCGATCTGGCAATGTGTACCATTTTGGGTCAAATGTCAAAATTGGTAGCTTAAAATTTGTCAACCTTTTCCGGCAACTTTTTAAATTGAAGCTAGAAGAATATTTTAAATTTTTACGGAATTTTTTTGTTGGAATTTTCTGCATTTTTTATTATTTTTTCACAATTAAATTTGAAACTTCTCTCCCCTTGGGATAAAAAGCCACAAGCCTTAATTAAAATGTTTACTTTTATGTAATTTCGAATTGAAAATTCTCTTTAAATAAATAATTTAATGCAAAGCTATGTCATTTTTGCAATTGTAGTGCTGCCAAGTTTTTTTGGGGGAAACAATAGCTGTTTCTGGCTGGAAAGCATCTACATTTGTTTTTGTGGGTACTGCTTCAGAATTTTACCAAAAATCTTAATAGCAAAACTTAGCTGAAAATATATTTGAATTGCCAAATTTTCAGCTAATAGCAATTTTGGATTTTTTCTAGCAAACGAACTCTGAGAATAGACAGATCTAGCTATAAAATAGCTAAGTTGGCAACAGTGAATAAGACGACTGCTGTTTTGTTTAGCGTTATAAACAGCTGTAAATAACAGCAAGACAAATGGTAATGTTCTTATTACTGTTATCATTAGATTTACCATTAACACTATCACAATTTATGAAAAAAACACGCGCAAACGATGGAGATGTCTCAATTTATGTTTGGCAACAAAAACTTTAATAAAAGCAACATAAACCAAGTATTTCCCAGTAAAATTATGTTATTGTAAATGTTAACGTTAACATAACGACAAATGACTGTTATGTTTTAAAATTTAAAGAAAAATTGATATTTGAATCTTGGCATGAAAACTTTGGATTTCCTATATCTTTAAATTTGAAACTTTACAACAAATGCAATAAATCGTGTCAATGAAGTGTTGTTGTCAATGGCCTATAGTCATTGATGGCCTATTAAATAAGCAAAATTTAAAATTTTTAAAAATTGTATTGGGCGGGTCGGTTTCCAAATTATTTTTATCAAGTTTTTGACCCCCAACTGATGATAAATAAATTGTACTTAAGAAACTCGTTCAATTGCTCTAGCTTATCTGTTAAATCGAGGGTCTTCACTGGACTTTATTATGAGATTGATGAGAAATTCAGTCAAATTCGGAGAATTGGTATAGCCATAAATACAGATTTGAAAAAATATTATGCGAATCAAACTAAATAAAATCGAATAAATTAAAATATAATATTTTCGCATTTTTATATAAATACTTTTCCATTTATTTATAAGCGCACTTTAGAACTTTTACATATACATACATATATAGAAGAATGTAGATATCAAGCATACTAACTTATTTTTGGCATCAGTAAGGTTATCGCATCATCTCGTCCGATGGCTCTTAAGGTCCCACATAAAGAACATTCCTGCCTTGCACACAAAGAGCAAACCTTGATGCTAATTTGGCTCATATATGTATGTATGAATGTACAATATGTACGTACATATGAAAGAGTAATAATTTTACCAAAGCACGTAAACCACTTACATACGTATGTATCCACATGTGACAGAAATACTTTTGTACTCCATAACAAAGGAAAAACATCATGTGCGTTTTAAGCGCAGATGGGACTTTCCGCTTAGACGTTTGTATACCCTTTTTTTCTTCGCTTTTTTCTTTATTTTATAAGCAATACTCACAGAATGTTAAAAAATTGAAATGTCTGAAACTAAATACAAAACAGATGTTTTATTTCAATTTATTGAAAATGTTAAGAAAAACATTCAAAGTATGTATTTATTTTATTGATAATAAAGTAATGAAACCTTTTTAACCTTAGTTCACTCTAAATAGTATAATCATATACTTAAACAGATTATAATTCGGTTTTTCCCAATTCTTTGTTTTATTTATAAGTCAAATAGACAGATTTAATAATCTGATATTATGGATTAAGAAGTTCAAGTAAGCCAAATACGTACGAATAGATCACTATCAGTTAATAAATAATAATATTTGTACATACACATATAAGTTGTAAGTAGAGTATTCCAATGTCTCGATTGAATCGATGTTACTTCTCTCTCTCGCTCTTTGTGGAGAACAAAAGCCACTGCCCGGCTTTAACTGAGCTCATTTAGCTGATAATGACAGAGTCGAAGCTCAGCCCAGCATTTTGATGAGATTTACACAGAATTCAGTTGTATTTGAACCGTCTGATCGTAGACATCGAGCGGCTTTCGGTTAAGATAAGTCTTGTTGAAGCGCAATTAAACTTCTTATCAATCGTTAAGGGTCAGAAGATCAATTATCCGTATATTTATGTTTGTGCTAATAGTCAGATAGACTATTGATTTCGTATACTCGAATATTTTGTGAATCACATTTTATCATGTGGCAATGTGTTTACCTTTGCATGTTCGCTATCGTAATAGTGGCGTCAGCACCCGATCTCTGTAATGCTCTAAAGTTCGATTTTTCGCAATGTAAGTATGATATGTTTGTAATGAGATATGTTAGGATGCAATCGGGAATGCAATCGAGAACAATGTTAATTATGTAGTATTAAGTAGGCAAATTGTAAGCCCTATGTCGTTGTTTTAAAAACTTTCAATTACGTATGGGTGCTCAAATATTTTGTTTTTACCGAAGTTAGTATAAGTATTTTAAAAGTTGTTCAGAAGTGTACACTAATATACATATCTTTCATGTTTGCATGTTCAGAAGGGAATTAAGACTAATCATTTTCCAACTAGGGGAGCATAGTTTATTAAATTAATTCAAGTGTTGCAATTAACTTGTGGAATATCTTCAAGATATGCGGTTACATACAAATATAAATATGTATGTAAATATGCCTTGCTTATAGTAGTTTTTTCTTAAAAAATATATAAATATTGTGACATATTTTCTTAAATATAAGTTACAGAAAGGCAAAAAAAACTATTTTATTTACACTACTCAAATATCTAACTTTTTCTGTCAATATTTTGTATTATATTGTTATATTAGTTGAGTGTCAAAAAATTTCAACGAAAAGAAGTTAAGTTTTTCATTATTGACAACATTCAATTCGAACGCTTTCAGCTAATCTATCAAGTCTCTCGTTTACTTCAAAAGCGTCAATACACAAAAATACTGTGTAAGAATATCATATTATTGCTTTTACTACAAGGTGGTACTAAATTGAAAACTTTAAATTCGTTTTTCTCGAAACGTTTTTTTTTTTTCTACTTATGACAGCCTGAAGTAAATGAGTGAAATAAATTTAGAGTTGCCCACTTTATGGTGAAAAGCTACAATAGAGATAAATTGAAATGAGATAGAAATTAGAAAAGTTTAAGCCCAACAGAAGGAGGATATTTTTTAGTAAAAAATATGTTTCTAAAGATATCTTAACGAGACTCACAGATTTTATATTTGCCATGGTCTTATATATTCCTACTAAGTTAGGTTAAAATCAGACTATTATTTCAGATAGCTACAATGGGAATAGTCAGTCAGAATTTTAAATTTAAGATCGATTCATACATAATTTAAGATTTTCGAACACAGCAATCTTAAAATTTTAAGAACAAAACTATATAAATTCAAGTATTTATTTTCTGAGTGTAAAGGTACACATTTTCAAATAAGAAGAAAAACTAATTGCGTATTATTTTCAACAGCCCGTGTTACCGTAAGCAATGATGTCAAGAATTACTTTAACGGAATATCGCCGGCTCAATGGAAGGACTTTGTGACATCGGGAATCGATTCAATAAACAGACAAAAAAGGTATACCTTGTAAATTACAGACTGAATGCTTTCATATTCCCTTTTTTAAATCAATTTAGGCTGGAGGATAATCTTTTAAGCTCCGACATAACGGTCCAGAATGGCAGTATCTCCCATGCTCAGCTGCTGGACACGCTCCCCAATGAAAAGTCCAAGCTGGACAGTGACATAGCACTGAAAATGCTGAAGACGAGTCTCTACATCTACAACAGCAAGTGTGATCCGCGAGGAATCAGTGGGGATGAGTGTCGCACCTATTTGGAGACGAGGCCGCTGCCAGAGGGGAGCGCACTGCAATCCGAGTGCCACAGATTGTTGCAAAGTCAAAGGGATGGACATCATGCATTTAGGCGACTGATGTCACAAAACTACAAGAATGGTTTTCACGAGGTCTGCTTAATTGAACGGAATGAACGAATGAATGAGTATTGAGTCAATTAATCATTAATCAGATGTTCGGAGAAGATGAACTGACACCTGCTTGGTCCATCAGCATGGCTCTCTATGATCGCGATAATGAAGCCTCCGAGAAGAACAGAGCCAGGAGCCAGAGTGATGACAGTCGCGACTTGAACTTGGTCCTGGTGCAGTTTGCGCAGTTTGTGGAACACGATCTCAGCAAGACTGTCTGCCAGTCAATGAGTAAGTAAAGAAGATTCAGGACCCACTAAGACACTATTAAACACCCTTCCATTATTCAGGCAATGGCTCTCCAATTGAGTGTTGCAACCGCAATCAGAACAACTTGCAACCACGCTTCCATCATCCGTCATGTGCCCCAATTCTGTCCAAGGATAAATACGGTTTTCCCAATTGCCTGAACTACGTTCGCAGTGCACTTGCTGTGGGTAAAAGGTGCAACTTTGGTGCAGCGGAACAGGTGGGTGTGTCTTGTGCGGACCAATCAGGATCAATGAGTAATTTATTCTAATTTTCAATCACAGCTGAACCAAGCAACTGGCATCTTGGATCTGTCACAGCTTTATGGCTTCACAGATGCCGCTCAGCGTAAAATGCGGACGCTGACAAATGGCGCCTTGAAGTCCACATCGACTGGCAATCTGTTGCCCTTGACCTCGGACAATGATGGACACAGGTTCTGTGCATGGGACAGCAACGCCAATGCCACCAATTGTTTTGTTGCTGGCGACTCGCGGGTTAATAGCAATCCCCTCTCCATTTTGGTGTACACCATCTTTATGAGAAATCATAATCGAATTGCCGCCGAGCTGCTGGCACGGAATAGAAATTGGAGCGATGAGCAGCTGTTCCAGGCGGCAAAGACTGTCAACATAGACATCTATCGACGGGTGATCATAAATGAATGGCTTCCGGAGGTGTTAGGTGCAAACTTGGCCGCTCAGGTGTTGGCCAGTCCACCAACAGTCGCTGCAGATCAACATACCGAGGTATCCAATGAATTCGGAGTGGCTGCCATTCGATTCTATTTCTCTATGCTTCCCAATGAACTTCACAACTTGGCCAGTGGTAACAAAGATGGCTCAAACAAGTAAGACATTCCTCACATTCCTTTTCCTAATCACTAATCACTTGATTGTTGCAGCAACGTTCTGCCACTGACGAATCTGTTTGAGCTCAAGAATGAAATATACACTCCCCAAATACAGTATACATCCAATAAGCTGAACGAGATCCTGCAGAGCCTGCTCCATGAGCGTGCCAGGAAAATGGATGCCTCCTATGTGGGCGCAGTAAGTAGCAAGCTCTTAATCCTTAAAGAAGAATTGGAGTAGCATCTCTTTATCATCATTTCCTGCAGATTGTGTGGCATGAAAACACGAAACCTGATCACGCCGATGTCTTGGCATTTGACATACAAAGAGGTCGCGATCATGGACTTCAGCCGTACTACAAATATTTGGAGGCATGCAGTGCAATAAGTGTAACTGGTTGGTCTGATTTCGAGTCATATATTCCAAAGGAAGTGAGTTTAATTATTAATCAGATTTTATTCATTTTTTAAAACTGAAACGGGAAGGGGAAGAGATTTTAACGATTATTGATACCATAAAATAGATCTTTTTTGAAATCAAAGAATTTTTGTTAATATATTAACTTTTTAATAACGTTCTTACCACTTTTTTTTTTTTGAACCGAAATCATACCGGTATTTCTAAAGTTAAAGCTACAAAAACCCGATATCCGTTACGAAACCTTTATTTAAAGATTTATTCGAAAAACTGATAACCGAAAACCAAAATTCAAACATAACCAAAATCCTAATGCCCTGTTTAGACGGAAACTTTTTAACCGAGATTTTTACACTTTCTATTTCGACGCTTTAAAATTTTGTCCGTTCACACGACACCGACGATTTTTTAGCAAAAAGTGTCGGTGAAAATTTTTCGTCTGACGCCTGCTTAACTGAAACCGATATTCGATTCGGTTTGATTTCACGTTTTCTGCATACATATATATAACCCACATTATTATGTTTATCTCCCTTTTAGCTCTTGGATAAGCTAAAGAATGTGTACAGAAACAGATGGACTGATGTGGATCTTATGGTCGGTGGTATTTCAGAGCGCATTGTTAATGGAACTGTTGGACCCACCTTTGGCTGTATTCTGTGTAAGATTAAATGTAAAAGCAAGATGACAGTTCTTTAATGCCATTTTCTTTATACTTATAGCGGAGCAATTCTCCAGAATCCACGAACGCCATCAGCAGCAGTTGTCCTCAACCCAAGACTCTCTTTTGGCCGCCTATCGATCCATGAACGGAAGCAAGCTGTTGTGCCTGAACTCAGATATGATCGCAGTGCCCGAAAATATCTTCCGATTGCAGTCCAACAGGTGAGTGTCAGTGGAGAGAGATACGAATACTATCGAGAACTCCTACTCACATGTTCAGAACACTATGACTCACAATGTGGCATAAAAGTCGAAATGCTTTTAATATTAACTTAAGGACCCATGTGATAAGCAGGCCGAAAACTAATTATTTATTTACTTATACATATAAATATTGATTGATTTGATTTGATACTTTCATTCGCAGCAATCGGTTGGTCAACTGTAACAATGTGGCATAGTTCGGCAATGAGAGACGGGGCAGAGAGATGTGGATTGATTTGAAAAACCCCAATTAAAACCAAGTCGAATTTATACGATGTTCCTAATCTCCATTCAATAAACCACTAACTCAGCAACTTATGGAATACAACTTGATAATTCAACAAAATAAAATATGAACAAACTATAATAATAATTACTATACTTTTTGTAGCTTCTGGAACACCCAAGTAAACAGATACAAATATCAATATGTATGTGAATATATCATATAGCATGTGTTGTTCATTGTTTATTTGAAGTGGTCGTCTTTTTTGATAAGCCGCATTTCTCTTCGTAATCAAAAAGTTGTAACTTTTTATTGAAGAATATGAAGTAATATATTTACTTTCTTAGATTGCAACTGTGATTCTGAGTAATGAATGAATAAGAATGAAATCCTAAGAACTTTGTTCAGGATAATAAATTGTTAAGCCGTTATAGCTCTGTCATGTTGTTCAGGAAATAGCCATGTTTTATAAGACGTGTTATGCCTTTAAGAAGCAGAGTAAAACTTGTATTCATATACTCGAACATGTTTCAAAACAAGTTGCAACCGCAAGAAAGTTTGATTTTACCTGTTCTATAATGTTGATTGTAATTCAAAAAATTTTAAATTGATTATTTTATAAATCGTGAAGCCATTTCCTAGTTTATGTTTCCTTTTATTGAATCTCTTTATTTCCTTTACAAAAAATGGTCGACTAATTAGCTAACTTGTAATATGACACAAAAATATAAACTCTTTCGATCATTTTACACTTATATTGGGGAAGCTATAGAAGACCTTGAAACCATGATTGATTTTCATATCTAAATTAAAATTGATTATAATTAATTATGGCATAACTTTCGTTGATTTCGCAGATGAATTTTAATCAGAAAATTTGACATTCTTATGCGTAGTTTTAAATTAATTAATAAACGAATATTTAATCAGTCCTAGGTTAATTATTTTGCAGCAACATTTGTATAGTATTTTTGTTTATTTTTAATCCTAGTTGAGCTCCGTCTGCCCAACTATCACCGTCTAAAATGCTTTTCGAATGGAATTTAGTTACTCATATTTGGAATGTGGTAATACAATATGGTCTAAGCTGTTCCTATTGCATAGATGTGTGTGTATTTTTGATAACATTGCTAGAACTGAATAAAAAGGGAAGCAGTCCAAACAGAATCAGAAATAATACTGGAAATGAAAACAAACGCAAACGTAGATAAGAAAAAACCTTTTGCGTATGAAAGCCCCGATAAGATTGAACCGAAACAATTTCGAGCAATCAATTAATAGACGGTGTCGTCGGAGAGCCAACTGATAACTGATAACTAATATCTGATACCGCTCCACAGCCCATTGCCATTGGCAGTTAGTTCAAATCTGATTCGCGGCGTGTCGAGAGTGCAAGTTTTCGCCAGAGCAGCGCAGTTGGTGAATATCTCGTATAAGGTAAAAGATTGCTCATCATTCCGTGTACGTGTAGTATTAGCAGCTATACAAGAAAGCCTATCTCGTTTGATATAAGAAATAAATCAAGATCAGCTAGATAACGCCGCGACTATACTCAGAGCATGCAACTATAAATAGATCTCATTCTATCACATATGTATTTCAGTGATAATAACAATGATTATGATGTCATGTCATCAAATGGAATCTATGAAAAAGAATCAAATAAATAACTCACCTGCAATCACGGACTAAAAATTTGCTGATTGACCTTTAATTGGTGGCTTATGTAACTCGCCTTTAAAAGTGATTGCTTCATTTGCCAAGAATTTCCTACCAAAAGCGATAGTGGGAAAACGGTTTCGGCATTGACAGTGTAGTAAGGTGCAAAAACAAAGGCAGGCGCTAAATTGCGCTTATCTAATCAGCAATACACACACACACACACCAATCACACAGGTGTATTGAACAAGCTTTACTCTTTTATATTATTGTGTATATACATTATGAGTATGTACTTATGCATCACATCTTCATATGCATACTTACTTCTATGTTGCCGATACATTTTTGTAAATTGAAAATACTTTCAATTATAATTCGAACGCGTAAAGTTAAACGCTCTAAGTTTAGTCAGTTTTAATAATACTTTGATCACATTATCATGGTCAAGCCAAGTTACAGGACTCTCAAATACTTTCGACCCGTTTTGGTTACACGTAGGTGAATATTTTCTCTTCGTTCGCCTACCGATTTTAACAAAATTTGAGCAGGATATATAAGAGCTACTAATATGTACACTGTGTCAGATTGGTTAGGATATATTTACAAAAAACAATAAAGTTTTTCGTACTAACACTTAATTTTCCACCGATCATTCTGCCATAACAGCTTTATGATAAAGTGTTCCGATCCAAAAATTAAACTAAATTTTTCTGCGTACGGTATTCAGGAACCATCATACACAGTTTGAATTCTCCAGCTCCTAAAATTTCAAAGAACTTTGCGTTTAAGCAATCGGACGGACGGACAGGGATGTTTCGACTCGCCTGTTGATACTGATCAAGAATACATAGAATCTATATATGTATGTAGAAGCATATATGTGTTCTACCACACATTCTTCTGTTTGTTACATATATTCAGCAAAACATATTATACACTTAATTGCCCATTTTAATGGGCACAGGGTATAAAAAGTGTATAAATCACAGAACTATTCGATTTATTTAATATGGAATAGAAGTAGATCTATTGAGAGTACACTTTTATTTTGAAAGTTCAACTTACAGGAGCTCTCACACTTCCCTCACATACTAAAACACTTCAAATGGATTTATCTTTTATTGGGAAGGAGATAAAAATAAAATTTATACGCAGATTTATCAATTAATTAGAAAATAAGCTGGTAGCCATGGCATTGCGGTCACGCTATAAATTTTAAAATTGAAAAGAAACTTATAAGATTTTTGCGTTACTCAATTTATCAATATTAATTTATTAATTGTTCCCATGAATTTTAAAACTACCTGCGATCACATAGCTTACTATAAAAACTCAAAACAATAGTTTAAATTATTAAATGTAAGTGTATGTACTATGTAACTCAAAACTATTGGATTCATTTAATGTGAAGAAGAAGTAGAAGCATGCAAAATTTTGAAATGGCATTGCGATCTTGTACTAAAATAAGATCCAACTTCATATATGGATAAAGAGTATCTCACAGTCTTTGTCTTAGTATTGATATTCCCCATATACATATAGTAGAAGCAGAAAGTTCTGTATGGCGCTATCAAGTAGATTATAGATTATATGATTATGATTTTATTTTAATTTGCTTTGCATAGAAATACTTACGCGTTTTCTACATATTTATCTACATTATTTGTTCCTTTCTTGTAGTAGTATGCTCCGAAACGGGTTTGAGAATGGAGCTCATTCCAGTGATAACGATGATAATAAGCCGACATATGCATTGGATCACTTGGCCACCTTTAAATTGAAAAATGAGGTGGAATCAAAACAGCCAAAGGAGAAAATGAAATTGCTCATTGAGCTTGATAAGACGGGTGGCATTTGGCCACATAAGATGTATATGTGCTTCAATGGCCAATGGCTTGTCATGCTTGATAAGGACATGAAGGAAATTGAGAACTTTCCCGGCAGTCTGATAACGGAGCCAACGGCCTTTATCAGTGATGATCCATTGGAGACATATAATAATATCTTGATATTCACTGTGCCAGGCATCTCCTTGGGCAATACCGAAATGCATATCTTCCAGGTAATGTTCAACAAGTTCTTATCATTGTTGGAAAATTCACATTTACCCTTTAGGTGACGGATGTAAATTCGGTGCATTTGGTTGAGGATCTGCGACAGCTGAGCAGCGGCTCCCCAGTGACAGTGGACCGCAATCAAACTCCCATTCGTCTGCCCAAGCCGGAGCGTCCTGGCAATCATCAGGCCAAGGATCAATTTGGTATTGCGGCGGCTGTTGCCGAGATTGCCGCCGAGAAGAATGCCCAGGATCGCGAGCAATCCGATCGAGATGTGCAGGTGCTCAATCATTGCTTGTATGTATACTTTTTTTTAAACTTTGGTATCATTTTTAGAGTGATCTTTAACTCACATCTGTCCATGATTTATCTGAAATTTAGCGAGGATATTGAACGCTTTATTGCAAGATTACACTATGCATCGGAGGCTCTACATGAGCTGCAGTCCCGTAAGAACCAACATAATCCTCATGGAGAAGGTCTGCTAGTGCTTCGATCACGTCCGCCCATCGAGAGCGAGTTCTATGACATTCTGGCCAAGATAAAACTGGCCCTCAATTATGCGGTGAAACTGCAGAACCATTTCAATAAGGGTGTTAACCCCATTCACAATGTGTTCGTCTCCCTGCAGTCGATTGTGAATGTCTGCAACGATATATACGAGGGTGCCCATTTGCCCGAGAGTGTTGTGAATCCGCTGCTGCGTAGGGAAACCGTTGGATTTCTGAATGGAACACTCGACTCCAATGAGAGAGACCTTTGGCAAAGTCTTGGCCCCAATTGGACCGTGCCAAAAGATCAGTTTAAAGATCATGTTGGGTCATACCATCCCATCTTTTACGACGATTGGTCACCCGACTGGATTGTCGACGAGGAGGTGCCGTATTTAGCGCCTGCTCTCAAGAAGACCCCAACACCCTTATCTACACCGATACCGTTGAGTCCAGCTGGCAACAGCACCTGGCTGAATCGCCTACAGAGCCGCAATGTGAATATCGCCGAGGTGGTCTTTAACAAACAGGCCACCAATGATAAAGAACTGAACGTGACAAAGGGCGAATACTTGGAGGTAAGCTTACATCATCAATATTGTGATCTATGATCATTGCAATATTTACAATCACAAATCCAGATAATTGACGACTCCCGAAACTGGTGGAAGGCCCGAAACTCTTATGGCAACATTGGCTATGTACCGCATACCGTGCTGATTCCCTACAATTTTGATCCTGCCGCGAATCGCAAGGCTCGTGACACGGATTCCTTGGCTTCGGTATCTATGGAGAACGGCGATGCAAACGAGCCCAACAATCCGGTTTATCGCAACACGATGGCAATGTATGTACCGCCCGCAGACCGAGAGTCCCAACAGCCCGTAGGTGCGGCCAAGAATATGCCCCGCTCCTACTCAATGCCCAATGTGCCCATACCGCCTCCGATGCCGCCAAGTGAGAACCAAACACCAACCGATACTCCAAGTGGCACCCTGAAACGCAACATGGCTGCGGCTGGAGCACTTGCAGGTGAGTGTGTATTTCAATTGAGTGTATGGTCATATATTGAGATCTATATTTCATGTGGACTTAGCAATGCGTGCTCGCAATGACTGCGACGCCGATGATCTATCTGATGCCTTTCTGATGCAGGGCGATGTGAACGATGAGCTGCGAGTCATGCTGCAGCAGAGGCAGAAACGCAAGGACCTTGAAATCCTAAAGACTCCGGAGATATACATTAACCAAAACTCAAAGCCCAGGGAGGTGGAGGAATGGCTGCGCGGCAAGGGTTTCTCCGATAACATTATCAAGCGTCTGCACACGCTCAGCGGAGAGGAAATCTTTGCCCTCTCGCCACACACCATCGAGAGCTACTTTGGCCAGCGGGAGAGTCGCCGACTCATTTCACAGATTGTGCTGCAGAAGAACTTCTGTGAGGTAAGAGTACCTGACTGTTCTCAGCCGATAAGCATATATCTAATCCAATTATATTGCAGTACAAAACCATCCGTTCGTCTGAGCTGTCAGCGAAACTGGCTAAGGCCAGGCAAAAGGCCGATCAATCAAACGGTGATCCGAATGAGGTTTTCTAAGCCATATTCTACATATTCCAATTCACCTAATTTGTATTGGGCTTAAGCATTGATTTGAATATTTTTGCATCTATTACATATCCTTGTAATCCATGTAATGCAACACAATTCTATAAGTTTTGCCATTTACCTATTTATATTGTTTTCTTCATTTATTTCTTAAATATTTCTGTATATGTGTAAATAAACATTTTAAAAAAAATACATAAAAGGCCACCAAAGTCGTAAATCTCCAAAATCTTAAAGAAGATTCGGCGCAAACCATAAATCATTCAAAAGTTTTTTGATGTATTAATTATAAATTGTCACTAAAAGTATGCATTGGTCCTTAACATGTTTTGCTTTTAACTCAAACCTGTTGCATATTTTGCGGCGCGTCCAAGAGAGACTTTAGTTTTTGATTACTTTTACTTTACTTTTTGAATTAAAGGATCGCAAAGTAGCAGTTGGCTTAGTAGCAATATTCAGTGCTCCTTGGACGACCTATGGACTAGGTTGTATCTCACTGTGTGATAAGTCAGTTTAGCAGTACACTGATTAGATTTTGTTTGAAAACCATTTTTGCTTCTATAATTTTTAAATTAATCAAAAATCTTATTTCTATAAAAATGTTTGTCTTTATTTATATGAACAGCTGTGATCTTTAAAATTTTATCAGATCGAGTTATATACCGATCGAAAGGTAGAGTCTTGACTAACAAAATGTCATACTGTCTTTCGGTTGGCATTAGGCACATTACGCAAAATGGTCGCGATTCCTTACACCCAAAAAATGACTTTATTGCAAAACATTTTTTTATAAGAGTAATTCAAACACTAAATTTAATATCGTTCGTCACAAAACTGAATATCAGAAATTTTGAGGTATAAAAGACTCTCGTCGCTTGACTTTTTTTTTGTTGCAAGTTTATAATTAATATAATTTGCAAAATAAATTTTTTACGAATTTATGAAGTTAGGAAATATACAAAATTAGAATTGCCTGTTTGAGTACTCAACACGTTTATAAGTTTGTTTTCGACAAATAAACTTAAATTTATAATTAGATAACATAACCTAGATAATATCGAGCCATATTTGCGAAAATTTCCGAATTTTTATTTTATACAATTTTTTTCGCCGTTTATGTTTTTTTTGCAAATAGCGCTCGATATAATAATTATTAATTAATATTATATTTTTTTAGTAATTATAATTTATAATTATAAATTATAATCAGTATGGTATTACCAAGGAATTTGATATAAACATAATTCCATTGCATACTTTACGGGATATCCAAATAAATTCAAAAGGTATTTTAATTGCATACTTTCAGGCACTCATTTTACGTAGTTGTAAGACTTGCTCGATTACCCTTGAACTCGCTATCGCCAATGGGAATAAATGATCCATTCAATACATTTAATTTAATTATTTAACGACAAATGAGATTATATTAATAGTGATATTAGAGTTAAAAATACATAAAGTAAATACTGGACTACTGAGTTGTTTAACCCTTAGTTTAGCGACGGCTGCTGTGGGAGCTTCACACAGTTAAAATAGTAATCTTCTTGACTTGAACTATGGTATTATATTCGATTGTCAGCTTGGACAGGCAATGGTCTTTACTCGCCTTAATGTTGGTCACATTAGTTTGCCTCGACGGATCGTCCATTGTCCAGGCTGCCTCCGATATTGCCGATAAGGGTCTTATCTCGTTTCAGTCGAAATGCAACTGCTCGTTGTCCATGTCCTGCTCCTGCTGCCAGAGTGCTGTGGTGAACGCAATGAACTTAACCAAATCGGGTAAATTACAGCCACAATACAGATTTTGGCCAACTAATTAATGCGGTTTTGTTTATTTAAGTCTGTGTCACATTCAAAATAAATCTACTCAAGGCCTCGGTGGATGTCAGTGTTTCCTTGGATGGCAATTCGGTGAGCAAGTTCACCCTCGACACCAAAACTCCGCCCAGTTTCTGCCTGCCGGTGATATCGGACATTACGCCTCTGGCATTGTGTCTCAAGATGACCACCAAAATGTCGGGCTTGACGAACCTGAACATCTGTCCGAGTTTCTATAGCAGTTTTGACGCCAACCAGATCCTGGCCTATGACTTTAAATGCATTAAACTTGGCATGGATGGCTTTAGTATTGTCTAGGATTGGAATGAGGTTGGGAAACTGAAAATCAAATAGAAATTGAATAAACGCAAATGCAGTTGCTTCGTTTGAATTTTTTTTATTTTCGCTTCTCGTTAGACATATGTATTGTTGTAGGTAGTTGCAGCAAAGCCAAAGAGAGTTAAAGCGCAGGTTGTTTAGTGACAGCTCTATATACAAGTAGTGCAGTTCTTAGCTTAAGCCTACAGCAACTTTATAGTCATTATAATTATTGTTAGCGTTAGGTTAAGAATTGAAGTTATACATACATGTCAGTATGTTGTAAACTGAGAGAGAGAGTTCTGATTGAATTTTGTTGATTTATTTTAATCATAAAACAGAATATATTTAAAACGAAATGATATACATCTGTAGGTAATATGAACCCATCATGCCTAAAACAAAAAAACCCCAAAGTAGCCCTAAACAGTAGCAAAAGGGCAAACAGAAAAACAATTTACAATAAACTTACAACTGAAGATCACACAAAGGACTGCTAAACTTAAAGGCTATACGTCTTAGGACTATGTTAAGTAAGTAGCATATGTATGTATGCGTAATTAAATAGATAGATTATCCCTAATCGATACTCGATATTCGATCGCTTATCGTTAATGTTAACTTTCTAGGGATGGTGCATGCCACACTTCGAGTTACCAAAACAACAGTCGTGATCCGATTAACTTCCAACGCTCTTGCCAGCTTTCAGCTCCAGTTTGAGGTTCACATCCAGCTCTAGTTCCAGCTCCTAATGCTCAAATGCTGCCCAACGTTGACGTCGTCTCTGGCGCCGGCGTCGTCGGCGGCGGCACATCGCTCACAATCGCCTTGCACATGACCATCCTGACTCCGGCGAGGAAGTCGGTTAGGTAACATCATGTGGGTCGTGGTGGTGCCGCCGCCTTTCGAGCTACGCACATCAATGCGGCGGGCGGTGGTGGTGGCGGTGCACTGCGCATCCTTGCCACCGGCTTCATATCCAACTTGAGTTGCTGTTGCTGTTGCTGCTTTGGCTGCGTCGTGATTACCTTTGGTATGGTGCCCAGACGCTTTGCCTTGGCCTGCATTACAAGATCCGCTTCGGCGCCGCCTTCGGAGCTGACCGAATCATAAGACGAGGGTGTCGGCGAATGCCTGCGATTGCCCTGCTCATCCAGTTCACCATCCTCATCGTCCTCCTCGTCATCCTGCTCCTCGATCATCGTGCGAAACTCCTGTATCGAGTCATTTAGTGCCCACAATTGTGACAGCAATGAGAGATCCAATTGACGCAAGCCGAACTACAAAAACAAAAATGAAAAAAACCAAAAAAAATATATCAGATACATTAAATTAGTCCAGATATAATTAATATGCAACATGTATATATTCTTGACGTGCCCACCAACGCGCTCCATTGCCCCATGCAACTTTCAAAACTCAAGGCGAGCAAAGAGCCCCAACACACTGACAAACTGACTGACTTCAGACGCTTTTGATGTTGTATTTGTTGTTGTTGTTGTAATGCTATACATTGCATTGACTGACAGCGCCACACAGCAACTAAAGCTAACAGACATCGAGACGGACACGGAGACGGAGACTGCCTACAGGGGCACACCCACAAATCCATAGAAAGGTTTGACGTTCGACTGTTATAGACATACTATAGAATCCGGAGTTGGCACGGAGAACTACGACTTGCTCATCAAGTTTGACTTCCTTACAAAAAAAATGCAATACTTTCGAAAAGAAAAACAAAATTTTGGAATAGAAACAACAAAATAGTTTATCTTTTATTTTAATTTATAGGACTATATCTATTAATTTTTAAACCATTTATATAAAAAATGCTTTGAACTCCTCGATTTTCTAAAATTATAAACTGTTATGACATAGAATCCGAATTTGGTACAGAGAACATCGACTTACTCATCAAGTTTGTCTTCTATACAAAAAATTTAATAATTCCGAAACGATTACCCAAATTTCGGAATAAAAGCCGCAAAATAGTATCTCCAATCTTAAATTCTATAGATTTTAATTTTCAACACTAATTTCTAGTTTTTTTAAAAAAAAATAAGATGGAATATATAAATATATATATATATTTTTATTTCTTATTTATCCATTTTTTATTTTTAATATATCAAAAATGTCGAATTGCTTTTTATTTTTAATTAAAGCTCCAAGGGTTAATTCCAATTGCGCTTTGACTCCAAAAACATTTTAGTATAAAATAAAAAAAAAACATTTTTAAATTCAATTTCAATTTCTTTTATTGGATTGCTATATTTATTTATATTTTAATCTCTTTGTTTATGGGCATCATTTAGTTTCACTATTTTCAAAAATTAAAAATAAGGAGATATTTTATTTTGTCGAAACAGTTACTTGACTAAATGTATATTCATTTAAGAAATGCTGGTACTTAATCAAGTATATCTTCACGACCTTATCAAAGTATAGATGATATTAATTGACATCACATTATTTTCTCTAGATTACAAGTAGTTATTTCAGTTTGCCTTTTATCACAAATGGAAAGAGTATTTCCGCATACTGCTCGTAAATATAATAAGCAATCTATATTTGGTTTAGCATTTTCCATTCTTTTTGCATTTCGCCGTTGCATATTTATGCCATGACAGCGTTCATCAATCTGCCGGCTGCTATCATGGCCTGACATTTAACAGTTCAGCGGCCCGTCAAGATGACGTGACGCATGGTGGGGAGGGGAGAGTGATTTGAGACAGGGTTTTAACCTAGCTTGTCTCCTGGCCACATACATAGAGCGTACGTCGTGCATTTGCAAACCGCATTTATGGCATTAAGTAACTTGACAAGAGTTCGCGGCGCTTTTGATAGCGCCAGACTGTTGGCGTTAACCCAAACAGCAGCTCAGTCTTGTGGCTCCAGCTGCAGTTCGGAGCATGAACGATCCATCTAAGTATAGCCACAGATACGGGGTACATATGCATATTGCATATTGCATATTGCCTTGGCCTGCATTTCGTGGGCTTGAGCTTGAAGTTGAGTTTGAGTTTGAGTCGAGCTGACAACAAGATGCTTGTGGTCAAAATGAAAGTTCCCCGGTCGCTGTCGAGTCGGAAGGAAAAATCTCATTTGTCAATTAATATCGCCGCATAATATCTTGTGTGTAAAAAGAAAAGCAGCACAACTTTCTGCATCGCTGCCACATAGCGGCATTAAGCAAATCCGCTCAAAACCTGCAAGCACTCGCCCCCAACCCACCGATTGCCCGGCACACCACACCACACCACACCACACCACACCACACCACCCCATCCCAACCCACCGACCCGACCCAATCCGCCCCGCCTACTCACACAATCTTAGCTTGGGCTGGCGAACACGGACATTCGCCATCTCACTGGCAATCTGATATCCATGAACTGTAGCTGCCGCAGCTGCCAACTGGCCAACTGTTTTGCCAGTCACACAGCATCCTGACACACTCAAGACTGCTTCCAACCACCCCACGCATTAGCCTTGAAGCTGTCTATCTATAAATAATATTCCAAATTGATAATTATCATTATCTACATATATTGTAAGTGCACATCAATGCAATAAGTCTATTCTATTTGTTGTCTATCTATAAATAATTTTTTATCTATTGATTATTCGTTTTCTAAATTCAATAATTATTCAAAATAAATACCCTAAAGAAATGTTCGATTTAAATGTAAAATAACAACATACATTTACAATTTTTGTTGTATTGAACTTTATACATTTAAAACAAACCAATTTATGTACATTCTAATTTAGTCTAATATTAAAACAGTGCAAATATTAAAATAAATTCATGTTCATAGGTTAAATTTAAAAAACAAAAATTAAATAATAAGTTTATATAAAATTATGACCAAAGCTTTAGCCTCGAAGCTGTCTATTTATAAATAATATTTCAAATTGATAATTATTATTATCTACATTTATTGTAAGTGCACATCAATGCAATAAGTCTATTCTATTTGTTGTCTATCTATAAATAACTTTTTATCTATTGATTATTCATTTTCTAAATTCAATAATTATTCAAAATAAATACCCTAAAAAAACATTCGATTTAAATGTATAATAACATAAATTTGATATTTTTGTTGTATTTAACTATATATATTTAAAAAAAAAACCAATTCATGTACATTCTAATTTTGTCTAATATTAAAACAGTGCAAATATTAAAATAAAATCATTTTCATAGGTTAAATTAAAAAAACAAAAATTAAATAATAAGTTTATATAAAATTATGACCAAAGCGTTAGCATTGAAGCTGTCTATCTATAAATAATATTCCAAATTGATAATTATCATTATCTACGTATATTGTAAGTGCACATCAATGCAATAAGTCTATTCTATTTGTTGTCTATCTATAAATAACTTTTTATCTATTGATTATTCATTTTCTAAATTTTAATAATTATTCAAAATAAATACCCTAAAAAACGTTTCGATTTAAATGTAAAATAGCAACATACATTTAATATTTTTGTTGTATTTAACTATATATATTTAAAACAAACCAATTTATGTACATTCTAATTTAGTCTAATATTAAAACAGTGCAAATATTAAAATAAAATCATTTTCATAGGTTAAATTAAAAAAACAAAAATTAAATAATAAGTTTATATAAAATTATGACCAAAGCGTTAGCATTGAAGCTGTCTATCTATAAATAATATTCCAAATTGATAATTATCATTATCTACGTATATTGTAAGTGCACATCAATGCAATAAGTCTATTCTATTTGTTGTTTATCTATAAATAACTTTTTATCTATTGACTATTAATTTTCTAAATTTTAATAATTATTCAAAAGAAATACCCTAAAAAAATATTCGATTTAAATGTATAACAACATACATTTAATATTTTTGTTGTGTTTAACTATATATATTTAAAACAAACCAATCTATGTACATTCTAATTTAGTCTAATATTAAAGCAGTGCAATTATTAAAATAAATTCATTTTGATAGGTTAAATTCTCTAAAAAGTAAGGTATGTTTTTATTTGATAATTTAAAAAAATAAGGAAAATCAAAAAAAAATTTAAAAAATTAAATAATAAGTTTAAATAAAATTTAAAAAAGCTTCAACCATTAAACTGAACCTTTTTTTGAAGGTTTGCAGACTAGTTTTTATATAAAGAGTATAAAAATAACTCAATTTATCTATTCATTTATTGTGTATCGATTAATAATTTCAATTATACTACAATTTAAGTGCACATCAATGTACTTGTATTAAGCATGTCCAATTTGGTTAGCCTAATTTGCATATTTTACCGGGTCAGGCAGTTGTATTAGCACAATTACAATTGGCAAACACACTTACTCGCAGCTCATGTATGTTAATTAACGCTTAATTGGCATTAGGAACAGAGCCGACAAGTGGAGCAGGTTTAGCGATTGCCACCCACGTTTGAAACATCCTCCATTGAAACTGGCACTGGCACAGTTTACACGCCCACAAGATACGGGGAATACGTTTAGAGGCTGATAGATATTTCCGCATTACTTGGCCACCTACGTGCCCTCAGACAGGCAACACCAATCGAAGGTAAATCCCCAGCGAGTATCTAATCAAATGTGGCGGAAAACGTGTAACACAAAGTTGAAAAGAAATATTGGAAAAGTCGCAGACAACGCCTCGAAAGAGCACATTTCGAGACTGTTAAATCTGTTTGCGGAAGACAAACAGTCGCCGGCTTAACTTGTGTTCGTTGAAACGAAGTTCTGTGGCTTCGCAGCGTTATGATGAAATATTGCAAAATCACAACCGCAATAAGAACATTAAAAGCACGCTCAAGGTACTGTTATGGCATGGTACGAGATCTGATATAGTTATGCCTAGCTTCACAGCATGAACTTTGTGACCACCTGGCGTATGCGTAATACTTCATCTTGCATCATTTTGTCAGATGAGTTAGTTGTAAGCTGCTACTCGTTCAATGTCAGCCATGCATCTTTTTTCTCTGTTTTGTAATTAACAAAACACTCAACTGGTTTGCTTATTAGTTTACTAATTAGGCGTCATCTTTGTCCGACATTGAAAAACGGTGACGGGGGCAATGCAGCAAAATAAGTTTAGTTGAATAATTCAGATTTAAAAATGCATTCAGCTACAGTTTATAATGTATTTCTGTAGATTTAGTATTGTGTGGTGTTTGTTAAAATAAACGCTTACTCTTCCCTATTTGTAATTTTTTCTATTTTACGAAATGTGTAAAGTCTTAAAAACGATATTAAAATTTGTTCATTCAGTAATTTTTCGTGGGCCACCCTGTAGATTACAATTTTATTGCACATCTAATTTTGTTTGTTAACATATTCACTAACTCTTCCCTCTTTGTATTCTAAGGAACTATAGTTTTAAAATAATGTTTCCTTTTTTACTGTTAATAATTCATTATTGCGGATCTAATAATATAGTATGTAATATTTATTAAAATAAACGTTTACTGTTCCCTCTTACGCTTACTTCTATCTAACTTAAGTTTAATAATTTGTTTATTTTACGAGTTCTGCGAAGTCTTAGGAATGAATTCAAAGTTGAATAAATCTCTTTAGCTTATATATTAATTTTTTGAAAATAAACGCTTACTTAACCCTTGTCGAATTGATAAGAACTTTAATTTTACAATAATTATTAGATTTTACGAGTTATGTAATGTCTAAAGAATAATTTACAGTTCAAGAAGCTTGTTGAAACCTTTTGAGGATGTGTCACAGTTATTTATATACAAAAGTGTAGTGCTTAAAAGTAAGCACCATGAACTTTACAGATGAAAAGACATAAGTATTAGATCGTAAATTGCAAGTCATTTGCCTAAGAGGCGGAGACAACTGAGCATCTCAACGTTGACTGTGCCACAAAAATCGCATTAATGAGTTTTTAAAGCGAATGTTCTTGAGGTTTTTGTGCAAACGAAAGGCAGGTGGCACGCGGCAGAAAGATGTAGGGTCTGTGTTGATTACTCGATGCAATCAGTGGCAACTGCCATGAGTGTAATTAAGCCCAACATGCGAGTATGGCGACATTAGCCTCTAAAGAACAACTTTCGCTCGAGTGTCGTAAAATGCAATCGATAATGTTGAAAATTTAATTAGTCCCAAGCGCTTAGAAATGCTGAAAACAACACAACACTACGAGCATTATACTTATATTGTTATGAACATTAGTTTTCTAGTATGTAATAAACGCGACAATGCGACGAGAGAAACCCTTAAAGTACGTGTATCTCATGGATGCATAGACAACGGCAATAAACCAGTGACAACACGGCACATGCGGCCAAGTTGTTGCAAGCATGCATTATGCATGTCTGTATGGTAGCATCTATCTTTAGCCAGCAAAAGACAGCGAGAAAGAAAAAGAGAGAGAGAGAGAGATGACAGAGAATACTAAGGGGATGGGATGCCTTGGGGCGTCGCACAGTGGTCGTTTTGGCAATATAAGCTCGAAAAAATAACTTGGTCAAAAAATCACAAATTTTTATTCTAAAAACTTAAATTAAATTGTATATGTTCCGCAACTTATTTTACCTTGATCAATGTAAAAAAAAAAAACATTCTGATTCGAATTTTTTCTTGCTGTTTAATCTCACAGATTATTTGTTCGATAAAACTAAATAAGTATGAATAAGGACATCAATTAGTGACTCATGCTATAATTTATAGGTCGTTATGTATTTGTAACATTAGGAATTAATGCATATTAAAATAACTAAATAAATTAAGTATGTCAAAAACGTGCTAGAAAATAGCATACACAAAAATTATCATTATTATTCATAATGGAAAATTTAACGAGACAAACCAAAGATCCACAAAATTCCAACTAAGTTTTATGTCTTTGTTAATTAATGCGCTCATTAAAAAGCATCTCATTTTACATACTAAGTGATTCCAAAATATATAACTTCATGCTTGCAAATATCAAATAATACATATTTGTTTATTGATATAATATCGATGCATTACAACATAAGGTGAGTAGTTAAAATCTATGGAAGCTTAAAGCGCTTTCAGCTGATTAAATACTAAGACAAAAGTCGCTAAACGGTTGTGAGATCCATTAGTTATAAAAGCAAACTAAACTGACAAAAACAAACCACTGTGCATTGTCGGCTGCACTTCAAACATTTGTGCGTTGTTGCAACGTGAACTTTTGTGACCGCTGAGAATGCGCTGCAAATGCGGAAGCGCCTCCCCAGAGATAAGCTGGCCAAATGTTGCAGCCATTGTCACAGTTCTAGTCACAACAACATTCACTTCAACAGCTGTTGTTGTTGTTGCTGTTGTTGTACTTGCCTTAACTTAATTTGGCCAACTTTGTTGCTGTTGCTTTTGTCGATTTTGAAGCAGCAAACAACTTTTTGGCATTTGCATTGCAAGCTGCCGACAAGACAAAACAGTCACGCCTTTCAACTTTAGCGCCAACTGCACAGATACAAAGATACACAGATACACAGATACTCAGCTGTAGATACAGATACCATGTAACACATACACAGTCGCTGGCGACATTTTGACGTGCCCAGAACATTGTCAACTCTGGAATTTTTTGCACTTGGCGCCCTCCCTATTATAGGAGTGAGTATATATTTAGACACGTTGCATATTTATTGCTACTCACTCGTTTGCTTTTGACGCCACTCATTGGCCATTCATTCCAAGCCAAGTTACACGAAACGAAACCAACGCAATCCACTTGACTCCAACAACTACAGCTACACCAACAACTCGGCACGTACGTTCCGATAAAATGTCAACGATACGAGTACTAGTACTTCTATACACATCCCTATAGACCGTTCATCTAACGGACTCATAAAGTGGCAAAGGTATTTGCCTTTAAGCTGCCAATAGTAGACGATGCAATGGTATGTTCAAAGTCAACCAAATCCGATCGAATCCGATCGACTCGAATGGAATCCGTTTGAGCCATAGACAATTCACTTTATATGCAAAGCGTCCCTTTGTGAGGCGCCGCTTAGACGCAATGTATCGTCATAACTATCTATAATATATCGATACTTTTATTATCTCGTATCACATTTCTTTCTTTTTGAGTCTGCTGCTTTCAAAATTGTTGCCTAGTGGCATTAAAACACACATATTCCCCAATGCAAGCATCTCCAACGAGTTTCAAATCTACACGCAGCTGCCACAAAACAACAACAACAACAGCAACAACTACAGCTACAACATAAAAGTTGCCTGGCCAAACAGTAGCCAAAAACTGCTACAGAGCCATAAATAAAAAAGTCTATACAACTTTATGGTTGCTGTTTACTTTTTGTCTGCACTGCAAAATTACGCAACATTTCTGTGTCTGATTCCGCACTGATTGATAAGCCAAACAAACAAACAAAAAGACAGAGAGAGAGAGAGATACAAAGAAACAAACATATATGTAAGTATTCCCGAAAACGAACCGAAACAATTTCTAGAGTCAACACTGCAGTTTTAGGTGCTGTTTTTAGGGGCTGCAGCAGCGGCCTCAGCTCAACACACAGCTCATTAAAATATCTGTCTGCTCAAGGTGTTGATAGTTTTTCCAGCAGTAAACAGATTTTAAATGAGTGCGAACATCTCGAGACTATGGAATATGCCCATATAAAGACTATTAAATGTTGTTGTGATAAACATATAGTAGAAAAAAACTTATAGTAAAACACAATGCATATAGTATGTCACAAAAATGTTGAGTATAAATAGATTTGTTTAAATTATATTCTCTGTTGACGAGTCAAACTTATAAAATTGAAAACGTATGATTGACCAGGAATAAAGATAATTACATTTTAATATAATTAAATATAAAAAATCTCTGTTTGCAGTCGTCACATTAGTAAGATACAAAAGTATCTTAGAAATACAAAGGGTTGAAAAAATTTATTTGTACGAAACACATAAAAAACTGTAGAAAAATATTGATAAGATACACAAGTAAATGTAAGATACAGATTTAAATGAAAGATACAGAGATATCTGTAAGATACAAAAGTATCTTGAGGCAACCTAAAATTCCAGAAAAGTATCTGTGAGATGATGAAGTCTTTAGCACAAGTACATAATACTGAAGATAGTTATCTGTAAAAATAAGGTATCTTAAGTATATATCTATCTTCTGTGTCGACAAACCGAAGTTAATTGGATAACGATTTTTGTTAGGATAAATTAACCACACATTGACCATGAATAACAGAGTTTCAAAACTACAAATATTATGAGGGAAACATATTAAAATGTAATCTAAGAAAGCAAAGGAAGAAGAGCCGTATTTTATACCCAATGCGTTAAATTAACTCATATACTTTCCGGCAATTAAAATAGCTATTTGACAACAGAAAAAAGTGAAAGACCAACCAATTGGTGTGTTGTCTAATATCTGAACAGATTTGTCACTACAAATATGTGATTTATCTAATGGATTGCTTAGTGTTGCACTTACATTTGGCGTTGCAGTTGCGTTTGGGGCAGCAGTAAATTTCCATTGCAAAATATTGGCAAACTGATTTAGCTTTTAGTTGCTCCCCACTCGCTGAACTGGCCGAAAGCCCAGGGCGAATGAAGTGCTGTGCTGTGGGTATGTTAATCTATAGACTCGTGTATGTAAGCCCCCATCGTGTAAGTTGTAGTTGTAGTTTTAGCTGTTGTTGTTGTTGTTGATGTAGTGTTGTACGGTTGTTGCATGCCCCCATTTGGCATTTGCCATTTTCTAATTGCACAAATGCGCCCCAGAAGCGCAAGCGCGACCCAAACTAACAACTTCAGCAAAATCACAAGACAATTGCATCTTAGTTGAAGAGCTGGAGCTGAAGTTGAAGTTGGAGGAGGTTTTTGCCGGGGCAGATTGCAAAGATTAAGGAGGCATCCACTGCGTCGCATGTGAGCGCTAATTTTTGTAATTTGTGTGCAACTGTCAACGCAAGCCAAGCCACGGGCTGAAGCTGGAGTTGGAGCTGAAGTTGGAGCTGAAGTTGGAGCTGAAGTTGGAGCTGGAGCTGGACTCGAACTTTCACTTGGCACTTGGCAGGTAATGGCGGATTGGATGCAGGCTCCTGCTCCAATGAGAGTCTGTTTTGACTCTGTTTTGATTGCAAGCTCAGCGAATGTTTATTTGTTTGTTTATTGGTCTGGGCAACATTTAATTTCAGTCGATTGAAAACGTAATCCCCCACCTTCTCCTTCTCCTTCTCCTTCTCCCACTCCTAGTCGAGTCCGTGGTGCATTGTGTCCACTTTGCATGTCATGGAGCTGTTTTGGATTGTGCATTGCATTTGTCAGCTTCCCATGTGCTATAAATTTTTATTAATTTTTTATGTCAGTTTTACGTGCCGAGACACGCTTTCATCTCGATCCGCTATAAAAATGCAATTCAACATCCTTTTGTAAATGTATACATATATAATTATTTATATATTATATTTATTTATATTTAATGTGTTTGGCCGGTGACACACTCCGTTAACGCGGCTTGTTGCACCCACAACACAATTTGCATATTATAACCATAATATATATTATAAGCTCATTGCGCCATGACGTTAGTTTCAATATGTTTTAGCCCCAACGGAACTTGGCTTCAGTGACTCGCCCATAATTAGCCACGGCGCGGTGTCCGTGTCCGTGTCAAGTGGAGTTGCCCCAAAAGAGTGGCCCCTATTGTTGGTATCCCTCACTCGACTCTATATGCTTTTCAATTAGCCAACTGAACCTTCGCTCTACGACTTCTGTTACCAAAATAAATGTGTATCGCAAGGTTTTAGCATTAAACACAACTTAAAGCCAAAGGCCAATATTAAAACTGTATAGAATCGACGGCTGGCATTGCTGGCATTTAGCCAAATAAACAACAACAAAAAAAATCAAATCAAATAATGGGCAGAAAGCATTGATAAATCCGACAGCACAATAAAGTAACATTTAAAGAAATAACTGCTCGAATATAACCGTTGCAAATCGCAGCAGGTTGCCGGCTTATTGCTTACACTGCGCTACACAAAACGTGAATTATAAGAATACCATAAAAAGCAAGGTTATCAAACATTGGCGTAGTCGTAAGCAAAAAGCTGTAAAAAAAAAAAATGGGAACAAAAGAGAGAAAACAAATAAAATCAATTAAACATGAATTAAATTTAAAAAAGATCAAGACTTGATGGAAAACTCTCAATGATAGTTTTAATACAATTAAATTTATTTATTATTATACTTTTCATATCTCTTATAAGTCGAATTAAAATATTTTAGCAATCCCTATTTCAATTATACAATCATTAGATATTCTTGGTTTTATACGAGTATAAGACTCTTAACTGCTCTTAACTCTTCTCGCCAACTATCTATGGTGCTCTCGAAAGTTATTGTAGCGTTTCGAATGATGGCAAATAAAATGAAAATGATGTTTAAATTGTTTATTTGTTTTTTTTTTCTATGTAAAGTAGAAAACAAAAGACAAAGAAGACAGAAACAAATTTAAAAGTGAATTTCACACTCAGCTGCACAAGAAGTTGGCTAAGTTGCGATACATTAGTCAGACATTACGATTACGAGTATAACCAAAACAAGAAAAAGATATTCTCTTCGAAACGCCGAAATTCAGATACACTTGCAGAGCTCAGTATTCAATTTTCGACCGATTATTTCGATGGCAGTTATATGATCATTTTAGTGCGATTTAAACCAAAATATGGTCAGGATAAATAAGATAACACAAGCAAATAAGATGTCCATACTAAAGGCTGAATTTCTAAATATATAATATAATGATTCGATATGGCCGGTTCCGAAATAAGTACTGACTGCAGGACCTGTACCAAGTTTCATAAAGAAAACTAAGAGACTTTTCTATATTGTCGTGCTGATCAACAATACATATAGGACATCTTAAATGCTCTACACATTTCATGTGCAGGGGAATAAAAGCGACACCAAATTGTTGAGGCCCTGATGTCGAATATAAGCCAAGAAATCAGCAATCAGTTTGCAACCTGTTTCCTGGACAACATTTTTGGTTGTTGTCACAATTATCGTTGCCTCCAACACTCAACACCCAACACACAAAATTCGGAGACTTGTCGCACAATTATTAACAAACTTATTGAGCGTAAAATGATATAATAACAACAATGCAGTGACAATTTATAGTTGCACATTTCTCAAGCAATTTAAACAAGACTTTCGCTTTCAGATGTTGCTTTTTTATTATTTTTGCCTTTATTTGTTGCTGTCAAGAGCTTCCTGTGTGAAAGGGCAGGAATGCCACATGCGAATTCTACACACACACACACACACGCACACACGCACACATATCGAGTGTGTTTTCTTCTGTAGGCTAATTTTGTACAGCGCTGAAAGAACTTCCCCCTTTGGCTGGCTGGCAATTCCTCATTCTGCAAAGGGCATTTACATTAATACGCTTTATTTATAGACCAGAACTTCTATAGCTTATTTTTGCAGGTGCCTGGCAGCCAGACAGGCCGATACGCGACCGGGCGCCCGCATTGATCATTAGCGGGTTCCATGACAGCCGCAACACCAACCGAATGCCACAGAGGCAACAACAACAGTAACAACACAACTGAGTCAATCCCATTGCATCCACCCGCTGTGGAAAGCTTGAATTCAGACTCTGTGCCAATGTCAGTGTCCAAATCATATCGTTATTAATTATGCATGCCACAACGGCGGCAGCTGCCTCCAAAAAGTTGCCACAAAATGGATCTGGACACTGGCCTGTTTGTTGACTTTGTGTGTGATATAATCGCAGCCGGACTTGAACCGAGACTGACATTGGTTCCATTCGCTGATTTTTGCATGATGCATGCCACACACAACACACAGACACACACACACACACACACACACACACACACACACAGCTGAGGGTTAACTCAGTTAAAGGTGGCGTTGACCCCAGCACAGAAGAAGAATCGTTGTGAGTAACGCTGCCGGAAAGTAAATTTTGAAAGAAAGGTGTACAACAAGTACAGGTAAATGACGACATCGTTGAAAAAAGACGCGAACCGTAGAAAGAGAGAGAGGGAAAAAAATGGGCAAAGAACGAATCAGCGGAAGCCGGAGAAACAACAACGGAAGCGGCAAAAGAACAAAATATTAAATGAAAATGTAAACTTGTATAAACTCTTTAACAACTTATCGAGAAAATTCTAAAATATGTAAAAAATACCATATCACTAATTGCTATGAAAAAAACAATACAACAACAAAGTAGGAAATAATTAAGAAATTACTATAAGAAAAATATCATTACAGTAATACACAGAAAGAAATTCCAGATAAAAATTCTGGATTTTATCATGTAATATTTAATAATTTATCTATGATATTATTGTTAAATTAAGACAATATAGAAATAACCAACATTAAAAGAGTCAAAGAAGGTTTAGATATTTGATCTAATTAAAAAATCTTGGGTTAAGAAAATCCGGGGTAACCCTATTCTAATGGACTTTTGTAGCATCTAAGATTAATTAATAAAATATTCAATTTAAGTGATAAATTAAATACAAATATAAGTAACTATTATATATCCTGGTGCTTCAAGAGACCGATCAAATAAACTGCCATTACATTTATACACCAATATAACTATTATACGTGTATACTTCTTTTGCTCGTCCTATTTCGGAATACGGATCCTGTCTGTGGTTTTCACAATATTCGGAATACCAAAACAAAAATGAGTCTGTGCAAAAGAAGTTTATATATTGGATTTAACTGAGTTTTTGGTACTGGATTGCACTCTTACTCCAGTACACTTTCAGGAATTAACATCCCCTGCTGAAACATTCTTAGCTGGGTGTAATGTTCATAGTTAAATTAATTTTTTGTTTCTTCTATACTTAGGATACGTGCACACTATAGCTGAAAATAGAGCTGCAAACTGATTTTTCATCTGAGTAAAAAAAACAAACACAGACACGCCTTACTCGTAAATTTATCTTACTTGCTCTTAAATTATGATCTACTAAGAATTTAAAAAGTCTATTTAGCTTCAAACTTAAAAATTATATATAATTTAATTAAATTGTCAATTTAAATCTAATTTTCAATTTTAATATAAATTTTAAATATTTCTTTTGCCGTTTTCTCTAAATTGAAGTTGAATAAATAAGTAAATTAAGGTTTAAGATTTATTAAGAAACAAGCAACAAGCGAGCAACAATTAATTTATTTAATTTAAATCAAATCATTTTTTCTTTTTAAAAACGATTAAGAAAATCCGTTTACAGAATTCTTTATCATTAAAGAGGGAAAGCTTGAATAACTTTAATTCAACTCATAAATTTTAAATATGCCTGTCTACGATTGAAGCTATAAAAACAAATTAGCGATGCATTCAAATGAATATTTTACATGGTGGTGGAATGATAGTCATACTCGCAATTGGCAACTGGGATTCGCTTGTGCTAAATCTGCAAAGAAACTTATGAGATGCAGAAAGAATACGAGTATGTGGCCTAGGGAAAATCTTAAGAAAAATGCAAGAAAATAAGTAAGAGAAAGAACGTCCAAGAGCCAGCAACAGCTAATGCGTTCAAGGCCGTTTTATGAAAGCCATAAAAAGTCATTTCATGCCTTGATGCATTTCTTCTTCTCATAAACTGGCCCTGGGTTTGGTCTGTTCGTTAGCTGCTTGGCTAATGTGGCAGCTGCTGCTTTTTTGTTCATAAATTTTATTTGCAGCCATAAGCCAGAGCAGGTAGCAAAAAAAAAAAATATATAAAATGCCCCAAAGACGCACCACAGTGCACTGCCACAAAGCCAACTTACTTATAAATTAGTTGGCTCAATTCGCCGACTCTGGCTTAATGGCTGCGCATGCGCTGATTAGTTTTACTCCTGATTTTCACCCATTGTTGCCAGCTGGATGGCTGTTAGAGTTTTTATGTATTACACCAATGTTTATTACTTAATCTACACCGGTGCACACATTAAGCGACAACAAAGGCCCAACACCAGCGACAACAGCAACAACAGCAACAATTGGATGCAATTTTGCTTGGTAATTGTGGAGGCAAGAAAGTTTACTCATGACAGGGTGCTCATTAATACGGAATGCACGAGGTTCTTCAAAGGTCCCAGCCTCTGCCAACTACACCCATCAAAACTGGTCAGAAATGTCTAAAGGCCAAGGCGAAAGTTTGACAGCTTCGCAGTTGGGCCTAGAAATCAATCAGAGCTAAGAAGAAAACTGAAAAATATATAATGAAAATCATCACATCATCACTATTCGATCCATCGAGCATCTAGTTAAACATCTCCATCAATTTGCATGCTAAGCTGCTCTCACTTTTTTCACAAGTTACTAAACTTCTCAACTGATTTGTGCCCACTTGTTTTTTGGATCATAGCATATTTTGGTAAAATAGCCTGACTTGAGAACTTCCGGCTAATCTCATAATCAAAATAGTTACTGGTATACAATATAGTGTCATTTATCATTTTGGCCAATTGGCATAGCCTAAAGCTTGCATAATTATTTGTCTTTGGCATTTTTGAAAGCTGATCTAATATTATTAACGGCCTGAATAACCTTCAACAAATGTTTACTTTCGGTTTTCATAATTGAACTAGGTGAATGAAAACGACATAAGTAATAAAATAACAAACGACATATTGCAAATAATAAAAATAATAATAATAATGTGAAAAAACTATAAATAAATACGAGTACGGGTATTCCTACGAAGGGTATCAATTTCTTTGCACTTTGCCGTTGCCGTTGCCGCCTGCTGAACAATTGAACAATTGAAAGCCAAAGCGGCCAACTAACATAATTGCAGCACATATTACACACAAACACATACACGTACACACACATAGAGTTGTGTGTGTGCGATACACACCCACCAACAGTTCACAGCTTGAATCGTTAATCATTCAACCGCAACATTTGCAAAAACAAAGGGAAACTAACCCAAGCCCAAATCCCGCAGCCCCCAATCGAGACCCGGCGACAGGCGGCCCGTAATTGTAAACGAGTAAATTTAAATGTTAATCCATTTAAAGGCAGGCTATACGACATGTTTTATGCTCTTTTACTATCAAAAATACATCATGATTATTAATCATGCATAGCTTAATAATATAATAATAATATTAATAAGAAGAAAGTACATTTTGACCAATAATAATGCAACAGTCAAGGTGCTTTTAATGATATATACCCAGCATATACAAGCATTTTTTAAGCCGTTCAAATTAGTCAAGAAAATTAAATTGAAAATGTAAAGTAGATGAATATTGAATGCTAAAATGAAGGTTGCAACCGGTTCAGAATCGAACCTCGCAGAACGGTTGGGGCTCTTAAGCAGCCCGACCCGGATCATGAACCAAACCCTTGAAATTATTTACCCCAAAAAACCGAACTTGAACCGTACCACTTTCTTAAGTTTGGTTCGAAAATAAAATAATTACATAAATTTAATTTTCTAATTTACTGAACTATTTGAGACTTCGGATAAAAAAAACCATATTTAAATCCACAAATTAATAAAGACTATAATCAAAATTCCATTTTATTTTTAAATAAAACATTTAAGCTATAAAAATATTTTTTGTACTAAATTTAACAAGGGCTTGAACATAAACCTTGAGTTCAAGGGGTATATAAACCAGTTCGCGAACCGAGCCTAAGCCCTGCTCTATGGCCCGAACCGAACCTTTATAGTGTTAATTGCAATTTTTGCGGATTTGTTTGTGAAAAGGAAATTTCGCTAATCATAAAGCAGAAAAATACTTATTGCTCGTAAAATTTATAATTAACGTCGATTGCTGTTTATGTAGTATTCAGACGTCGCAAGCAAGGCCTTAAACTAATTATTAGTTTATCATAAATATCTTGTTTATTATCAGAGAGCTGCTTTAAAATTCTCTTGTTATTAGTTTTTTTTTCGATGTGCGTGTACAAAATTCTAAAAGAAACAAAATTGGTAGTTCTAGCTCATATTATATTTTCTGAGATCAAGGTTGCAATATAGACCTAATAGGCCTGTTACCCTTTGGATGCTGCGGTAAAGACCCGCTCTTGTATTACATGCATCGTTACAAGTGAATAGCACTTCTGTACATTATAGGGTATCACAAGTGGCTAAGCAAAAACAATGACCAATTACTGTGTCATTGGGCGAGCGTTGGCGTTGGCGTTGTCCGGTGTTTGCCTTTAACTTCAAATTGACTTTGAGCGCGTGAAATTAGTAGAAACAGCAGCAAAAACAACAACTGGAGCGTAATTGGTAACAAGACACATAGCAGCGATTGTAATTTAATTGTATCGGCTAGCAGGTAACAGGCAACAGGTAAAAACGTTTTTAAATGGATGCAAGGGGGATGATCGGGGGATAGACGTGCTTGAGATCTCCAAAATGGCAGCCCAGCCCACAGATGAGGCATGACCCAAAAAAAATTGTCGAAAATAAACCAAAAAGCGACAAAGTTAGCCACAAATGTGCAAAAATATTGCACAATCGGCATGCAAATTGCCAAATGGCTTAAATGCTTAATGTACTTGGCAACAAAATTGGCGCCCGAAAAAACAGAGCACAAAAAAGGCCAAAATCTGTTGCGGCAACAATAAAATGCTCTTTGTCAGAAGTCTAGATGTATTTGGAGCTACAAATAGAGCCGAATCGTGGCCGCTCCTAGTCAACACACCACGACACCACTGAACAACTACACCACTGAACCACTGCACCACAGCACCACTGCACAGCAGCGCCACAATTGTAGTTTTGTTTTAGTTTTAGTTTTACACCTACGCCTAAGCGAGCATTAAACAGGTTCTTTGTAAAAGGTCGCCAAAGCAAGGCACAAAATGTGAAAGGTTTGGCCAGCTGAGACTTTAGACCGCGTTAAGACTTAGACTTAAACTTAGATTGGCAAGCCTTAGCTAGTTTTTATTGGCGATTAGACGACTGGCTAACAAATGTGTAACCCCAAAAGTCCAATTGACTTGCGATTAAAAACAAGTCACAGTTGCATTACAAATGTGAAATTATTACGCAATCGTAGACAAATTTTAATTTATTTAATTGCAGCAGAGCAACAACAAGAAAACCAACAAAAAAAAAAAATAAAACAGCAACAAATTACAAATCAACTGTCAACGATAACGACAACAACGATTATGATGAAGCTGAGGTTTGGTCAAGAGCAAGACATCAACAAAACGTTTGCCAAGCAGTTGGCCCAGTCGAATAGGCCAAGCCAACAAACCGTCAGGTGGTAGCCTCAAAACGTGTCACAATTCACAAGCTAACGCCATGTGCGAATCGTGATCATGATCTGCTGTTAACTGGAAAACCATTGGCCAAATAGTTTAATATTAGCAATGCGAATGCGAATGCGCATGCCAAAAATGTTAACTAGCCAGACGGATGTGTTCAAGTAGCTACAGATACAAATTACCCCGACTGTTTCTAATATCATCCGCAATGAATCTAAATCAGCTGTGATATCGCTAAGATTTTATCTAAGCTAATTTCAAATTGTTTTCATGAATTTCAAATGAGGTTTAGTTCTAAAATATTCATGGGATTATCTTAAAAATCTGACAGATTCTAAATTGATTAAGGCATTTCGAAACAAGTATCATTCTCATTCCACAAAAAGCATCTTAAAATGCAGAGAGTATCTGAGAAGCGACTTGTTGACTTTTCAAATGAGGTTTAGTTCTAATATATTGATGCGATTATTCTAACAACTTGACAGATTTAATATTGATTAAGATATTTCGAAACAAGTATCTTTCTCATGCCACAGAAAGTATCTCAAAATGTAGAGAGTATCTGAGCAGCGACTCATTGACTTTTCTCTGTAGTCAGTTAAATTTCTATTTTATTGTTGATGCATTGCAATTATAAAACTGACTTAAAACGACATTTGCTCATCAGAGTGATGCTACCGCCCCTTTATGCACCGTCCCCTTCCCCTTCCCCGTCTCCTTTCCACCACAAATGATGGCAAGTCAAATGAATACATTTCTTGACGAGGCTATCGCCAAAATGAGCGTTGCGCCTGCGCATTCAACTTTGACAAAGTGTTTGGCACCGTGGCTAAATGTCAGCTCTTGCCTTCTCCTTTCCCCCTCCATCCCAGTTCCCATACCTATCGAATGAGCCAGAAAATAAACTTTAAAGCCAAAGGCCGCCACATCTCTTTGGGGCAATCTGAGGGGCACATTCGGACTGTTGTTGGCTTTTGAAATGCTAAGATAATTGCTTTGCCAATTTGACTTAATGAATTAAAGCTGCATTTACATTTCGCTTTGTTGACCCAACGCGCTGACCATTTGAATGCTTTATGGCCATTTATATCAGCTTAGATGGGCGACAATGTCAAAGTTTAGAGTCGGGTGAGCTTATTTAATGCCCTGAAATATTCATGAGCCGAAAGTTGTTTTCACATCGAGGGATTCACTTTCTTTTCCCTGTTATATAGAAGTGCATGTTGTTCGCATTCACAATCACAAATGTGATAGACAGTTGTGCTGCAGCTGGTCAGAAAGACGATCACGTGCAAAAAAAGAATCGTATCTGCGTTGGTCTACAATTGCTTTTCGGCCCTGTCTCGATATGCCATGGTCATCAGTCAAGTCGAAGCCGACAAATTTTGTAGAAAGCTGTACCCAAAATGCAATATTGTTGTTAAGTATAATGTGAAAAATGTACTAACAAAAGATTCCAAGTACAGTGCATGCACACACATACAAACACACGCACGCACACACATATCTATGAAAAATGTGCAACCGAATTGTGAAGAATTTTCAACAGTCAATTAGATTTGATTTTGTGAAATTGCTTTTCGAATTCAAGTACTGACAGCCAGCACATACAAATATACATCTAAATTTATATTTATATACATAAGTATGCATATGGAATTTATCATTGAATGCGAACCCCAAATTATTTCCGTTGTTGTAGCATTTTCACTTTGATTATAAGCTTGTTGGTAGCAACCAACAGAATTTCTTGGCTTCATTTCATATGCAAATGACTCGAACCGAAAGTGTGGAGTAAATAGCAAAAAGCCAATATATGATTAAAAGAAGAGTAGGGAAATACTGACGACTAATCGGCATTTAAATACCCTACAATGTCTCAATTAAGGCTGCAAGCCACCAGAATATTGGGAAAGGTCGAACTCTAAAACAAAATCTGGGTTCGGTTCGTGACAAAAAATTGTATTATACAAATTTGTTCTAGATTTTTAAAATCCACTTAATTTTTCAATAGTACATATTCATATTTTGTAAATAATCTAACGAAATTTTATGTTTAAAATGACTTATTACCACAAAAAAAACCTCTACACGAGGTAAAAGTCTAGTGACAAAAGCAATTTTTAGCCCCAAAATTTCTGAAATCCAATTTTGTGACGAACAAAATTCAGTTTAATCTAAAAATTTTAAATAAAAATATAAATTAATAAAAAAAAAAGCGAAAATTGGTGAAAAAGCAAAATTTAGCGTTTTCCCGCGGTTCTTTCAAAAAGTCGTAGAGCAAACATTTCTAGATTTTCGAAAAGGATTAAATCCCCATCATTACTTTTAAGCTTCTTTAACGCTTTGATACAAACAGACAAACAAAGGAACTAACTTTTCATTTCATTTTAAGAAGTCCACTAAAATTTTCAAATTTATTTATCTTTTGAACCAGTTATCGGAATTGGGTGATTGAGGTATCAATCGACGCGAATTTAAGTAAAATTTTTTAAATTTTACCAATAGTCCCCAACAGCCCCATTAGCTGCCGTCATTTTAGTTTTTCCCCCCCCCCACTTACACCCCCGTATTGCATGACCCAGGTTGGATAGAAAAAGTTTTAGTATGCCATTTTGTAAGTTAAGACTAACTTTCGATCGGTATATAACTCGATCTGATCGGACAGTCGTAGCAAATTTTCCAACTTAGCTGTATATATTGTTAGTCGCTTTTCGCACCCTTCGTGATGCTTTCGTCACTAACGCGAACTGCCGTCCGCAGTGATTCTATGATTTTTATTAAAAGTCTCAGATTTCGACCCCTTTCCCGAAATTAATAGATGTGTTGAAATTTTACAGTAGCGCGTTTTTCTTAATCTTTTAGCGCCTTCTTCTGCATATTTATTTTTGTATCAAAAAAATTGTACTTACGATAAAATTGCTATTATTCGCCATTTTCCAAAAAAAAAAGCGAATATTGCTATAATCGATATCATCCGTCGATATTAAACAAACGCTTGGAATGATCTTTTACGTACATAAACTCAATTAAATTGTTTGCAAACTTTCTGAATAATTCGAACTAATCATCTTATTTATAGGGTATATAGAGTGTATCCCCATTTGCAGGTGGCCAATCAACTTACCATTTCCTTTCGCAACGTCGCTATCTGCGCGTCCAAAGTGCTTCCCGTTACATTGATTTTAGCAGGTGAGCTTGATACAGTTGTTGTTGTTGTTGTTATCGCTGTCGCTGTTGTTGTTGCAGCTGCTGTTGCGGTTGTTGTTGTTGCTTTCGTATTGTTTTCGTTTTCATTTGCATTGGAAGTCACCGTTGCAGCTTTCGTTGTTGTTGCTGTTGCTGTCGCTTTTGTTTTTGTTGTTTTTACGGACTCTAATTTATCGTTGGCATTCTCTTTAGATATCTGCTTTTCGCTGTTGTTGTTGTTGTTTTTGTTATCACTAACTTTTTGGCTTGCTAATTTGTTGCCGCAAACGTTCTCTTTGTTGTTATTGTTGTTGTTGTTGTTGTTATTGCTCTCCAGTTCCTGCTGGGCATCCACATCACTCAAAAGTCCCGAATCGGAGCCGAGCAGCTTATTGAAACCGCTAAGAGATTTTGGCAGCGGCGGCAGACCGCTTATCGACATTCCGCTGTTGAAGAAAAATTGAGAAATAAAGCAAATGGAAATTAGTCAAAAGGCACTTTGTTCAAGGTGAGATCACTTAAGATTAGAGCAGATCCTTGCATACCTGCGCTTGCCACCCAAATAGCCATAGCCGTGCCAATAACTAATAACGTGCCCATCATCATTATCTTCATCCTCGTCATCATCATGACCATCATTAAAATCATCATAGCTATTACTATCCTTATCGCCATGTTGCCCCACATCACGCAAGACAAGTGGCAATGTGTCATTGTCATTGTCATTGTCATTGTGATTATCATTATCATTATCATAATAATTTTGATTGTCGTTGTCATCGTCATTATAATCACTGCATGTGGTGGGCGTTTGGCCACTCCCCGCGCCCGCGCCCGCACACCACTCCTCATCGTGCTCATCAATGATAAATAGGCCATCTTGAAATCTCTGATACCATTTGGCCACATACTGTGCGCTTGGCGCAAATGGCCCAAACGCGCTGCGGCATTCCTCGAGAATCTGGCTGGGATAGAGGCGCCTCCGGAAGCCAAACAAGATGCACTGTTGCAGCTCGACGGGCGTTGGACCCGGTATCGGCGATAGAAACAGTTCGTCCAGATCTTCGGACATTCGATTTGTTGTTGTTAACTTGCGTTTGAAACGACTTAAGACATTAGCTGTAAATTGGCAGGGTACGATGTAAAAGACTTTTATATACATATTTTATACATTTCAGGAAGAGAAAAAAAAACATATGAAGAGAGAGAGAACTTTACTTTGAGTTAATAATCAAAGCAAAATAACGAGTAACAGCAACAAAAAACAATTAAGAACGCTATAACAAAGTCGAAATCCCGACTATAAAATATTCGTTATTCAGTTGATATATATTTTAATTGTATCTATAAATACAGTATAAGGTTTACAGCTTATTACTTCCTTTATATTTATCTGATCTTCATGAAATTAAGTGGAATGACTGATAATAATAAAACGCAACGATCACCACAAAAAGGAACATTCAATCTTGAAAACTGTAAGTTTGGGGAGTTTCTTTTCGATTTGCGGAGTGCAAAACACTGTCATGTCTGTTAGGTTCATAGAACTGAGACAAGCAGACAAGCGGACATAATTAAAACGATTCGACTAATACTGTTAAAATAAATATATATACTTTATACCGTTCCTTTTACATATATTGTAACGAATATTATATACCCTACGAGCAACAGGTATAAAAAGTATAGAAAACAGAGCATAGAACAATTAAGAGTATTAAGCAAAGTGTGAAAATTGTGGCCAAGAAGCGAATATTGCGGCTGGGCATTAATTTAAACGATAAGCTGACAACAATGACATTTCAATCTCTGCTATTAGGCACAGATACACACATAGATACTCACTCACACACATAAATACCAACTGTATAAGCTATGGAAACGAGACACTTAACTCGGCTTAGAAACCAGTAACCAAGGCCAGCAGCTATTGCTGAAGTCGATTTGCCACTGGCAAAGCTGGTAGCGTATCGAAGACAGTGCCACTTGCTATTGGCCAGTTTTGGGCTGGTTTTCTTAGAGGATGCTGGGGGAATGTGATATTTAAGAGTGATCTTAAATCTTATACCCCAATTCCACAAAATGTAAAAAATATATCAAAAGAAATATTGTAGATAGATACTCTATATCAATCGGAACAATTGAAATATATCCAACAAACTTGAAAAAATGTACATACTTTAATGCAAAGATATAGAAATATCGACATAAGAATATTAAGACTATGTGTTATACATAACTCTTATCTTCACAATAATATCTAAGCCTCCATATCATGTTAGAATGCCAACAACTTAATGCTCCATTGTTGCCACTAGCATTCGAATTCAGAATGCCATCAAACGAGTACACAACAAGTTGCCTCAAAGGCCATAAAGTCAGTCGCAAGATACATACTCGTACATACATATGGATATAGATACAATGTAGATACTCAACTTGGCTGAGAACATTGTCAATGCACGAAACGTTTTGTTGCAGATACTTTGATTGTTGTCATGCTGCAGCCGAGAAACTGACCCAATTGCTGGGCAAATGAAAATTGGCTATAAGAGCAGCGATTAAACTCTTAAACAGACATTAGACAAGCAATCTCGTTCAACGGTAATCGCTGCCTTAACTTAACTTGCATAGATCAGCTGCAAATTGGCGCTACCAAAAGCCGCATTTGAGAGTTCAAACAATATTGCATTGGAGTCTACAGAGCAACCACAATCCAAAGTAATCATTTTTCGCCATCGTTTTCAGATTTATCGGTCACGGTGCGGCTTAAAATATTTGCTGTGGTTACTCGGCTGACTGACTGAACGCTTGGCTGCATCTTGAGGCTCATTTGTGGGCAAGTTAAGACGTACACATTGACAGACGGACCAGGCGGATAGGCAGAGCACGGCCAGCTGGACATTGGTAGCAATGGAGTCTATAAAGTGCGAGGCGTGAGTCGAGGCCCAGACAAAATGCATTATGTATTTAACTTGGCTAATTGCTTGCTGTGCTGCGCTGCGCTGTGTAATCAGTAAGCAGGTACGCTTTACCAATTGCTAATTTGTGTGAACAGCAGAGTATCTCTATTTGCGAAAGATACTTTGTATCTTTGTATACTTGTACATATAAACAATATAGGCAGCAGTGTTTCTTAGCTGGTTGAATGCCCGATTTCACCTGAAATACGCCAGCCAAACAAACAAACAACAACAACAATAGTCTAAGCTCTCACAGTGCGTTATTTATGTTAAAAATTCTGCAATACAGGAAGCAATAATCACAAAAGAGTTAAGAGCTGCAAGCCTTAGCAATTGCCATGCCGTTTATCTATTTATTTGTGTACGATGTTCTTTTTTACAAATACTTTTACAAATCTCTCGTCAATATACGAGCACATATACATAAATATAAATATAAATATAAATATCTATATTTATATATTTATGTATTTATGAACAGCTGTCAGTGGACATTCCTATCCGACAGCAACAATCACAAGCGAACTACTCCGCAACTTGAAGATTTAAAGACTTTTTTTTTGCAACTTGTCGTCGCCATTAACTCGAATAATAATCACAAAAAATAAATAAAAATTATGGCAAAAAATGAAGTGCAAAATACATATTTAGCACGTTCGAAGCGTTGAAAACACAAAACAATAAACAAAATCAAACAGACCAAAGACAACGTTTTGTTTAGCCAAAAAAAATTATGGAAAAGGGCAAAAACAATAAAACAGCTGACAACATGGCAGTTAAATGAACAGTGTTTAATTTTTTGTTAGAGCTGCACTAAGTAGTGATTGATCACAGTGATTGACGATCTAATAATATGTGATTTGTAGAGAAATATGTAAAAGGTTTGGGAGAAAATTAAAGCTCAGATGACAAAACATACAACGCTCATTTCCCAGAGTGTGTATTATTAATATATTGAATCACAGAGGTGAGTAATGATAGGCTTGATTTGATAGGAATTCTAAAGTTAGCACAAAGATCACGGAGATAAAACAACTTAATGAAGTGATGTAATCGTGTAATTACTAATCGTATGTCTGCTTATCTAATCTTTATAAATAATACTACAGCTGAGTATTAATGCAACTCGTTTCAAGTGCAAAATAAAATATAAAGATATTGTAATAAAAATGTAATAATAAAAGTCTAGGAAATAATGAAAACCTTTTTTTACAACTTGTATTTTAACTTGCACATATATGAATTCATCGCCAAGTTGCTTAATGCATATGCTTGTATATACATACTTATTTATATTATATATTTACTATATATGTACTTGGCAAGACCGCCCTACTCAGGTTGATTAGCAAAACCTGCTGTGAGTGCTCTGCACGAGATGCAAAACAATCTGCACTTAATTTGGCAGCTGCTGGCGCCGGTCGCTCGCTGAGTAACTGAAATTTCACCAGCCTCGACCATCCATCCAACCATAGGAAAAGTGCAGAAAATTATGGTAAAAGCATTTTTCAGATACAAATACAGATACAGATACATTTGCATTTGCTTTGCTCTTGCTCAGCCAAAATACATGCAAAGCTTCGCTGCACTGTTATTAATTAAGCCAAAAATGAAAACATACCTTAAATACTCCTAAATGTATGTAAGTATAATTTTGTATGCTGCTCTTGTTGTTGTTGTTGTTGTTATTATTTATGCTTTGTCCGACTAGCTGATTGCTTCATATTCATATGGCAAGTTCATTAGCCCGACAATCGCATTGTAACCGAGCAAACACTACACAAGGTACGAGTATGTATTATGTATGCATATATATGGATTGTAGACATATAGGAGTATTTATCTTGATTTATCTTGTGTATGTATAAATGATCTGTTTACATTCGCTCTATATGGCATTTCTTGGTTTCTAAATGAAGATTTTTGCTTTGATATCACCTGTTGGCAACGCTTTTATGGCAACGACGACGCCTTTTCGCAGTTTTCAACCTACGCCTTATATTTATAAATATTTTAATTAATTAGTTAAAGTATACAGAAATGGCTTAACCAAAAGTGGACTGGACGGGACGGCACTGGACTTGACTTGAACTGACCGCTAACTAAGTGTGGGTGTGACAAAAGGGCAAACAAACACGAGCACCAGCAAATATACATACAGAAGAAAGTTATAATACATAGAATCAACACTCAATCTTTATTTCAACACAATGGTTGATGGTAAAGAAACACAAAATATCTCTAAAAGAATTAAGTTATATAAGAAATATGAAAAATATAACGAATACTTTACGAAATTAGAGCTGATTTATAGAACGGAATACTATGGATAAGGAAAGTAGACCTCTGTCTTTGAAAAATTGACAGAAAAAAGCTAAAAGCTAAAGAGTATTTTAGGAAACTAGAGTTCCCTTTTAAGAATATGGCACAAAGTTCCATTCAAAGCACATTCCAAAAAGAAGATTTTCCTGTTCTAAAATCACTCTCTTTTCACCACTTTTAGATTAGCGTAGACCGGGCTTAAACAAAGCAAAGCCATTAGATTTAAACACAAATGCTTTCTACAAACATAAATACGAGTATGTAAGATTTCCACGTGCATGCGTAAGGTCAACACAAATAACTTTGGCTGCATATATATCGCACATATATGTATGTTTTTATATAGAAACAGTTCTATAGGTAGTATAGGCACATTCAAAATTAAACATATGTACACGTATGTGTGTGTGTGTGTGTGTTTATTTGTATGTTTAGTGTGCACAGCTTTCAATTGGTATTGTTATTAATTAAGAAAAACACACATTGAAACTAAACGGCGGCTATAATTTTACAGATCTCTAATTAAAATTTGAACAGAATATTTTGCTATGTTCTTTGCCGCACATTGAGGCATAGCAACATTTTTACTGTTTTTCTTTTCGTTTTTATTGTGTATATACAACATAATTATTTTTAATTGTTATGCAGCCTCGTTTTGTTTTTAGAACATAGACACAAACACACTCACACACCGCGAAAATGAAGAAAAAACATAACGAAAGCTGCGTAAACTTTTGTTTTGAATGTCGGCATTAGGTTTTGACGCGTACTCACTAATTATAATTTGTACAAACAATATGGGAATTATAAACATATAATTTAGTTTTGTAATTCCGCTCGCCACACTGTATATTTTGTTTTGGCCTGTGAATTGTTAGTTCGCTTTGATTGCGCTGAGAAATTCGCGTGCTACTAAAAGTCAAACGTTGGCGACTTTTTGCCACGTTCAATATCTCATCCCCAGAGTCGGTCTCTCCAAGAGCGGAAGAGATTCAAACGCTACAAAGGCACACAGTTCTATCTATCTATCTATCTATCGCATGCAATACAGATGCAGAGCACAGTGCAAAGACAGATACAGAGTGAAAGAGATGAGAAAATTAGGAATCAAGACAAAGATAAAAATATATAAGAAATTCGTGTATTGATTTAATAAAAATAAAATAACAAACAGGGTGTGTCGCCTGACGGTTAAACAGCATATGCAGAAAATGATCTACAAAATGCAAAAATATATTTTAAAAGGTATAAGAAGATTGTTATAAAGTTAGTCATATCATAGTCACATCATTGTTTCTATATCTGAAGCAAAGCACCCTGTATTGCTCTTGCACAGCCGCCTTAGTTGCTATTTATAGAGATAATAACAAAATAACACGTTGTTTCTCTATGTAGTACATCATATTTGCCTCCGCCTGCTCTTCAATGAGCAGAAAGAAAAAAAGAAAGGGTGAAACCTCAAATCGACACTCGGCCGAGAATTTCAGGCACAACGCGTTGCTCATTCAGAAAAATTCAAACATGATGACGGAGACACGAGGATGCCATCAAATTTGTTTTTGGACCCCAAACATCGTCGCATAAGTAAAAAACATATACGACCAATTTACCCTTGCCCCGTGCGAGAACCAGAACTAACCAAATTGAGAGCGCCGATTGTCGATTGTCGGCTGTTGTCGTCGTGTCGCATTTTAAAAATAAACTCGGAAAAGCGCTCCACGCACCGCCAGAGAAAAGTATGTGTATATATGTATGTATGTGTATGCACCACAGCACCACAGCAGCGCACCACCGAAAATAGTGCAGGCAATCGCGCAGGTGGCAAATGGGAGCATGAACGGGATGCATTGCGACTCAAAAGAATGCAACGTCGACCCGTCGACAACAACAACAACAACGACAACGGCGCCATTTTGCTGGCATCGTCAACGTTGTCATAAATCTTGAAATTCCTTTTCAGAAAACACACAGTAAACGACTTGACTTGGGGCGATTTCTCGCAAAAAAAAAAACTACGTGATCATAATATCAATAGTTGACCCACAAATGTTTAGCAAAATGAGAAGTTTACTTAATAAAGGTTTCAGTTTTATTTTATTTTGGCAAAAGAAACCGAATGGGGTCGGGTCGGATTTATTGTGTGTGATCAACTTAAAGAACTGTGCGCATTGTTTTGATTTGAATACAAACGAAAGATTCCGAATGATTTAAGAAGAAAGAGAGCCGATTTCTATTTGTACTAAATTCCCAGTGCTACAGAGGGCACCAACTAACAAGATAATCTCAAGCATTCTAAAGCTTGTTAGCCAACCTTTACTGACAGTTACTTCTGTCTTTGCAGCTTAAGTATCTACAGGGTATAAAAGTTCAAGAAATTACATTGAAAACTCAAGTCTTTCAATGCCAGTCACTTGAGGCACTCTAATGGGCCATAATTTTCCCATTGTATGCTCAACGTTATCAACTAAGGAGCGCTAATTAACTGCGAAGTCGCCTAATAATTGTCTGTTGGCCATAGCAAACATTTCTGGTAGGTACACAATTTTCTGAAACCTTGCCCATAACAAAAGCCAAATGACAAATGCGTTAAATGACGAAAAAAAAAAAAAAAGCGCAACAACAAGAGAGAAAAAAACAGTAACAATAACAAAGCAAAACGATAAACGACTGACAGAAAGAGGGTCAAGCTCAGTCGGTGTCTGGAATTGAATGCGCTTTCATAGCCATAAACAAAATGATATCAGTAGATTTATATGCAGGGCCTCTCACGTACAACGCCCCCACCTTTCTTTCTACACATTTCGAATCATTTTCGCTTTCATTTCAATGGGCAATGGGACTCAAACGGCAAACCGCTTGGACCTACACAGGTTTCTGAGGCCGTCAATCTTTAAGTTTTATTTTTGTGAAATTTCTAAATAAATAAACTAAGTAATCATATGCAAATAAGGCAAATAGAAAAGAAGAGGAAGGCAATGAAGAAGCAGCCAAAGAAGACCACAACGAAGATAGCCGAGAGCCAAGGCGATCCATGATCATTTCACGTAGTCGGGTACGATCGTAGTACGTTGGTTCGGTTTGGTTACCCAAATAAATTTCATTTAGTTTTGTGACCTGCGTTCCATACGATTAGTCTCGGGTTTCTCTTTCGAGTCCAACGAAAAGCGAAATTTGATTTCGGTTTTCTGATTAGTAGAACCCACAAACAAGAGACTAACTCTTTCTTAAAATGTTGTCTCTTTCTCTCGTTCAGTTTCATCGATGCCTTTGCAAAAAGCATTTCTGGGGTTTCTTAATTTATGCAGCTTGTCATCGCTGGGGTTTTAACGATGGGTCGATGCTTTTGGCTTAGAAACTATCTGGCATTGGTTACGACAGTTATTTTTGTTGTTATTTCTTGTTTTTATTTTGCCGGTGCTTTGACTATACAAAAGCGAAAGTCGTCTGGTAATATATCAAATGTGTAAGGTGAATTATTTACGTTTATTATGCATGTTTTTTGAAAATAAGATTAAAAAAAATATAGAAAAAGTCTATTTAATTAAGAAAGGCTTTAGGTAAAACAGGTAAGACAACAGTTGTGAGTTACAACAAGATTAACTCTGCTAAAAGATGATTATGCCTATTTTTAAGAATTCCTAAAATTATAAACTGTTTTGTTTGTACAATACTATTTTAAATTTGTTAGAAAATTAAAAAAAAAAAAAACAGACACTATTTTTAAATTATATGCTTTGGAAGAGATTAATAAAGGAATTTCTAAAATTATAAACGTATTTTCAACTACAAGTAGAGTTCTCAAAAAGAAATACTAAAATTACTAACTTATTGGCTAATTTCCTTATAGACAAACAATGTCTATCTATCTATCATCTTAATATCCATTTCTGGCAGAGTTCTGAAGTGATTTATGCAGACTTTGCCAACTCTTTACCCAAATTTGGTTAATAATAAAAAAAAACTTTTGTAGCCAAGCGGCGAGCAAGTGAAATTCCTCATTTGCATTGAGTAAACCACAATAAGATAAAAGTCAATCCACTCGGACAGTGGCGAATGGTTGGAGATGGAGCAGGAAACTTGAGCAATACGCGCACTTGACTGCATAGTTTCGTTTTGTATCCAAGAGATACAAATCAACAGCAACTGCTATTTTTGGGCAATACACACAACAAACTCAAACTCATAAAGTTCAATTGCGACAAAAACACTTGAGATAAACGTACATATACACAAAAAAAAACAAAAGAAAAGACACCAAAAAATAATGGAAAAACAAAAGGTGAGATACAAACTTATGGACCCATGGCAAGCTACTGGTTGTAAATTTGATTAGATTCCGTAGATGCAAAGATACGAGGTTTAGTGAGTGGTCAGTGTGTGAGATTTCAGCCAGGAATCTACTTGCCACATAGCAACCATGCCACCAAACCGGCTAACTGTCAACTAGTGCGAGCGAACAACTGGACTAAAGCCGGAATCTAACATGGCCAAAACAAAATTCGAATATTTGAAATTTAAATTTTTAGTTTCGGTGCAAAAGTCTACTCAAGTGCATTAAGTGGTGAATTGCTTCCGGTAGCTGGCCGCGTCTCTTGAATTGGTTCAGCTTCAGCTTCGACTGCGGGTTCGATTCGATGCAAGTCGACCAGTGTTGCCATTTTAACTATTTTATGGCTATACCTAGCTGTTTTTAAATGGCATAGGCCATGAAATTGAAAGAAGTGCTATTAGCAACAAATCTAACTATTTTAAAAAATTATTTCACCACTTTTTCCGGTGATAATTTATTAAGGACTAGAAAATAAAGCATTGAAATAATATAATGTATAAAACTTAGAGGAAATAAAAGTCGAAATTAGCGCAGTAGGAACAATTTTAGAAACAGAATGACCTTAAAAGTGTTTAATGCTATTTTAGACATAAAGCTGTACATGAATGTTACAATTTATTATAACAATTCTAAAATCTTATACAATTCAGGTATGAACTTATTATTATATTTTATTTATCGCATTTTCTGGCTACTTCTTTCGATCTAATTAGCTATTTTAGCTGTTGAAATTCTGGCAACACTGGAGGCGACGCGTGATTGTTGCAGTTCCAATGGCCCACACTTGAAGTGGCCAAGTGGTGTTGTGGCTCGTCACAAGTCTGCGCATGTCGTAAGCGACTTCAGTTTTCTTACAATTTTCTTTTCGCTTTATTTTTGGGCTAATGTTATAAATTAACGCAACACAACAAGCAAAAATTGTACCAAACACACAAAACCAACAACAACAACAACAACAGCAACAGCAACAACAACACAAATTGTATCGTCATGTGGGTTTATGTAAGCCACCCGGCCAGCCAGACTTTCAGACTGTCAGACAGTCAGGCAGAGAGACGGTTAGACGGATAGACAGACTGTCAGCCTACGCGCATGTGCGTCCAGATCCACATCCACTTCCAGGTCGCCTCAGTCAACAGCAACTGGACCCGCTTACAGTCCAATGTTGGCCAATTTTTCCGCATCTGCGGCTGTGTTGCTTTGGCTTTTGCTTTTTGTTCAGCTTTCAGTTTTTTCGAAGCAAATTTACAGTTTTTATTATTTCTTTAGTTTTTCTCACGTCGATGACTTTGCATAAAATTAGCACACTTTGGCTGAAAAGTCGCTTAATTAGCTACGAGTTTAATAAAGAAATAGGGAAGTTATGGCCACAAATAAATTAATTATACGCCTGTCCCCTTCAATTTAAAGTGCTTTTGTTTTCGTCTTGTGGGAATGACAATCGAATCGACGACCGTTAATAAGTCAACAGATTCCAATTCTTAAAAACTACAATTCATTAAAAGAGAAACAAAAAAAAGAAACTATAATAACTCTTGAGAACTAAACAATAAAATTTAACGGACTGAGGAACAATTTGAAATAACACTTCGAGTTAAGCAGCTTCAAATGAGTCAAGTTTATAAATGACATTGAATCAATGTTTAATAACTTCAAGTTCAAATGTTCTTTAATATAAAAAAATCAAACATTTTCCAACAATTTAGAGTTTTTCTGTTCGACTTTCTTAGAAATTTATGGTTATTCCAAGTGTAAAGTTCTTTTTTCAAAACCATCTCGTATAGAAAGTTATATGGAGTTCTACTTGACCCAAAGCTAATACAAAGCCAAATATTTGTACAGCTGGAAAAGTTCAAGAGAAGAGGGCCTTAACAAAGAGCAAAGTACCGTTGCGCACAGAAATCTTGAAGAATCAGAAATCTGTTGTTGCAGTTGTTGTTGTCTCTTGGCTCAAACAATTCTCAGGCCAACCACGAGACAAGCAAACCTGGTTGTCAGTAGGCCCAACCTTCCCAAACCGACAGCAACTTGGGCCATAAAACAGATCAACGAATCCGGCAGTTGCTGTCACTGTCACTGTTACTGTCGCTGCTGAAGACCATCTAAGAGTTACAATCAGTTACAGTAAAGTGTCAAGATGCTCAGCAATTATGATGATTATTAGGGACTCGACGCTTACAATACTACATTCATTTTCTCAGGCCTCAGTTTTCGGCCAAGAAGTGCTGACTTCTGTTTTAAGCACTTTGTTCACGCAGTCTTAGCTCGTATATTGACTGAATGACTGACTAACTAACTAAATAACTAACTGACTGAGTGACTGACTGACTCTTGACGACATAACCCATAACCGTAACCAGAGTTTGACTTGAGCATACTGCGCACTTTGCGCTACTTAAAGTAAGTTTGGCTTTCGGGTTTAAGTTTGCTTTGTTTTATATACTCTGGAAGAGGGTAATATAGTTTTGTCACAAGCCGTGTAACCGATAACCGTGCGTGATAGGCCCCATAAAGTATAAATATAATTGATTATAACATAATTGATCGGCATTAAAGACACGTCAAACTGAAGTCGCAAATCTTAAAGCTAAAAACTTTATTGTGTTTGGAGATATATTAACCAATCTCATATATTATGAATCAAATAAAAGTACTATGTCATAGCAACGTTCGATCGAAAATCAATCTTTAGGCAGAAAAACTTGGTTGTTTTCCAAGATACATATTTAGATACACTATCTGTATATTGGCATTCTAAAGAAAATTTATGCAAATCGGTCAACTACATTTATTTTAAGTTTATTGGAATTAGTCTTCCTACAAATACATATATACTTACTTATCACACTACGTTAAATAGCTGTAAGTAGAAATTGGCAAGGGTATCAAATCTTTGGTTTATCAAAGATTACTTTTCTTTCTAGTTTTAACCTGCAATTGTGTCGCATCATCTAAAACTATTTGGTAGCTGGCCCAACACTTGTCAGTCAGACATTCAGTCCGTCAGTCCGTCAGTCAGCCAGTTGTTCAGTTAAAGTCGCTTTGCCATACTTTAACGGTTCTCACACTCTCAGCAACCGAATCTGGCGTGTGTATCTTTGGCAGCGAGTGGCACTCATCATAATTACAACGCTGCGGCCTAACAGACAGACAGACAGACAGACGGACAGAATGACTGACTGACAGGCACATGAGGCAAGCACAACGACAACGACAACGACAAAGGCAAAGTCTTGAAGTTGGACTTGGTCTTGGTTTTCGTTGGATTTCTACCAACAGATCGCAGTTCCATACCATTCCACAGTTTGTGACTGACTCTAGTGTTTATAATTTATGATTGCTTTGCGTGATTTTTACATTTCTATGTTATTAGTCTAAACTTGGCTTCAGCATCTATGATCGTGTCTCTGCACCTACGATCTGGGGCTCTGAACCCGACGAGGCCAGCCCACACATTCGAAAGGGGGGAAGGGGGCAGAGGGAAGAGGGCAGGTCTGAGAATTGCACGTTGCTGCCAAATTGTGTTTGGTGTTTTGAATGCTTTGTACCTTTGCTGATCATTAAATCAAATCAATTCTGATTCATTAGGTTCAATTGATGACTTGGCTTTGTGTAATAGGCGCCAGTCAAAAGATCCTGACTTCAGGTGCAGACTGTGGGATTCCAAGAAATCAGCAAATTCATTAGTGCATTGCTTAAGATGATATCTGATAAACATACATTAACAGAGACAACTAATCATTAGTTCAAGGTCAATCTTGCATTTGTCAAAAAATCGCCTTGAAACCATTCACTTAAGTAGTTTAATGATTTCATAATAAATAGTTGGTGCGTAAATAAATCATGGCAATTATTTCCAGCTCGTCATCAATCATGCTACCAACTAAATAAACAATCAAATTGAAGAACCAAATGCTGACCAGCTGTCAACATTTTTGACCTATTGCTCTGTCGATTGTCATAGTTTGTTTAGGAAACGATTGATATTTTGTTATTTTAGCTGCTTACCTACACTCAGAAAAAAATCAAGATTTCCGCACTTAAACAGGCCATTTTTAAGTACAAACTATCTCAAAAGCTATCTAAGCTCGAAATATCTAAAGTTGAGAGCAAAAATCTTATTTCAAGTTTGGTTTTCACAAGTACGGGAATCTTAAAATAAGATTTTTCGGATATACTTTAAGTACGTTTTGGGTTTAATTCAAGTCTGTTAAAATTGTAAACATACTACTTTAAGTACACAAAAATCTTGAACTAAGCCCAAAATGTACTCTTTTCTTTAAGTCTAGTCATAATTAATTAATTTTAATCTTAAAACATACACTAGTATGTGTACTAATTAAGCAAAATACCAAAATTAAATACCATTTAATAATGGTGTATTTTGTTGGTAAGCGACCTTTTGGAATAGTTGCTGATTTTAGCAGCGATCCAAGCATAACGTCATTTTTGAACCACTTGAGAATTCTAAGGTACGACAGTGAAAAATAAATATCCCAAAATGTACTAGTTTTTAGTACGAAACGTTCTTATTTTTAACTTCTTAAATCTTAAATCTTGAAAAAAAACTATTTTAGGTACAATAAAATCTTAAGCTAGTTTAGTACAAATAACTCAGTTGTTTCTGGAGGTATCTTTACGAAACTCACGGATTATATATTTTCCATGGTATTACATGTTCTGACTAAGTTTCGTTAAAATCGGACTATTATTTCGGATAGCTGCCATAGGAATGTGAAGCCAGAATTCTAAATTTAAGATCGATTTTCGAATTTCGACTTAATTCAAGATTTTTAATACTCAGCAATCTTAAAATTTTAAGAACGAAACGGTTTAGATTCAAGTACGATCGTACCTAATTTTAGGATGGCATATTTTTCTGAGTGTACGAATACACTCATAGGGAGGAGGCGAATATAGTCGTATTTACTTCCGGTTAAGCGTGAATACTGTGGCAATGTTTGGACGCATATTGAAATGGTTATTGCTTCAGTTATAGCCCAAGAATTTCCATGAAAATCAACCGATACTCGTATGCAAATGATATCAGCATAAACATAGAGAAGCAAACAAACCAACTGCGACTGCATATGGCCAAAGGCATTTTCGATTGTTGCTGTTGCAATTCCCAGAAAATTATGCTCAGAAATTGAGAGTCTTTGCCTTTCGCATCGTCGACGCTATTACGACACAGTTTTCGTTTCGTTTTTAATAATCATTTGCAAATGTCTATTAGCCCCCCACCCCAGTCAAACACCCCCTCGCAGACTCCTTCATCTATCTATCTCTATCTAGTCTACTGTAGGTTTCAAAGGAAACAAATCGCAAAGCCAAACGAAACTGAAAATGCAGTGAAAAACAAACTTATGGAATACCAAGGCAATGGCCATGGAATCGTTTGGAGCATGTAAATTAAGACTTTTAGCTAAAATTATAGCAGACAACTCTGGCATGGCTAGGGGCGGGATTTGGGTAGTCTTTTTTGACAATAGATGCAAACATGGATTTCTTGCAAATTTTATAATATTTAATTTTATGCATTCAATAAAGATCAGTAGATAAAGAGTACATGTTGACAAAAGATCTGTTTCTGACAAAGATGTGTTTAAGTTGGCGAAAAATCAGTTAAGTTAAATCAGCTTTAAAATCTCTAGGCAAATTAATGCGTAGTATTTTAAAGCAATATCTAAAAAAAATTATTTATAAAACTTTTTGATTATATTTAAATTTACTTCTTTTTACTTGTTTTATTTTAAATTATAATTTTATTTATTTTTTTTCGTCTTACTTGACGACAAACAAAAACTTCAAATAAAACTAAATCAAAAAATTGTATATAATTTTAAATAAAGACAGCAAAGATAAAACAAATTTTTAAAAAATTAAAAAGATTTGGTGATGAACTTATTGTTTTCTACTTTTTTATTCTAAAAAGACTATTTTAACTACGCTATTAAGTGGAAGATATAAATTATGGGGTTTTGGGAGATTTTCGGTTGTTTTTATTTTCTGTGGCACCCCTGATTATGTTGCATTATTTATTTGTATATATGTATATATATATAAAAAGAATCATATTTTTGCATTCAAGATAACAAAAGATAAAAAGAATTGCAAACACATGGGAGATTTTACAGTGCGGTGAGCATTACGGAAATGCTTCACGATTCTTGACAACGGACAACTGTTACTCAGTTATGCAATTAAATTAAAATAAAGTTGCAACAACTGCGACAAACAACAATAACAGCAACAACAATAACAATAACAGCAGGCAGTCGAGTGACCGCATTGCAGTTGCAGTTGTTGTTGTAGTTGTTGTTGTAGTTGTTGTTGTGGCTTGTTGCCTGTTGCGAGTGTTGCAATTGCTTTCGCTTTGATTGAATTTATTTTATAATCCACGATGCCAACTGGCAACTGCTTAGTGTATGCACGTGTGTGTGTGTGTGTGAATATCTGTATAGTAGACATATATAGCTACGTTTATGCATATAAGAAAAACTGCATCTTACAGATGCAATTTCCAATTTGCATTTTACCCACTGAGCGAACATAGGAAACGACGCGTCCGACAGCGGCCGGCAGGGTATGAGATATGATAAATTATATTATTGGCATAATAATATATTTACGAGGTATAACGAGCAGCGCACAGTGGAGATGGAGCTTCATTTAAACTCATTCAATTTCATATTTCAAAATGCGCATTAGCCGTTTCCTTCCATTTGAGCGATTTGTCGATAACAACAAATACAAATAAGAAAGCAAACACACAAAGCAGACAAAATAAAGAAAAAAGCAAACTGGCAACTGGCAAATTGCAATAAATAAATAGAAAACTGTGACTGCTGCTGGGTACACACACATATGAACCCATATCTCGGCTATGGATTTGCTTTGCAAATTGGATTATGTCTTATTGTTATTGGTCCCTGTACATCAAAAGTACAAAGGGTCTATTAAGTTGGTAAGAAATGAGATAAAATCGAGTTCAATAAATGGACTTTCATGATAAATCGATGCCATTGCCTTTGCCTTTGTTTGTTGTTTACAATTCTATTTTAAACTCGATGCACAATTTTGACTTATTTCAATATTATATATTCTTTATCAGCATCCACCTTTTTATACACCTGAATATTTAGATCTCTGCGAGTATTAGATGTAGAGCTAGCAAATTAAATTTGTCAAAGAATTCTACCGAAGCCTCTACAACCTTTGAAAAGAGAAAACTTCAGCAAATAGAACATAAAAAAAAGGATTGCGAATCTGTAAACAGAGTTGATATTCAACGGATGAATAGCGCACACAAAACGTTTAATTATGGGCTTGAATCCCAATTCAGAAGTTTGCGTATTTGAGAATGATGTTTTAATAAAAAATGTAAATATAACATTTTCATTAATAATTTGTTTTTTACAGAATACGCACAGGGTCTTTTTAGTCAAGCTGACTTAACTAAAGTTTTTCCCTATTGATATTGTTGCTGTTGCAGTTTTCGCTGTGCCACATCCTCCAGCAACAGAAACAATAAAAATGTCGGCGCATGCGTCGCGTCGCTGCCAGTCGTTGATAATTACAGGCATTGGCAGCTTCACGGTGCACAGTGGTTGCCACCGAGTTTATCTGCGAGATTCAAAAAATGGCAGCACACAGCCCCTTTAATTATTTGCACGAATTCGGTTTGTTAATCGCCCCATTGACGTACCGCATCGATCGGCCATAGACATCTCTACTATATATACAAAAAGATACATAAGTATCTACGTATCTAACTATCTATCGCTGTGGCAAAAGTGCAATGAAAGCCAACAAAAGGCACTTCAATTAAGGGGGACGGTTCAGAGCGATTGTCGACATCGACATCTACTGTGGATTGCATTCAGTTAGATAAACAAACTGCTCGCCAAATTACAGCATTGTTATCGGGGGCATACATAAATTTATGATTGAATTCAGCATTTTCACGTTTGTTTTTCCTTAATGGGCAAGTGAAAAGCAAAACAACAACAGCACACACAAGTATACACACAACAACACACACGCTCGGTCCATCAATTGCCAAATGAAATGAATTCAAGAAGAAAATGCAATGTGTGTGTGCGAGTTTAAATGCCAATGACCGACATGAGTTGCACTTACTCCAAGTGAAGAGCCCCATTTCTACCCTGATGATTTAAACATGTACTAAAAAAAGAGAAAACTAATGATAGAATTGCTCTGATGGGGAATCACTAGAGTCGTCATTGAGAAACTGAATGTATCAATTGATGCCAAATAATAACAATCATTAAGCTCAATTTAACTATCTGAGTAAATGTTCTAGGTTAAGTTAAGCTAACTTATTCTCTGTATTAAAAACAGCTCTCCAGCTGTCTGCTACAATTATCTGAAACTGGTTTACTTATCATACTTGTACTTTTAGGAATACCGTCTTTAAATTACTTTATATAGACGTGCCCCAAAAAAAAAAGAAAAAAAAACTTGAGGCAGCACATCATTTAATCAAAAGCTCGTTAGTCTGCACACACAGTTTGCGCTTGAATTTTTAATGGCTTAATCAGTTTTTTTTTTTTCATTTCTTTATGTATTTTTTGGGGGTTGGAGAAGAAGCCACAAGGAAATTGCATCGGAAAGCAATACAAAAGAAGCACATTAAAAGTTTTTCCTATATATGCCCAAATACATGCATATCTGTAGACTCGTATGTACTTATTTTGTGGCAACACACAAATTGATTTCGTATGTGAAGACGGATAATTGGTTTTCGAGCGGGTTGCAGGCTGGAAGAGGAGTGTTTTCACGGATTTTGCTGAGCGCATCTATACGTAAGTTTCATTAACAATTCAATTAGAGCGCCCTATCGATAGCCAACTGGCATTTTTAATGAATATACTGCTGTATTGTGTCCAAAGTGAAATAAAAAATATTTAAAGAACTTCAATCAACCTATACTCTAATGATAATAATATATGTGTGCTTATTATTAGCCCACTGATTTCAATGATTAATGTAATCTTTTGCCTAGACTTCTTTGCAGTTGACTTTGAAAGCGTCACAAAAACATTTCTTGATAATCTCCTAAATTTATTTCAGATTTTATTCCTGGAAACATTTTCGAAACTACAAAAATCGACTGCCATAAATGTAGTTCCCATTTCAATAAGTATGTAATAAATTAAGTAAATTCATTTTAAATGTAATTTTTGCTTTATTCTTCAATTTAAATAAAAAATAATTTATTAATTACATACATATGTACATTTTTTCATTTTATCAAATCTGTTTGCAAATATTTGGACACTGGAAAGCACTAATTGCTTGAAGAATATTGATATTTGCTTACTTTCAGATATAAAAATTTCAGCAACTGATAACTATATACAGATCCTACAATTCATAAGGCGATTAATCAAAAGATACTTTCATCCGCTAACTACTTCTAGTGATCAAAGCATTCAGAATAGTTAGTAATCATTTGAATTGAGCTCACACTCATCGCATGTGTGTAAAATACAAGTATTACTTATCAAAAAATTAAGCTTCAGCTGCAATATTCGTTGAGTTTGCGTGTAAATTGATCAGCTGAGTTCTAAAAAGATTTTCACAGCTTTCTCTACATGTCTATTTTTATGAGTATGCTAAAAGCTGATGCTACATAATTGCCAACACCAAATCGATCACATGTAAGTGTGTGAGTGTGTGTGTGTTGTGCTTGGGAAGACACTATTGACTAGTATTTGGCTCATTGCGGAGCACGTAAAATGTATGACTAATCAATGCGTGGAGAGGAAAAACTTGGATTGAGGCAGACCGAAAACCGAAGACTCTCTGGGAGAAGCTACGCTTCGGCGAGTTTCACAAGTTTCAAGAGCCGCATTCAAGTCTGAGAGGTTTTTGTAAGAGTCTTAACGAGTATACCGATTGTATTTGCATTTATATTGAATATTATAAATGTAATTGTATGTGTTTCTGTGTGTGTGAGTACCGTAGTCATGTGTGCGATCGTACAAATGCCAAACAATGTGAGTCACGATAATCAGCGTTGAGCGCACCGCAAACACGTCCAGCAATATACACAGTGCTTACAAACGCGAGGGTGGACCTGTCAATACGTATCCACCTCTCTATTGAAAACATCCCATTGAAAACTTTTATCTAAAATCTATAAAAATACACAAAAGAAAGGTATGAAACAAGATAAAGCTTGGATAATACAAATAAGTTCTAGGACCATCTCAATCACTGAAGGCTTTCAAGAATGAAATCTAAATAAATATAAAGTTCTGTGAGAGTAAAAAAAAAACAAGTAAAGGAAGCAAGTAAGCAAGGAAATCTTTAATTTTAAATTGATAATTTGTTGATATCGTTTATAAAAATAAATTATAAATAAATAAAGAAGAGACAAGAGTTAGAACTTTACTGAAAGATATTTTATTATATAAAAAACGCTATGGAAAAACTTTAAAGTGAAAAGTAAAATAAATTTGATAAACTAGCATTTTATTTATGAGATTTCCAAAAGAAAAATCAAATTAGTTTAAAATGATTAAAAGATGAATTGAAGAAATACTACATTAAATTAGCTAATAAGTTGCAAATAACAGAGTAATAGTAAACATAACTTTTTTATTTTTACTACTAGAGAACATTGCTCTTTGAGTTAATCATCAAGCCGCCCTCGTACACTAAAATACTCACATATTTATGTGCGCAGTTATAATAACAACGCTTCGAATATCGTACAGTGGCTGGAAACGAGTTTTGATTTGTTGAAATAAGCATTTACTTATGAAAACAGCACACAACAAAATTATTTAAACACACACAATATATTCGTACATAAAAATATGAGACATAAGTAGACGTTGTTGTAAATATTGCAAGATGTTGCAGTTGCAGTTGCCGTTGCCGTTGCCGTGGCAGTTGCTGCAACTGCTGCAATCGAGCGTAATGCGCATACATGCAACGTGCCACAACAGCAGTAGCAACAACAACAGCAACAACACCTTCGAAATGGTGTCAGCAATAATTTATCAAAAAACAAAAACAAAAAAAGGCATAAATAAACCAGGCAAAGTGTTCAAACCGCATCTAACACTGAAGAGAAGAATCCGAGTTGGCAGCAATTTGCATGAACAGCCAAAGACAAAACAATGGGCCAAGAGTACAGTACTGAGTACTCGTACTCTTACTCATACTCGTACTCGTACTCGTGTGTATGCATGTTGAGAGTATCTGTGAGATACGAGATACGAGATACAAGTGCTGCCCTGGGCATGTAAAGCGTGTCAGCAAAGCTCAGTGAAACTCGGTGAAATAATTGCGGTAAGCGCATAAATAAAATTACACATGTTGGGAATTTGCAAGCAGTTTTCGCCAGGCGACAGGCCCGACACAGTGGGAGACAGACACGCCCCACCCAACTACCAATCGCTCCGTCCCTACCTCTGCTTCTGACTCTGCCACAGTTGCTAAAACAGATAGCCAGATAACCAGGCAGTTCGAAAATGCAACAGTTAACTTGTACCTGAATATGTACAAATCTGTCGGTAGCATCTTCATATCTGTCAGATAGCTGTCCCTATCTTATCGCTCGCTCCTCCTGCCATGATGTTTATGGCCCAACCATTTATTGATTTTCCTACGTTCGCCTGATAATTTTACGATTCTCCGAGGGAGGCAGTCAGTGAAAGGGTCTGCCAATCTGTCTGTCTGACTGACATCAGCCACAACTAATTACGAGAAATGATGTTGACAATGGGAATTACTCGGAGTTCAGGACACGCGTGCCCTTTGTTGAGCCTGGAAAGGGAAGGTCCACAAAGCAAACCATTTGGCTGTCAACAAATTAATGCCGTTTGACAAGATTTCCAGGAACTGGGAACAATACAAATGCAGGGTAACATCAAATGCTACCCTCTAGCGCTGAAATATTCCTCTATGTACATTCAGGAATTCGTTTTTCTATTCTTTCGAAAAACTCATGATTTTCTTTAAAGTCACGAATATTTTGAATCGAATGGTTTTGAAATATGCAACAATGTCACGATTCTAAGCAAGAATTATAATACCGCTGTACTCGTAAGACTTGGCACTCAAGCTTAAATTGTTTTGAAACCTTTTAAAGCAATACTAGGGGTTTAATAATTTATCCTGAATGCAACAGAATATGCAAGTGTGAATCACAGAAGGTTTTACAAATCGTTTTATCGTATTGACCCCTTGTATAAATAACTCTGAGTAATACAAATACTTAAATACTTAAATACATGAAAATTGCAATAACTGATCAGAGCTGCATTTTACATTAGCTTATAAATCAATTCACATTACTAACCCATTATCAATTAAAGATTTATGCCTTAAAATCACTTTGATCAAAAAGTTGTAGCATCCCATAATAAAGTACCGATTTATACCTTATCTATATAAATTACACACTCTTCCTATCATTTCCCACATATTATTCAATAGCTGACTCACCGCTTGACGTTGCGACAACGTTTCTCGTTCTCTGCCTCCTTGACGCTATCCCAGCTGTCGCCCACACCCGACGATGACATATCATCGAGCCGCTCCTCATCCTCCATGCCGGAATCCTCGAGACTGATGTGACAACTGGTTAGTGTCACCTGTTTGCCATTGTCGCCCACCTCGATCCAGTCGGAGGTTCTGATCCGCTGCGAGCGCTCCGTGCCGTATGGCGATGAGTCCGAGGAGCATCCCGAGGGACAACGTTTGCGTGGTGTGGAGTTGCCATTCAAATTGCCGTTCTCCTTGAGCGACTTGTTGACCGCATAGGTGAGCGTGTCCTCCTCATCGCCATCGGCATCCTCAACATTATCGGCATCCACATCCTCCGTGTCGGCATCATCAATGGAGTTGTAGCGTTGGCGGGACAACGATTTACTGGGCGTTTCCTTGGCCAGGGACAAAGATTTCGTGGGCAACTGTTCCAATGAACAAGATCTATTGCGCATCGCCGCCAATTCCGAGATGAGCAGCTCGTGGAAGGTGTGCTTCTTTTCGGGAGTATTGCCAGCACTCACCGAGCACTTGATCGGATTCGGATTCGGATTTGGATTGGAACTGGGATTGATATTGATGCGAGTGCAATTGCCCGCTGCCTGAATGGTCACCTGCTCGGCCTGACGCTCGCGTTCCCGTGCCCGCTCCAACTGGAAGCGAGTGTGCCGCTCCTGGGCCAACTCCTGCTCCAACAATGCCTGATGCTGTATGGCGCGTTCATGCTTCGTTATTATTGTTGTATCCGCTGCCGATTGCTTCTGTGACTGGCTTATGATGATCTCCGAGAAGAGACGCTCCGCGGCATTCTTCAAGTTATTCTTAATCTCCACAGTTTTGCCGCTGAGAAAGCTGCTGCCTCCGCTGCTCCCATTGCTGAAAGGACCGCTCGCAAGGGGACCGTCCAGTGTGGTCTTGGAGCGCCTAAAGATGCTGGTGGCCGGTGTAGCCGGTGGCGCCACAAAGGTCGGCACATCATCCATATCGAGTGTGGCCACCGGCAACTGGACAATCTTGCGTGGCTTTGGCAATGGCTGCTTGGCGGGATGCAGACCCGCCCGCTCGAAATCCACCTTGCCCAGACTGAGACGCGTGTCCTTGATGGGTGTGCTCTGTGTGCTGAGTGAATTGGCCCGATTGATGCCAATTGAATCCCTGGGCTTGGCTGTCGGCACATCCGGTGCCTTGCGTAGCTTCAATGGCGGCTTTGGCGCCGTTGCTGGTGCGCCCGTGGCAACTGTTGCCGTTGCTGTTGCTGTTGCCGTTGCACTGCCAACTAGCGCCATTGTGGGCGTTTGTGTTTGCGCCTGTTTCTTTTGCAGATTCAGCGAGGGCGACTTGTAGACCAAAGTGCGTCCCACAGCGCTCAGTTGGCTAACAAATGTGGGCTTCTTTTGTATGATTGGAGGTGAAGTTGTCGCCGTTGTTGCTGCTGTTGCTGCTGTTGTTGCTGCTGCTGCTTTGGGTCTGGGCGGCACTGGCGGACCCGGCCGCTTAACCACAATCGTTGACTGCATTTCGGCTGCTGTTACTGTTGTTGCTGTTGTTGTTGTTATTGTTGTGGCTGCTGTGGCCATTGCTGCTCACGTTCTCACGCGGAGTTGTTTGGCCCCACTGAAAACCAGTATTTGTAGGTCACTTTTTTTTGTTGCCTGGGCAACCTGGACAACTTGGCGACTTGGCGACTCGTCGACTGCGACTGCAACTGCGACTGCGACTTCGACTGCTCCGCGTGTCTTTTTGGTATTGCAACGCGTTTATTTATTATTATTATTTAGCATAAAGGCGCAAATGGAAACTTGTTTTTGCTTAAGCTGCGTCGTGTTCTCATGCGACTGTTGTTGTTGCTGTTACTGCTGCTGTTGTTGTTGCTGTTGCTGTTGTTGTTGGTTGCATTTTGACAGCGCTGCTGCTGATCTATTTTGAATATAGGCCACGATGGCGCACTAACGGACCTAGTTGCTTATATGTATTTGTTGCTGTTGTTGTATTTTGCTTAGCTTATTGCTTATTGGTTTATCGGCTTATTGAAACTCGTTTTCTTATTGTGGCTGTTGCACTTTGGATTCTCCAACTAAGTTTTTGTTTTTTTTTTTTCAAGTGAAAGGGTTGCTTATTTTTTAGTATATTTTGCTTCGTAGATACCCTTTGGTTCGCTGATTAGTTAATTTTTATTTCATTTCATTTTCGTTTTTTCATTTATTTCAATTGTTCCGTTATTCTGTAAATATGACATTGATTAGACACATTGTAATAATTGTTGTTGCTGCTGTTTTTTTGAAAGTGTTACAATAATTGTTTTTCTTGTTTTACTTTGCTTTTCATTATTTTTGGCTTTGCACGATTTTTGTGCTTTGTTGCAGGCGTGTAAAAAACAGACGTCATAACGAAGTTTCATGTTAGAAAGCTCAATTAAGCCAAAATGCACATAAAAGAAACTAATAAAAAATCAACAATGTGCTCAGAATAAATTGAAGTTTAATGAAGCGTTTAAGCCGCAACAAATGTGGTAGGAGAAAACTATCGAAAGATCATTTGAAAACGATTTCAGAATGATTTCATGTCCAAATCGATTGGTTTCAGAGTTTTCCCATCGTTATCCCAAAAAAACAAAACCAAACAATTAAATATGTTAATATGCGCAGTTAAAAAAGAAAATATTTTCAACACCCGTCTGGGAATAAATACGATTATTTCGAAAACAGAAACTGGCTTTAATGAGTGTAACAGTTTCTTGGACAAGTAGAAACTAATCGACAAAAAGTTTTTAATCGACACTTCTTCAAACAATTGTTTATTGACGTTTTCTTCGAGTGTAGAATGAAATTAGAACTCAAATGAGGTCACAAAAAGATAATTGATCGACGAGAATCGATTCTCGATGAAAGTGTAGCCGATAAATAACGGTGAGCTTTAACACTTTTTCGAATTGCAGCAACAACAATTGTATTTACATATTTTGTGTAAGTTCAACTTGATCACTCTCTCACACGCACAAACACACACACACACAAACACATATTCTCAGGCTCAAGGTATTCTTCTGCACTTTGAGCTTTAGCTCGAATTAAATATTGTTTAATTTAATTAAGTGCTAACGTGCTGCACACAGACCAAAGAATTACACCCACATGCACACACAATTACTCACACCAACACACAGTCGTTCAATGTGCAACACGCACATGCATACAAACACAAAGTTTCTGGTTATTTTTGACCAAAATTCTTTTTCAAAATTTTATAAAAATAATTATTATGTAAATGCATTTTTTTTACACTGAATTTGTTTTTGTGTTGCATTTGCAGTTGTCAACCGAAAAACACGAAAAGCACAGAAACCGAAACCGACACCGAGACACAACATGGGCGACCGAGCGACCGTACGAGCCGTCCGTTGCGACGTTGCGCTTTGCACGAGAGTCAGAAATAAACTGAGAGCATGAAAGAGCTAAGCGCACCTTGCCTCAATCTCGGCGCATTGTGTTTACATGTGTGCGCTTGTGAGTGTGTGTGTGCGTGTGGGTGTGCCTGTGTGCACGCCAATGATGTGCGCGTGAGAAAAACAATCAAGCGACTCACGATACACTAACTCCAACTCTATGAGCAAGTAGCAATAAATTTTTTATGACATAATGAAAGGCTACATTGGCTCTTTACTTTTGAAAATTTTATTAATTATTTTCTTTTCCTTTTATCACTCTCAGAATGAAACTCTGTCGCTATCTTAAACTTAACTTGTTCGTCATATACTCAACTCGTGTCTGTGTGCTGCCCGCCACGTTGCTCACGCCAACTTTTGGAGAGCATCTCTATTGGAATACTCTTTGCTGTTTTCATAACTGGTCCGCTCTCTTAACACTTTAAGCTCGCTGTTACAGAAATCTGTTAGTTAACAGAATTGTTGTTTTTGACCAATTTGTGAGTGCAAATCAAATTTAGAAGCTTTATAAATTAAATAAGGATGCCTACACAGTCTAATGCAAACATTATTTATTAATAGTTTTGTAAATATTATACCATTTGCCTCTACTCAGGTGTGTCTAAGAGCAATGTGCCTTCAATGCGGTTTAAGAGAAACTAAGTTTCAACAGCTTCACAATTTGGTACTCTTTTGAAAGAGCAACTTGGCACATGGCCAAAAGTGCATTGATTGGCATTTGGAACGCGTCTGGGGGCAGGTGATGATGAGGGCCGGCGCCGGCGTCTGGCTGCTGTGGTCGGCTGGCATTGCAACAGCTGTTGTTGCCGCATTGGCACGCAACGACACACCATGCCATGCCACGCCCCCCCCTTTGCCCGGCCACCCACCCACCCACTCATAAAGCAACTGCAACTGCTTAAATCTTTATTGATTGCATGTTGCAATGGATGTTAAAAAGAACACAATCACTAATCGTCTTTCGAGTGACTTTGCTGTCTGACTAAACAATTATTTAGCCGGCATATTCATTGCCGACGACGTGCCTCAAATTCAATCCCCCTTCCTCCCTCCCTACGTATGCCCCATGCTCCAAGCTAATGGCCTGGTTGTGGCACTGCAGACAAAATTGCAGCGAAGCGTCAAGAAGCAAACGAAAGTCGGAAGATATACAAACATATCCGAGTACATAGATAATATACATACTAGCATACATATATTTGTGTAATATGGCGACATAACAGTACTCGTATATATACATATATATATATAAATCTCCCACTTTTTTGGGGTTGCTGGGGTCGTTCGTTGTCGCTACTTGAAATTAACGTATTTGTATTTGCCTTTGCCTTTGGTAGGCAACCAGGCCAGAACCGCCCCACATAAAGGAAGAGACGCCTAGCACTAGCCGGCTAGGAGGATATGGCTCTTTGTCTGGGAAGCCCCCTTCCACACAGCCAAGCACTCGAAATGATTTCCATGGCACTCAGGAAGTTGCCTCTTCCGGCCAAAAAAAAAATATATATATAAATTGAGAAATGGAGGGGTTCCCCGCTCCGCGTTTTCATTTCCTTGTTCTTCGACACTTTTTGTTGATTTTCCTTTTGTTTCTCTTATTTGGCGCAGCAAATATATGTGTATATTTTTGTGACCATTGTTAGGCGTCTGGAATTTTTGTCGCAGCCGGGAATTGGCAGACCACCAACTGCAATTACGGATGGGAACATGCACCACACAATTGACAAAACACCCATTTCATTTTTTAAATCACACACAAAGGATTATCCCTCACACACGCACCCACTCGTACACACAAGCACACGCGCCAGCTTCTACTTGAATAAGCTCGAGAACGCACCCCATCTTGGGACCATTAGGAAGCCCCAACAATGAAGGTTAAACTTACGTTAAATAGCTGTCGTCGCCAGGAGCATTCCTGCCAGTCACTTCTAATCCTTACCAGCCAGAACGAAGCACTTCAACATCGGCTTCTAACGGCATCATTCCGACCGAGCAAAATCAATAAAAATATTTAATGAAAAAAACAATATGCTTAAAGTGCACATTGGCAGCCCCGAGGGTCGCAAAATTTCTTTACTTTTACACAAAATATCATAAGTATATTAAATAATTACCACAAGCTAATTATCATTAAGTAATTGTCATATTTGTGGGTGTATAAGTACGTGTATATGTTTGTGTGTGTGTGCGAAGGAGTTTTGAATTAGTTTGCATTAATTTAATTAATAATAAAACATGCAATAAAATATCAACAAGCACACACACACACACACACAGCTTGCTCATACACTCACCTACATGCGCATTTACACACTTAGTTGTCATTAGAAAATAATTAACATTAAAAAACATACTCTGCATAAGAAGATATTACACACACCGCACTCGATTGCCGTTAACAACATTTAACATAATCATAAATATAGGACATACTTGTACATATACATACATAGAAGATATTACGACCTTAAGTTAAGCAAATAGGTTAAAAACATAAATAAGCGTTAATGCTATCAATTAATTGGTTATCCGTACAAAATACATATACATTTCTCATAAATACAGTACAAAAATCAAAGAGAAATCATTAATTTTTTTTAGCGCATTTCGCATTTGCATTTCCCTCACACCAATCCCCTTATTTTTTCATTATCCACAATCGATTAATCTGCAATGGCCGTGTAAGGCAAACTGCTGTGCTTCGGCTTTGTTTTGTTGATGAACACCTTGATGGCGCCATTGAAGTCCGCGCTGACGAGCACATAGCCACAACCCTTCTTGTGCTGTTCCACCAATGGATCCGGCTGATTGTTCGGTAACTGTGTGGAACAACAAAGAATACATTATTTATTTATTTAATTACTATCATCAACTATAATCAGACCACACAAATATTTAAAATTCAATTCGGCTAGTAAAATTAAATATAATAAAAATTGAATAAAATTTATTTTAATAAAATATTTTTATTTTAAAAATGCACAATTCAAAGTTGGTTTATTAAAAATTTAAATTTAGTCTTGGGTACTCCAAATTTTAAAGATTGGTTTTAAATTGACCAAAACCATAATTAGCCCGGTTATATAAATAAAATATATAAATATAAATATAAATAAATAAAAATAAGTTATTTTCAGTCGAAGTGTTTGTCGCAAATAATAGCTAACCAGAAACTAATAAACTGAATGATTTTGAAAAATCTAGTTTTGTATTTTTTGAATGAAATATCTCGGAAAATTATAAATTTTTAGTTTCATAATATACTTGTATGTAAATTAATTGTGAAACAAAAAGTGTACTAAGGAGGTGTATATCAAAAAGTAAATTTAGGCGATGTCTAGAATAGGTTTGACAAAAGATACATTCCCCTGTATAGTGATGGATATATAAGCATGTTTTTATCTACCCAAGATAAGCTTAAACTTTATTAAATATGTCAAATATGTGGCAAAAAGAATATTAATTTAGCAATACAAGGATGCCTAAGATTTCAACTGAATGCAATCGACTTTAGGTGAAAATTGTGAATTTTTCTTTAATAAAATTGGTTTTATATGATGACAAGTCATCAAATTGCACTCGGCAATATTAAATGATAAGATTTATATATTATTAAGTAGTTTCAACGATGCTCACCTTATCGTGGGAAATTTCATCCGGTTCCGGTTTAATAATCGCCTCCGGATGTGGCGCAAATATGGCACAGGTGACAGTGGCATTGTGTGCTTTAATGCCCTCCCAGAAATCACTACGATCGCGACGAACCTGCAGGTATAAAGTCAATAATTATGCTATTACTTTCAGTTAAAGAACCTTTAACACCTACCGAGCTCAGCTTGGAGTAGTCGTGATTCGTTTTCCAAATGTAGATACATTGATTCTCGGAGCCAGCAATAATGTACTTGCCATCGTGACTGAACGAGCCCTTGATCTGGGAGGATACATTTAAATATCCCTTGTACTTGCAGGACAAGTTCAGATCGCGGAGATCGTATAGGCGGACACGACTGTCATTGGACGTAACCAATATCTTGTCCTCTCCAGGCATGGGCTCAATGCCGCTTATCTTGCGGCCAATACGATTCTTGCCACGCGTGGAACGCACATGGATCTGCGTGTGATACTTCAGTTGGTCCGTGTTGTAGAAGATGCAGCGTCCATCGTAACTGCCGACAACTGCAAACTGACCATTCTGACAGAAATTGGCGGCCGTAATGAGTTTCGTCTGACCATCCACTTCGTTCCATAGCGCCACCTTCTTATCAGGAATATTCCAGAGACGCAGCTTGCCATCAAGACTGCCACTAAGAAAGTATCGATCGTCGCGCGGATGAAACGCAATTGCTGTGACAAAATCAATGTGCTGGAAGCAGCAGAGACATTCCTTTCTGGAGATGTGCCACAGTCGCACCGTTTTGTCCATGCTGCTGGACAGGATGAAATAGTTCTTGGACCAACTGACATCGAGCAGATCCGAGGTGTGGCCATTGTAGGTGCAGAATGGCTTAGGCATAAACGGACCCGTGCACTTCTCGGCTGCGGTGGCCATCGCAATGGCCTCCTCGGCGGAATGCTGTGACACCAGCGACTCCTGCGATGGCGTGGGCGAAGATTTTTGATCGGCATTGTACTTGTTGCGCATATCCTGGAGGAAAATCATTGTTATTGATTGTAAGATTGCATTGACTTATTTGATCTTACCTGGAAATAGGGATAGGCATCTTTGAGCACCCAAATGCGCAGCACCTTGTCCTGTCCAGCGGTGGCAAGTAGACGTCCGCATGAACTGAATTTCATGCACCACACAGCGCTGGTGTCCTCGCCACTCAAGTCCTGGACATGCTGCAGCTTGGTGAACTCATAGGGGCCCTTGTTGGAGGAGGATGCTTTGATTTTGATATTCTGCTCGGGATTCATGGCATCCACAATGTCAGCCACATCTTCCTTGTGTCGCGCATGGGACACCTCCGATGCTATCGACTTGGCCTTGTCCACCGTTTTGCGCATTGTGCTGCCAAAGAAACGTTTAATGCGCGCCGTTTTCTTTTTCAAGCGACTGCCATCCTCCGTTTCCAGCTCCTCCTCGTCGGGTTGCTGCCCCTCAATACTAGGCGGTATGCCGATGACGCTCTCCTCGTCCGATTCCTTTTGCATCACCTCCAAATGTGAGGTCAGCTTCAATATATGCAGCGAGAGCGGATTCCAGCCCTCAGGCACTGGCGGTGAACGCACTTCGGATAGCGGCATATTCTCTCCCGTATCCAAATTCTTTACAGGAACTTGTTCGAGTATCTCAAAGTCAGTCAACTGTTTGCCCGAATTGGTGCGTGTGCGCACATAAATGTTCATCTGCCTCAACACATCCTCATCCCCAGCTGACTTGCGTCGCTCCTTGTCATTGACGCCCCGGTACAAGGCCGTATAGCTGTGGAAATCGGAGAAAAAAAACAAGTCAGATCATTATCGAGTCCCCAACTATAAAACGATACCCGTTTCTCAATACAAATGACATGTATGTGTTTTAAATTCGAAAGGTATACAAATTACTGGCACTTGTGTTGCTTAAACTTAAAAACAGCCATAGCTACGGATGTGCTGAAATTGAGTGGGTATACTGGTAATTCTATTTGGAAAACTGTGGGTGTAATAGAATTTATTCCGTGCAGGAGCTGATTACAATTTATAAAAATACTGTGTGGTTGGTTAATTTAGCTCTTACAGTCACTGAGTTTCCGTTATTGACGACGTTTGAGAATTTTATATATACTTTAAGAGTTCTCTTTTACAATGAATACTATAAAGTATATTCGCTTGTACACTTCGAGTAGTGGGTATAATGAAGAATAGGATTATAATTTCACTTTTGGGAGATGAAGATGAACTTTAGCGATAAGACAAGCAATAAATTACAATATTACAATATAATATTCAACTAACTCGAGGCACATCCTCCAAGTTCTGTACATAATGTATAGATCATAAGGACCTCTGCGAATAAATCTCAGAATTGTTCAATTAATTGCACTCAATTAGGCTAAAGTTCATGTTCAACGTTGAAAAATCACTTGCAAATGGAGGAAACACTTGTTGCAAGCGATCGTCCATTGCCATGTTGTTAACTTACCGTGTGGAACTGCCCAGACTATTGGAACCGCTGCCCGCCAGCTTGGGTCGACTAGCACTCTCCATAAGCATCTTCTCGATGCGCTCGATTTCATCCTGGGACGGTCCCTGGGCCTTGTTGCTTGCCTCATCCCGCGGCTTAACCACATAGCTACCTTGTATGGCCTTGAATAAATTAAGACCCTGATTGGGATCGATGGAACTGCAAACGCAAAGTTATTAGCGGAATTTCTTTCAGAATAAGTTGCATATCTACTCACCTTACTCTTCCCGGTGCCGAGTTGCTTTTGGCCGAATTAGACGGACTTGGTTTCGAGTAGACCGATGTGACGCTGTTGCCAAGTGAATGCGAAGGCTTGACTATAATTGCCGCCGCTGACACAGGCCGCACATGCGACGCATGACTCGTGGAGGCCATTTGGGCCAGGGATGAGGGTGTGGTCGTGGTCGATGCAGAGGCGGATACGATTGTGCTGGTTGAGGAACAGGTCAGCGTTATATTTGACGCCTTGGCGCTTACATCATTTAGCGAGCTCTCGAACTCCTTAACAATATCATCACGCAATTTCTGTTGCACATCTCGCACACTCTTTACGGACCGTGTATCGCTGTCGGTGTCCTCCGTATCCGGTGCCGGCAATCGCATACCCTCGTTCATGTTAAACTGCTCGGAGGAGCTGCTGGAGAATTTGCGTGATTTCTTTTTGCGCCGCGGCGGTGCAATTGGCCCGCTTGATGTGATGGAATCTGTGGTCTTTGAATGCGCCAGCTTTGTGCTTGCTATCACATCCGGCTCCTGCAACATAATGGCACCACCGACGGCCGTAGTTTGCGCTGCAGTTGCTCCCGTACTGCTGCTTATTGCACTAGAGGCTGTCACACTTGGAATATGCTTGACAGTTCCTGCCGCTATAGCCGACGTAGCTGTTGACGAGGCATTCGCAGAGCTTGCAGGTGGCGGCGTCTGACGTTGTTGCTGTTGTTGCTGCTGCAGTTGCTGTTGTTGTTGCTGCTGCTGATGCTGCTGGGCATTCATTGACGCCAGCGATTCACGATCAATGCTGATTGCTGTATATGAAGCAAGTGAATAAAATGTAAAATGTGAACGGATTCTAAATGTTTGCTAAGTGCGTATTCCGAACTCACACGACGGATCGATACTGCCCGCCAAGATGCGTCCCACGCGACCCAATGATGTCATGCTCTGAATGCTCATCGTATCACTTTCAATGACCTTAAACGGATGTGTTGGCCGATTTGTGAAGACGCCATCCATCGAGCTGTTCTGTTGTTGAACAAAGTGAGAGAAATAAATTAGTAAAACAATTATAAAGCAGGCTCGTACACAGATATTAAACACGGACTATTTGTAAGTAGTTTGGCAAAAAAAAAATGAAAAAACTAAAGCATGTGTTAGGGTTACAAAGTATATTAGCTATATATTCTACATTGGATTGAAAGGAGATTTAGTACCTGAGAATCAGGTGTGAGTGTATTTCCTGGATTATCATCTTCATCATTTTGCATGCATTGACGTAGTTCTTGAAAGCGTTGTCTACCAGACTATATACGATATATATATGATGTTTTTTTTTTATTATATATACATTTATATAATATATATATGAGTACAAACATTGGGTTGAGTTTGAAGTTTAGACCATATTCCATGAAGTTTTACAATTCATTTAATTTATATTCATTGTTTATTTGGTTTTTAAATTCGTTGATTTTTACGAAATGAGTAGAGGAGCACAAAATATGAAAATAAAGAGCAAACATGTTTACAAAAAATTAAAAAATAGCGCCTTTATAACAATCATTATAATTCACATCAAGAAAAATCCCAGAAATTTGTAAAAAAAAAAATAAAAAGTAATATACTTAATAATAGTAAATAGCTTAGGTTAAAGGAATGGAAAGGGGAAAGTCGGAAGCGTTGATTGGGACGCAACTTATCAACTTGGACATAGCACTCGAGGTATTCCCTATCAGATAGTGTCGCTGATAAGAGCAGACCCTCCAACTCCCCCTGTCAACAAGCAAGAACGATGCGCTGTGAATGAAATCATTTCAGCAAGAATTTATGGGTCAAACACAGGCCTTGACCAACAGCAATTATTGTAGTAATAAATATATATATAGTCTTACTGATAAAACCGCAAGTAAATGTTGTTAACAATAATTGGAGCAAAGTCAGATAAGGCAACGGCATACCTTTTGATAATAACCGCTAGGTAACAATAAATGATTTAATGAAATTCAGAATGCGTTATGCAAAGTGTTAGCAATTGTATAACAATAATTATTTTGATTAACAACTGAACGACGTTGAAATAGAATTGAATTGATTGATATGTTGCTTGTTGCCAGGCAGGGAATGAGGCATTTTGTATCTACGAAGAGTCAACAAGTGGAAATTAGAATGCCAAATAAACAAAATGCCTTAATAAATATTTCAGTTTATATATAAACGAGGAGCGTTCGAGAAATATTAGACTTGTTGCTCTGCAGTGATAACTTGTAAGAGTAATATATCTTAAATGTTTTGAGCAACCCCCGCACATATTTAAATTTATATGCCTGACCGCTGATGACAATCTGTAAGCCTCATACGAACCTTTCACAATGGGAAGGCAAAACAAAAACACAGGCATAAATAATAAAAACAAATAAAACAAATGCTAACAGAAAAAAGCATATGACCAATCATGACTACTCTATGGGATGGGAGGAAGCTAGGGGAGTGGGAGGAATTAATTTGCTTTGCTTGTTTTTTTTTTTCTTTTTTGTTGCTTCTATTTGGGAAGCGCAGTGAAATCGGTAGAAAGAAATTTGCATTGATTTTTTGCACAAAGCACTCGACCAGAAAGGGAAAACGTAAAACGTGCATGGAAATGCAAATGCAAATGGTCATGGGAGCATGGGAAGGTAGCGACTCTAATAGAACAGAATTCAATAGAATAGAAACTGAAATCACAAAACGTTCAACGTATGTATCTTAATGCATGCAAGCAAATCAAATCTAAAATTGAACGCAACCAGCACATGTAACATAAAACGCCCTAACTACGCCCCCGCACTTACCATGCCCTTCACTGACTTGGGCTCCACAAAGACATTGGCAGCGGCGGCGGCGGCAACAGCAGCATCCTGTTGCTTGAGGCGGGCGCCTAAGCTGTTGGTGGGACTGCGGGTGGCGGGGGTGCCAGCACCGATGGGAGTTGCATCGCTGTCCGATGAGGCGGCCGTATTCACGCGCACAGCTGGCTCCGGGAAGATGAACTCCTGCGCGCACTCCGTCGGCAATTTACGGCTGCAAGAACAACAACATGCGTGTCAATAGGGTGAGTCACAAGTATAGCTGGTTATTTCTACACCCTACCCAAGAGTTGCATGGCGATTGGGTGTTGTGTCTTCGGCATCGAAAAACTCCTCAGAACTGTCCGAATCCGTTTCCAGTTTGCTCATTTTGTTATTGTGCGTGAATTACCTAATATATATGTACTTTTTGTGTCGCTCTTTAATGAATATGCAAATTGACCAAATTATGTTTTCGTTTTTTTTTTGTGTGTTCTTTTGTTGTTGTTGTCTTGTTGCTGCAGGGCTGCCTCTTGTTGTTCTACCTCGTTAGTCCAAGTTACATGATTTTGTCATATTCTGGTGCTGCCTGAGCACGACAAGCAGGTCATTCAACATTTTGCACACATCTGTGTTTCAAATATTACTACAAATTTAATAATTTATTTATTTTTACGCCCGATAAAGGTCTGTTCAGCTCCAGTGTTGCCAGTATGCAATTTTTGTATTGTAATTGTTTTTTGAAAGACACTGCCACCTGTAAAAAAAAGTTGACATTTATTTTAACGCTGCCAGACCAAGAAATTTGATCTAGATCAATTTCCATGTTTTCCTTTCTTCCAAAAAGCTCTTGCTCATTTTTTTTTAATTTAGAGCTAGAATTTTTTAAATCTGTGCAGAATTTATGTTATAATTTTGTTGAATTATTGGTATTTTTTTTAGAATTACATTTGTCACTTCTTTCCCCGATGGGCAACGAACTTCAAACCTTCGTTAAAAATATAGCTTTCGTTATATCTAATTTTAAATTGTTCAAAAATTTTTAATTTTTTACTATAAAAATTGCTTACAATTTTAAATTTAAATTGTACGCATATTTACACAGTGCTTGAAAGTGGACTCAAAGCTGCTGTTTTCAAAGTGGTCGTTTATCGAATAAAAGGCATGGTTGTCATTCGCAGCACAAAGAGGAAGCACGATAAATGAAAATTTATCGAATTCCCGCCAAAAACTGTATAAGTGAAGAGTTGATTACATTTAATATTGTTATTTACGACGCATCTAATCTCTGAGCAGATGGACGCGGAACTGAAACAACAATTCGACGAAATGGGCGTGGAGCCCAGCGGCCCCGTGTTGGACAAATGCATAGAACTGGCGATATCTTACAACATTGACGACGCAACCGAATTTGTGGAGCAATGGATGGCATTCAGTCTGTCGCATTTGCAAGGAGACGAGCCCACGATCGCGAATCTGGGTGAATTCGAGCGAAAAGTGCTGCAAGTGAAACGGGAAAAGGGCGGCTCAAAGAAGTCGACACATCAATCCAAATCCAAACCAACGAGCGCCTTGGACACGAGTTCCCTAGCCTCATATGGCCTGGTCGAAGATGATCCCATGATGGATGACTATGTGAACGAATCCACATCGACGCTTCCTCACACACCCAAAGCTAGCAATGAACGCACCCGCCCATCTGCCCTCAAGAGTGGCGTTCTCTTTAGTCCCGCCAGCTTCTCTCCTCAGTCGGCTAAACGCGGCACTCCAAGCACATCTACAGTAACAGGACGACCTGGCGACATTGTGGACACATTTGGTCATCCAAAGCTTCTGTCCGCATCCACCTGGCAATCCCAAGTGGAGCAGGCCTTGCCAGTGGTCCAAAAGTTACTGCACAATGATGCACCGCTGACCATGAGTAATCTAAGTTATATGAACGATTTGCTGTACGAGAGATGCGAAGATTTGCATGATCGACTGGTGGACATTGGCCAGGCACTGGTGGAGAAGAAACTGGGGGCTAAGGGTGCCTCCGATTGCAGTTGGTATCCCCAGGATCGACACACGTTGGACGCACTGCACGTTCTCCATGCCGTGGGCATGATACATTCCGACGATGATGGACCTCTGGATGCTCACTCCGCTCTGCTCGCCGTCCTGGATACAGATGACAAGTTTCTGGCTCTCAACTTCTCACAGATCAAGTCGACAAGCATTTTTCCGGGCCAAGTTGTGTTGGCCAAGGGTTTCATACCCAGGGGCGACACCTTTGTGGTGGAGGAGATTTACACAGATCGCAAACTGACGCCAGCGCCACCACTCAAGGTAGATCGTGAAGTGCAGTTCGTAGTCGCTGCCGGACCGTACACACACAGCACGGATCTCTTCTACGATCGACTGCATGATCTGCTCAAATACCTTAAGGATCACAGGCCCGATGTGCTGCTCCTAACGGGGCCATTTGTGGACGCGGAGCACTCGCTCGTCGGCGAGCTGGCCGAAACCTTTGACTCCTTCTTCGAAAAGATGATTGCTGGCATCATGGAGGTGGTGGGCAGCAACACCACAGTGCTGCTGGTCAGCAGCCACAAGGATGCATTGGCAACTGCCGTTTACCCCACACCACCGTACACACTGCGCAGAGCGTATCCCAATCTGCATCTGCTGGCCGATCCCTCGCTGGTCGATCTGGATGGCATTACGTTGGGTGTCAGCTCCACAGATGTGCTCGATCATCTGCTGAGCCACGAGTTTGCCACAAATGCGGGTGAGCGTATGCATCGTGCGATCAATCATCTCTTCAACCAGGCATCTTTCTATCCCATTTGTCCGCCGGCGGATGAGAACATGCCCTATGACTCGCATCTCGCCCAGAAATATGCCCAGCTGAAACAGCTGCCCAATGTGCTGATCCTGCCCAGTGATCAGCGGCACTTTATACGCGTCGTCAACGACTGTTTGGTCATCAATCCGGGACGACTCGCTGACAACAAAGGCGGCACATTTGCCCGTTTCCTGGTCACTCCCACTGCTCCTACGGCCACCACGAAGGCTCCAAATATGTTCAACAGTGTTGCTTGTCAAATACAACGTATTTAAGCTAAATCCAATAAACCAAATCAAAAAGAAATGAATCATTTTTAAAGCGTTTATTCATTTAGATTTTGTAGTTTACAGCTAACAGTAGGAAATGATTTCTAAACGTATTACATATTCATCGTACTCTCTATACTCTATAATGTGTAAGTGTATGAGTGTGTATGGGTGTGTCGTGTGTGTTGTGTGTTGTGTGTGTATGTGTGTGTGTCGAACTCGAACTCAATTCGAGAGTCTGTGAAATAATGTTTTGCATAAAACTTAAAACTTTATTGTATATTTTAACTATACAAAAAATACTGCATGAAACGTGTACAATATAATCCTAAGCAAACCTCAATTGTTTGCAGATATAATTCCTGTTTTTCATCTCCATCTACTACTTCTTTTTATTTAAGTATCTGCGCGCCAGGTTTAAGTTAGTTCCGCCCCCGCCCCAGTTCTTAGTATCGTGGAGCTGCTAACTACGACCGCCACGGCGGCCGTCCAACAATTGAATTGTTTTAATTGTTGGGCTCCTGCTTGTATTGTTATTGCCTATTGTTGACGCCCTCGGGATTGTGGAGGCCACCACCTGGGCCGCCGCCCATGCTATGCTCCATGTTCTTAACAATCACATAGTTGGTCATGTGATTGATCGCCTCATCCTGCAGCCTTTCTGGCCAGCGTTTCATGTACGATTTTATAAAGTCACTAAATGTGTCCACCTTATCCGGTGTGCTCTTGTGTGTGTCGACAATGTTTTTCACAATATCAACGAATTTATCATAATCTTCGTGGGATTTTTTGATTTTATTGTAGTTGGGCACACCGCCATTGGTATTCCCACCTGGCCCGGCTCCACTAGCGCCTGCCGCATTCTGCATTTGCTGCTCCATGTTGCTGTCAGCCAACCGCGCCGATGCAGCAGCTGCCACAGCTGCCACCGCCGCCGAGGAGGCCATAAAATTGTCCACATTGCCCGAATTGGGCGGCGGCTGGGAGTGGTCCATAAAGTGGCGATGCATGCCGTACTCCGTTCTGTAACAGGAGTAAAATAAATGTCAATAAAAATTAGGAGAAACTCAAATCCTGCCCACTCACTTATAGAACCCCTCCGCGTTGTTGCTGTTGAACTCTTGTTGAGACATTGGATTTTTCCAAACTGGTGACTCGGATGTGGAAGGTAAGCTGCTGGCATTCGAGGAGCTCGTCATGCGTTTATCTCTGTGAATAATGAATACGATGTTACTATTTTTCTATTCCGATTTGATTCATTTGCAACTCACTTGTAACCGGTGTGTGCGGCCAAACTCTTAAACACATCATCCACTTGACTGTAGAACTTCCACGTGCTGATGATGCCCGTTGTCTCAAATGTCTTTTGCTCCTGTCTATAACGCTGTGTTAGATTATTCACCTTAAAGTGTACTTCCAGCGCAGTAACGGGTACGCCAAGACCCGTCAGCTACAAAGCAAATTACCAAATGTTATCAATCAAAATAATTACACACACAATATGTGCTATCATAATTAAATAGTTTTACTTTTCTTTAATATGAATCAAAATTTATTTGAATTTACTGGAGAATAAAAGCGGTTAAAGATAAACTTAATAACAATACATTTTTGAAATATACATGAGATAAAATACTTTAGAAGTTACATTCATTTATTCACAAAAAAATAATGAATTCAAAAAGGTTCTTAAGAAAAACGATTTTATGTGCTCCTTTTTCTTTTCATTTTTTCAGGAATTAAACCCGTAATCGAAACCGTAATCTTTAACTGGTATTAACCGATTGAAATTGGTTGTAACTGAAACCCTAACCGAAACAAAACTTTTTATTATACCGAAACACCAAAATAATTCAATCCGAAATAACCGATTAGAAACCGATTCATATATACCGTTTCGTGTCAACCAAGCATTACTTGGTTCAAATTAAAATTCACTTATATTTTTAAGGTGTAAACATCGTTTTTCAAACTAATAATGATTTTAAACTTTAATATCGATCTTGTTAGATGGAACTTTTTTTATATATTAACTTTTTTTAAATTGTCATAAATAGATTTTCTTTCTTTTTGTGAACCGAAATCAGTATTTTGAACCTTAATAGACAACTACCCGGTTACCGTAACAATACCGATATCCAAAGATTTTTCGTAGCCGATAACCGAAAATTAAAATACAGACATAACCTAAACCCTAACTGTAACCAATATTCGTTTAGGTTTGATACGCTGGATTAAATACGTAATTCCAAATTTGCATTTTGTATACTTGGAAAATAATAATATAATCTAAAGATTTTGTTTACTTTAAAGATAAAATCATGATAATCCTTAGATATATTTGTCTTTGAATTGGATACTCACTTGCTTTGCCATAGCCACATAAAGGTGTCCATTTCGTTTAATTGTGCGCAATTCATAGGCGCATACTTTCCATAGTTTAATTAGCTCTAATACTCCACTATCCTCCCATTGTCGGCGCTTTTTGTTGAATTTTTCATACTATGCAGGATAAATGTATAGATTCAAATGTTAAAAGGAGAAAAGTCAACTCAGTTGGAGATTTGTTTGTGCTGTTGCATACTTACAGGCATTTCACATGGGTCTCATTCGCGACAAACGTTTGCCCAACAAAATTCGGCTGCCAATTGGAGTTGGACATGGAGCAAGCTAATCAGTATGAAAACATATTTGTTCCTGGCACCCGCACCTACAAATATAATTAACCATTATAAATTTATTATTTCAAAGCAACATAAAGATCACCCTATATTTTTAACTACAGATTTGAAAACCAGGGCTGCAAGCTACTATAATTTTCGAAAAGATTTGTTTCGGTGGCTTGAACCATGAAACGGAATTTAGGTTCGGCTTGTCAACTTTTCGAACCTAAATTTTCGGTCTAATTTAAGAAATTAGTAAAATAGATTTACAGAAAAATTTAATTCCTATTCCCTCCGATCGAAGATTGCATTGAGTAACGTTGTACAGATATTCAAGCTTAAAATATACATTCAAATTAAGCCCCACCAACTAGATGGAAGTAAATGTTGGGCATGCTGAGTACTGATACTTTTCAATAATGTCCTTTGACAATCGAATTTGATTACCAATTCTTCTCCATAAAAGAAGTTTTAAGCAATTGTCACTTAAACCAAAAACCAAGGTCTCTACGACCTTTTCAGCTTGGTATTTCTACTAAAAAATAAAAGGATTGAACAAATTTTATTTTTTCAAATAATATTCTCTCAAAATATCAAGTGGAATACCTAAATCTTAAGCATTCAAGCAATATCAAAGATGACTTGGGCGAAACGCTCGAAGATAATTGAATTCAGTTAAATATTGTATTTGGTTAAAAACAATGTACTTAAGTAAACTTTAAAATAAATTTTTTTATTTTAATTAATTTTAAACGTTAAATAAATTATTATCACTTGTTAAATTTTTATCAAATTTATCGTATGTAATATATTTTGTGACGAAGCTATCAAAACTATGTGCACAAAAGTATCGTATAGGTAGAAAATCCTTTTTTAAATAAAAACAAAAAATATTTTAAAACATTTATTTTAAAAAGGTCCAACATCAATCTGCTGCTGAAATTTGGAAGCCATATCTTCAAGCAAGCCCGAGAAAACTATAAAAAATTACACTGAAAAATTTACTTTTTGTAACATACGATACTTTCGCAAAAGTCGGTCGATATCGAAATATTATGATTTAAATACAAATGTTTACTTAATTATTTTTATTCAAAGTCTGCAATATAATCGCGACATTAGAAAAGCATAACCTTTATGTAAATATTTTTATTTTCGCACCGGACCTATTCGTTAAGACATAATAAATAATATTTAATAAATAATTTCTGCGTGTTTCTGTTAAGATCCGGTTTGCAGCCTTGGTTTTAAAATTGGAATAGGGTATGTGATTAGTCGTGCACTCTCTAAATTTTATTCTGACATATGTTTACATTAAACACGCACACCTGACGTATGCCAAACATCAGTTTAGGTTTTTTAGGCATTTAATTATAAATAAAATACAACTTAATCGATAAGCGCTTATAGGGAATTACAGAAGGCACCTGTTTGATTAATAATGAAATTAATATACACATTAATTCTCTAATAACGTATATTATTGTACGTTTTTGCCGTGCGATCAACAACAACAAACAGAAATGCTGTTTAGATTTACGCACACATAAGCATATTCACACACATATTAAACAGTTTCATGTAAATTATCATTACGCTGTAAACACACCGGCAAACATACAGACACACGCACACACACACACACCGGCAAACACTTGCAGGTAAACAAAAGGTAAATGCAAGGTGTAAATTGCACGTACAACAATGCGAAGAAGCTAACGCGACGGCGACTAAAGTTGTACTGAAGCGGTATTTCAAGTATACAAAAGCTGTGGCCAGAGCAAATGAAGATGCTACTACAAGAGCAGTCGCCGCAGCAGCAACAACAACAACAGCGACGTCGACGACGTTCACTGCCAAACCGCCGACGCGGTCGCTGCTACTTTGGCACTTGCTGCCCCTCAATTGATGGGGCCACAGCAACAACAACAAGAACGAACGAGAGATGGTTACTTTTCTTGAATACACACACGCGTACAACGTTTTTTCCCTTTTGCAAGAAATGAAGATACAAATATGTAGGTATATACACACACAGAGATACATTCATATGCACACACGCAGGTACATACTTTTCCTTGCTATGCGATTACAGCAAATGCAATTTCGATACTCATGTAGCAGACCAACAGCAGCTGGCCGCGCAATACAGTCGCAGTGGCAACACAACACAAGCAAACACTAAACTTAATAATAAGTTAAATAATTTAATTTTAATTATCTTCTTTAAGAACACACACACGAAAAACGTAGTTAGCAGCTCAGCTCGAGATATTTACCAACACTAATGATGGCAAAACGTACACGGCCATAATGACGTTGTTCAAGCGAGATAGCAGCAGCGCGCGCAACATGGTGTGAACGGTACAACTAGAGTGTTACTTGCAATTGAGCGTTGCCAGCTAATCGAAAAATTTGCAAGAAATTTAAAAATATTTATTAAAAATGCGCCAAGTCTGCTTATGCTATGAAACTTGCAGAAATTAAAAGAAAGATCAAGTAAAAATTTAATACTTCATAAATATATAATCTATCCATTTATTTTTAAGAATTACCAAAAATAAATATATAAAACAGCCACGCCCACTGCGAACTTAAATGAGTAATGATTTTAGCTGAGCGCTTTAGCTGGATTTCAGGCTTGAGCATGACCATGTAATTTATCTTGAGCGCTTCAGTCGGTGGCAGCAGCAGCAGCAGCTCGTTAAGGCGAGCAAAGCAAACGCATTATCATCATCATCAACTGCGACTGTTGGAGCCCCATGTATACCCCTCCTCCAATAATGCGCAACTGCTTTTGTTGGCGCGCGCACTCTCACACACATACACACACTCACACACAAACATTCCCGTACGGTCATCATCATTAGGTTGGCATAACGCAAGAGCAGCGGCAACCCCCCTAAGCCAACACACACATATACAACTAAATGTGAACGTCATTAGCGTCGGCTAAATAACAAAAAATGATAATGTTGCTCTTTCGTTTGTCGTTGTCGTTGGCGGCGACGTCGTCGTCATCAGCGTTGGTAATCATCATTATATTTTACATAGAATGAACTTTGTTAAAAAAAAAAAACACCTCCTCCAATGGGGGGCTGAACTAAAAAGGTCACTCGATTTAGCATATTGAGTTTTATTCAGAGATAAGGCTAAAGGGCGATCCTGGAATGTGTTGTTCACCCCACTTGGCCACAACGATGTAATTCCCAGGGTCCCGCACCTGGTATATTACACGGTAAATGTTGCGACCCAGATGCTTGACCACGACCTCCTCGCAAGGACCTTGAGATCCCAGGATACCCACAAAGAGCATATTACTGCCAGCCATGCTGCCATCCACAGTGAACTCGTTGCGCTCGAGAAGATTAATGTGGGTCAAACCCAATCCACGACTTTGCACTTTGCTGGCATCTGACTGGAAGACGGGAACTGCAAGTAGAAAAATTGGTTAACAATATCCCATATGAATTCCGAATATTTTTGTAGTATTTGCATAATATTTAAAGGAACTAAAATAAGTTGGAATAGCTTTGATTTTTTTAAATCCGGATGAATTTTCTTTAAGCAATTTACATATTCAATTGATTATCTTGATTGGTACAAGAAAATTTAATGTTTCTTTTTTGTTGGTTCCCTTTTTACAGTATTTATTTCTCGACCTAGACCAAAATATTGTTAATATTAATGCATTCAAAATTGTACAAAATAATTGTGATTTCGTATTTTCCTAATTTTTATTTTTAAATTGGTTTCTTAATTCTTATTTTCTAACTAAAAGTTTCCTAGTGTTGTTTTTCTAAATAGACTTAATTATTCTTGATATAATTTTTAAAATTCTATTAAGGAATTAAATAGAATAGTCAAGGAGATACTTACTTGTTGGACTTGGCGAGGCTGTTTCGACCGTTGTATCTGCTGGAGGGGCTCCGGCAATAGTTACTATGATATACGGTGATTTGGGTAATGGCACGGAATTACATTTGATGTGGACTTTGTAGAGTCCCGCCTGTGTCAGGTGGCATTGCACCTGAAAGCGTTCTGGATCCAATGATTCTAGCTGCAGAGCGGGTCCATGTTGTCCACTGGGATTCTCGAGGCGCACATCAAAGTTGCCCTTCACCCCGTTGCGTTTGATAATGAAGCTCACCGTGGAATTGATGCGTACGGCGCCGCTGGGTAAATGAAGCAGCTGCACCTTTCCCGCATCGGTCAACTCGGGAGCTATGTAAACCTGTGGCGGCTCTGTGGGATATGCATCTGCGGAGAAGTGTTTACAGTTTATAAATAGACTCATGTTCCCCATCTTTACTTCCGCATGTGCAACACTCACCAGCATCGGGCGTGCGCTGATATCTGCCAAAAATACAAGCACTCTCCGGATTACTTCCATCGCTGCCTATGGAATCGCCTATGGCCTGGCCCAATGAACCCGCTGCGTTTGTATTCAAACGAATCTCCTGCGACACTTTAAACATGCCACAAATGCTTTGAATAGCAAAACAACAAATCACTTAAATGGTTCCTCAAATATTTTCACTAAATTTCCCTACAAATTATTTTGGGTTCTAATTGCTCTGACATCGCTTTGGTTATGTCTATGCCGTTCCTATTTCTTGGTCAGACTGAGGCTATATTTCTCTGTTCTCTTCTTCAACACACATCGTGGAGCAAACACTCTTAAAATTCTCAATATATTCCATACACTCGCTGCTTAGATGATATGAATATGTACATAAAGAGCACAGACATGCTCATAGATACAAATGCTTATGATCTTCGATGGGCAATATGCCAAAGGGAAACAACTTAAATACATAAAAATTAATACAGGGCGTATTCTGAATACATTCATTATTTTTATTTGCAGGCACTGTAAACCGATGGATAAGCATCATGGTAGAACTGCTTAAAAATTGGTACATTTTTTTTTCGTTGGTAAATTGGATCACATTTTTCCGAATTGTACTCTGTATAACAGTTATAGGTTCCTATAAGTGTAATACTGTTCTCACTCAAAAATTGTACTCTGTATAACAGTTATGGATTCCAATAAGTGCAATACTGTTCACATTCAACGGTACTGAGTATAACACTAAAGGCATATTTCTTAGAATGTCTAATTGGAAATTAATTGCATATGAAATTTGTATGTATTTTATGTGTTCTGCTTTTATGTTCATACTATACCAAAGAAATATCGTATTAGTTAATTCGCAAAAAATTTTTATTTTTACAAATTGTGATCAAAATTGAATTGCGATTAAAAACATAATTAGCTTTTCAGAATTTAATTTTTCTTTTTTTTTTTGTTAAGACATATTTTTTTTATATAATTATTTATACCAATTTTCTAATCTTACTGGAAATTTTCTATTGTAATTGATGAATTTTCTGTAGATGAGCACTATTTGCTGCATATAATCGCAAATGTGTTTAAGCTGTTGCATGTTGCAGTCAAATAAAATTTAAAATATATATAACAAATTTAAAAGCATGTACGTAATATACAATGTATGTATAATGTACTTTTAGCAACTGTTCAGGTTAAGATCAGAGCCAACTGATGCGTCTACTAAATTGGGCTCATATTTTCAAGTATTTTAATCTTATAATTAACTCTCGTTTTGCGATCGCTTACGAAACTATTTAACCAACCCATAAGACATCTATTTCTAGTTCATGTGGCGCCCTTAATATCATATCCACATTGAAGATAGTGATACAAACTTGGAAAGACTGTTATATCGGTGTTGCTCAGATGACCCAGATCATAGAGAAGTGCATAGATCTTGAAAATAAATAAAAATGTTGATTATAAAATCAATTATCTCTATTAAAATTAGTAACTTACGCTTTCTGTAATTTTCAGATTCTTGATAGCCTCGGTGCGCATTTGTTGCCAGGTGTGTCGTAGGCGTTCTTCTGCCTCTGATATAAATCCGGGCGTCCATTGCTCCCTCAGCCGATACATATTCTGTCGAGTCTTCTCACGAACACCGCGTGACGGAAGAGTGCGCTTCCGTTTGTTGTTTGCCAGCAACATTTGCTCCTGCTTTGCCCTTTTCTCCTCGATCTGAAGACGCATTTTTCGTGCCAGATCCTCTCGTTTCTTGCTGGCCGCTGTCTCCTGAAAAATGGACACCTGATTCGTTTGACTGTAGAACTTGCAGTAGTAGTTCAGCCGACTTGAATCTGACGGTGGCATGATTCTTCTGAAATTTCCCATATGACTCTCTTCCCAGGCAACCTGCTGAGCTAATGATCCGATCTCTGGCTGATCCAATGGAGGATTTCGCTCGTTATTTGCGGTCTTTGCTGCACCAGCGACTGGACGCGGACGTAGAACGCTGTTAGAGTAAAATGATAGAGTATTGATCAAGCTATTGATTGGCAGACCCCATAGACTACATATAGTATATACATATTCATCAGGATCAACAGCCGAGTTGATTTAGCCCTGACCGTCTGTCTGTTCGTCCGTCTGTTTAATCACGTCGATTTTAGGAACTATAAGAGCTAGAGACTTCAAACTTGGTATGTAGGTTCCTATATACCGTACACAGATCAAGTTTGTTTTTATTTTAAGATCGGACCTCTATATCATATCATACATATCATACGAACGCTCGGTCGAAAATGAAGTTCTAAAGTCTGACTCCAGCAGGTTCGGAAAGAAAAATTCCTGTCAAACTTCATATAAGAAAAACCAAAAAAAAATTCCTGGCAAGATTTTTTTTACATGAAGTTTGACAGGATTTTTTATTTCCAGGCCTGCTGGAGTTAGGCCTTAAGTATGAAAAACGTTTTTGTTTTCCGATATATCTCAACCAATCTCACAAAATATGCATTTAAGTTGGTTTTATACATCCTGACCAAATTCAAATCCAATCGGTCCACAATATAATATAGCTGTCATAGGACCGATCGGTCGAAAAGTTGTAGTATAAAAAAGTTATATGTTTTTTGATATATCTTAACCAATATGACAAAATATGCATCTGGGTTGGTATAATACCACACTCTGAAAAAATTTGGTTCAAATCGGTCCACTATATCATATAGCTGCCATAGAGACGCGCAGTTGAAAAACAAGTTTTAGTATAAAAACGTTTTTTGTTTTTTTTTGGATTTGTTAACCAAACTGATAAAATATGCATTTAAATTTTGTTTTGTACATCCTGGCCGAAATTGGTTCAAATCGGTCCACTATATCATATAGCTGTCATAGGACCGAACGGTTGAAAATCAACCTTAGTACACAGTACCTGGTCACAGGGTATCCTACTGTCGAGTGTGCTCACACCACACCGCGAGCGAAGCGAGCATGTGACGGAGCCCCCTTGTATTTTTTTTTTGTTCGGACCACTCATCACGGAACATTTAGCTGCCATAAAACACATCGAAAAATTAAGTTTTAGTATCCAATACTTTTGTTTTTGGAATATTCATTTAAATTGGTCTTTTAAATCTCAACTAGATTTTTAGTTCGGACCACTCATCCCGGATCATTTAGCTGCCATAAAACCCATCGAAATGTTTAGTTTTAGTATCTAGTTATCTCAACCAATCTTACAGAATATTCATTGAAATTGGTCTGTAAATCTCAAGTAGATTTGGTTCAAAGCGGTTCATTATGGCATATAGCTGTCAACTAATCTCACAGAAAATTCATCAGGTTTAGTTTTATATATTTGGACAAGATTGGTTCAAATCGTCTTGAAAAATTATACTCGTAATATTCCCTGCAAGGGTTAAAAAAAATTGGAAAACTTACGAGTCGCCCTTGGACTTAAGCAGACGCTGTTTGACACGTTTGCGATCTTCACGCAAGATTTGCTTCTTATCCGCCAGAACGGTGCTGACCAGAGACAATGTGTCCCTGATGAGTGGCCTTTTGACCTCACGATCCACCTGTTCGTTGGTGTGAAAACTAGGCGAGTGATTTACTTCGAGTATGTATGGCTTCAGCTTCCAGTCCACTAATATGTCAAAGCCCAAGATCTCAAAGCATGCCTGAATCGTATCGTGACCAGGAAAACAGGCATGATAATTATGCTTCAGCACCGGCCACGCACCCAGCACGGTCTTAATGATGACATCATCGACATTGGCCCAGAACTCATTAACGTCATAGTTATGCCTGGTCATCCAATTGTTGATTGCACTCAGTTTTCGCTTGCTGCCACAATCATCGTTGTCACAGAGATCATATTGGGAGTTGCGCTTGTTCACCGAATAGTTGGTCAGGTGCATGTAAAGATCATTGGCATTTCCGGGCGTGGGCTCTACGTATTTATTGGTTGCAAATCGTGCCAATCCCTCGTTGTATACATAGATTCGCAGTGGATCCACCGACGTTATTAACGTATAAACTCGCAGATCAAACTTGTAACCGTCAATGAGTAGTGGCTGTCATTTGGGAAATATGTTTAATATACATATGAGATTTTTAAGATTCCCCAAGTTGACACCTACACGATGCACATACGTCTGGCAAATCAGACGTTCGTTGGGTCCAATTGTCTTCAGATCATTGGTAAGCCATATGCCACGTCCTTGGGCGCCCGAATCGGGTTTCAAGATAAAGGTGCGCTTGTGATTCATTGCATAGGTCATGGCATCGCCATAGCTATGAGTTGAAGATAATCTATAAAAGATAACATAGTCTATGAACTCACTTACTCTGCCGGGAGCATCCAGGTTTTGGGAAAGATCTTGTAATCATGCGGATACAATTTGAGCATGCGATTCAGATTGCGGGAGAGCAAGTCCTTGCGACAGATCTCGATCATACCAGGAAAATGATTAATCTGCTGGAAGCGTTTCATGTTCTTGAACAATTCCACGCCGGGAAACGAGTCGGACCACAGAATGTTCCACAGCTTTGACTCCTTGACCAGTTTATAGCCCAAAAGCTTGGATATTCTTCCAATCATCGCATAGCGTGAGTTGGACACACAAATTGTGCTCTTGGATTCACTGCGGGTTTATAAGGATACGATCAAACTAGTTGAGCCAACACTGCAAACCACCAAAATTTTGGATAGGGGATTCAGAAAAAATTACGCTGGACTTCCGACTCGATTTCTGTACCCTCTGAACTTACAACTTTGGTAAGAACATTGGATTAACTTAATAAAAAAAATATTTTTTGAATTGATTTAATTTGGCCTTGAATTATCCGATAATATTGCTTAGAAAAGTCGCAAATTTTGTGAAAAATCTAAATTAATTGTATGACTAAAATATGATTTAATATTCTAAGATTTTTACTCTTAGTCTGAAGTAATGTGCGATTTAAGAAAATAATGAAATTTATTTATTGATTTTTTTTTCAAAAGCGACCCTTTTTTAATTAGATTGGTTCGGTTTCGATTCGGGTTGGAGGTTAATTATTTTGAGGTTTTGAATCAAAATTATAAATCGCGGTCCATCGATGATTTTCTCCGCGAATATAAGAATACCAAGATTTTGTATGGGCCATCCAAAAATTAAAGACAAACGGGTTCTTTGAGGCTCGGTCAAGAACCGAGGAATAAGTAAAATATTTGAGAGTGCCTGACTAGGAGACACCCTGTACGTTTTCTCCTCTACCCAGCTAGCTCTTGAATTGAAATAAGAAATAGGTGAGGATAATAGATACTTACACAAAAGCTGGACCGTCTGTTGGGCGAGCTAATCCCGAATCTATTCGTCCTGAACAGGCCACACGATAGCGCAACTTATTTAACTCAATAAACCCATCAACCTCAGCATCGTTATCCGTTTCAACAGCCTTCACGGGCTTGAAAACCTTCCCACGTGCGCTGGGCAGTTCCTCAACTTTTTTCTTGATCACCTTTGACTTTCCACCTAAACATTTTCGGCGTGATGGTGCCGACGGCTGCCTCTTGGGCGATGACGGTTGCCTGTTGGGCGATGATGGTTGTGACCAGGTCAAGTCAATGTCACGATTGCATTGGGACTCGGAAAGTGCCATTTCAACGCCACGTAGAGCCGGGGTCCGCAAGCTCCGTTGCTCTCGATCTTTTCGTATTTTCTCTTTTGAGAAATGGCGCAGCTCTTGAATTCGTTTGTAAAACTTAGAATTTTTTAAATTCATTGTTTATTAGTCGGAAAAATAAATTGAGTTATCCTGTGTTTTTTATATAAAATGAAATCGTAAACAAAATATATACGCTCGGTTTTTTTGATCACACAGTCACAAATGACAGCAATGACGCTAGAATCAAAATCGAATGTCAAATGTCATCTACGAGAAAGGAATCTCCAAACGGTTAAATTTCTCATAAGAAACTCTCAAGAATAAGGACATTACTGAGTACAGTCGTAACCGTTAGTTGTTATTAACCCATTGAAATTGGGAAAGTGGTTCGGTGCAGTTTCGGGTTCGCGGGGTAAATAATTTCAAGGGTTCGGTTCACAATCCGGTTCGGGCTGCTTAAAAACCCGAACCAAACCGCATTGCGAGCCTAGGTTTTTAATATGAATATAATATAATAATATAAATACTAAATAAACATTACTAAAATAACATATGTAACGGAAACTTTGTGACAAGAAAACGTTTTTTAAATCTTTTTTTTTGTCTGGTTTCATTCGTTTTGATTTCATTCCCTGCATAATAGTAACAATATTAGTGAAAAATATTAAAAACATTAATGTATATTTCAAAAACTAATTAACATGTCTTGTACAAAATATATATTGGAATGCATTTCTTTAAAAACATAGCATAAATATCTAAAATTCAATGTCGAATGTCTTGAATTTCTTTACAACGTCATCCATAGATGGCCTATTCTGGGAGTTGGAAGCGGCGCACTTTAGACCGACTTCTATGGCACACAAGCATCTATCCAATTCCTCGCCCATTGGTGTCACGAGATGATTGTCAAATATCTCGAAGCGATTTTCATGCGATTGCTGGCAACTTTCTTTAACTGATTTAAGCAGAAGCTGCTGATCGTTTTGTAGAGTACATTCGGCCATCAGTCGGCCAGTAAATACTTCTAGCAATACAACGCCAAAGCTATAGATGTCAACACCGGTGCTCAGCTTCTTGGAGCTGAGAAACTCTGGTGGCAAGTAGATTCTTGTGCCAAAGACTTTTGCCACTTCCATGACCGCATCGATGGACTTGGGACCTTCACGGGCCAATCCAAAATCTCCAATCTTCGGCTGTAGGCAGTGATCTAGCAGAATATTGGCGGGCTTAATATCCCCATGTATCAGGGGCTTTGTACGCGCCGTGTGTAGAAAATAAATGCCTCTGTAGGGAATCGAAACAGACATTAGCCGACAGTTTGTAAAGACAGCTAGTGATAAACCACTTACTTGGCAGTGCCTAAGGATATAGACAAGCGCTGCTGCCATGTCAATGGAGGCACTGGCGACTTTGAGTTGCGCGCTCTTAGTCTGGAGTCCAGTGAACCGCCCTTCATCAGTTGATACACTAGACAGGGCTTCTCGCCATTAATGCTGTAGCCGTAGAGAGCCAGAATGTTGTCATGTCGAAGGGTATTCAAGTATTTCAGCTCATTGTAGCTCTGTTGCAGATGCACTTGTCTTTTATTGATATGCTTATGCTTATAATTCATAGCTTTAATGGCCACATCGGTATTTTTAAACTCCCCTTTGAAGACTTCACCAAAGCCACCGTGGCCGAGTTTATTCTCGGGGCTCCAGTTTCCTGTTGCTTCAACCAACTCGTCGTAATCGATTTCTAACAATGATTGGGCAGCACGTTGGACACTGCTGACTCGAATATCGTCTGGAGATTCTAAGCTGTTACTATGACAACTTTCATTAACATTGTTATTGGAGCGGGTACTTGGCGGCTCACGCTGCTCGCTAACAGTCTCTTCACATCTCAGAATATATTTGTGGAGTTTTACATCCACAGTGTCTTTAATAATCATCATGGCACTGCGAAGTTTATTGCTGAAATATAGGGAAAGAAATAAAACAAAAAGAAATTAATAGTTAAGCGAATAGATAAGCGTACAACTATCTATGTTCCCATTACTTTCTCGGGCCCACTTTCTTTTTCGCTCTCCCGTTCGCAGAACTCGGAATAAGCAAGGGAAAAGGAAATACAAAAAAAAATTATTAAATTGATTGCCACATTATCTCTTAACCCAATGTAAGACGACTTTGGGACACTTGTGCCATTGATTACTATATGTTTTGTATGAATTGATTTGATATTTGATTTTGTAATCCTTTGTTATGGTTTATTAGGGCCAACTAACAATTTAATATAATCAGGCCTGTTCTCTTTCGACCAGATTTATCGGAAGTAAAAATCGTTGACCTGTTCTAAATTCATTCCGGAACTAATTTGCGTATTGAATTACCTTTGAGTTGGTGAATTAAGATCTGATAAAGTGAAAAAACATAATTATACCAGTTACTTAAAAAATAAGTAAAAGGGAGTCTTCTCCGACCCTATAAAGTATATATATTCGTGATCAGCATCAATAGCCGAGTCGATATAGGCATGTGTGTCTGTCCGTCTGTCTGTATGAACAAAGGGATCTCAGAGACTATAAGAGATAGAGTAACCAAATTTGGCACACAGATTTCTATATACTCCACGCAGTTCAAGTTTGTTTCAAATTTAAGCCACGCCCCCGCATATCGGGAAAATCACCAAAATAGGTAAATAACGTTATCTTTTAATATTATCTATAATATCACTTAACCGCAGCAAGATCGGACAAGTAGAACGGGAGTATTAACTAACCAAAGTTATTAATAAAGTTATTATTTTAATACAATCACCTAAAAGTATGCAGACGTTTTTATTAAGTAGTAATTTCCTTAAAGTACTTTTATATAGCCTTTTCCACTTGTTTTTAAATAAAAACACTTTTAATTTAAAAAATAGTTCCTATGGTTATATGATATAATAGTCCGATCTGAGTTAAATTTGTTTCAGATATATAAGACAATACCAAATACAGAATCTGTGAGATTGATAGTTTTTCATAGTTTTTTTTTGACTGATCTTTCCTTTGCCAGCTATATTTCAGTGAACCGATCCGCCCGAACAGACCTGTACTAAGTTCGTGGAGATAGCTCCAAGACTTAGTGATTAAGATTAAGAGCTAGAGTTGGAACAGATATATATGTATCTGAATAAGAATATATATATGTATGTACTCTATCAGCTCTGCCACACCTCCTTTAGTGCGTTACATATTTTTGGAATAATAATACACTCTGCAAGGGTATAAAAAGATTCAGCAACAGGTTGTAATAGTGACTCACTTGTGTAAAAGTGCGAACAGTGTGTTTACTGTGTGATTGTATTGGCCGCCCCAAATGTTGAGAAATTCGTTTGTGGGGGAATGTCCACGCAAACTCTGGTTTTGAATGTATTGGACATCATTGGGATACAGTTTCACGAAAGTCGCCAACTTTCTCCACACATCCAAGGTGTCCAAATGATCGCAAAGCTCCTCGCGCACAGGCGCTGGCAATAGAGCAATCGGCATGGAGTTGTCTTCTCCTCCCGATCTTGTGGAGCTGCTACTAGCATTCTCTGGTGCTGCCGCGTTCATCTTGCCAAAAAGGCCGATTTATACTGATAAAAAGATGATCCCAAGACCGGTAATGTAATGATTTGTTCGTTGCTACACTCAAAACTCTTGAAGAACCCGGATTGAAATTACAGATTAGAGTTGTATCAAATCGGAATAAGTTCAATTGAACGAATCACTAAAGTGCAAGAGCGAACTAGCTCCTAGATTGTCAATTAGTTCATGTGCGTCAAGTTAGCAACGGTTCGCCAGCAACGAAAAACGGAACTTGGTTCACGGAGTCGGAACCAGTTATGAATTTCCTCATTTTTTAATGTTTTTCGACGTTAAAACAATAAAGTAATGATGCAGAATTGTAGATAATTGTTTTATTTATAGTCTTAAGCAATATTTTGGCAGTTTCAGCCCTTGATTTGGGTGAAACAAGTAAACATAAAAAGTGAAAAGTTTACATTTCCACCATTTCTTAAATATCTAAGCTCAGGGCGAACGGCCCGAAAACCGCTAATGCACGATTAAAGCCCAAAGTTTCACCTTTCTAATGGGACCATATTTAGAAAAAGTTATCAGAACGTTTTGAGATATTTTGGAAAGAACGAAGCTACCTCAGAAAAAGCCCCATACAAAATGACCGCCAAAATCAATGCCTGGTTCTCAAACCTTAATATCCTTTCTCAGGAGGAACGGCCCAAAAAGCGGCATATATCAAATTAAAGCTACAAGTTTGGAGAAGCTATTTTAATTTAAGTTAAAGAAAGTTATCAGACAGTTTTTGAGAAAATTAATTAATTGTAAATTAACCCCAAAAAGTTCATGAGCAAGTCCTATCGAACTAGTAGCTCCAACGTGAACCGAACTACTACGCAACAGAAAGCTGATTGATATGGGTCGGATATATGCTTCAAAAAATCGTTGCTAACTATTTAAAGGTGCCCCAGATGCACGGTATGTGGGAGTATAGGCATTAATTTTACGAACATTTTGCTGCAACTTTCATCAATTTCTATCAGACAGTTTTTGAGAAATTTGCATTTTAGTAAATTTGCCATTTTGCTGAAATCAAATACATAAAAAACGTGGCAGCTACATAAATAAAGAGTGGCACCGCTTCAAAAATCGTTGCTAACTATTTAAAGGTCCAGATGCACGCTATGTGGGAGTATAGGCCTTAATTTTACGAACATTTGCTGCAACTTTCATCAATTTCTATCAGACAGTTTTTGAAATTTTAGTGAATTTGGCATTTTAGCTGATACAAAAAAACGTGGCAGCTCTTGTACATAAATATTAAAGTGGCACCGCTTTCGTTGCTAACTATTTAAAGGTCAGATGCACGGTATGTGGAGTATAGGCCTTAATTTTACTAACATTTTGCTGCAACTTTCATCAATTTCTATCAGACAGTTTTGAAATTTGCATTTTAGTGAATTTGGCATTTTAGCGAGATTAAATACAAAAAAACGTGGCAGCTCTTGTACATAAATATTAAAGTGGCACCGCTTCAAAAAATCGTTGCTAACTATTTGCAGATGCACGCTATGTGGATATATTTTACGAACATTTTGCTGCAATTTCTATCAGACAGTTTTTGAGAAATTTGCATTTTAGTAAATTGCCATTTTGCTGAAATCAAATACAACATAAATATAAAGAGTGGCACCGCTTCAAAATCGTTGCTAACTACAGCAGATGCGCTATGTGGAGTTATTTTACGAACATTTTGCTGCAACTTTCATCAATTTCTTATTTGCATTTTAGTAAATTTTTTTGCTGAAATCAACATAAAACGCAGCAGTTTAACATAATATTAAATCATCGCCCAGATGCACGCTATGTGGGAGTATAGGCCTTAATTTTACGAACATTTTGCTGCAACTTTCATCAATTTCTATCAGACAGTTTTTGAGAAATTTGCATTTTAGTGAATACTCCCACATAGCGTGCATCTGGGGCCGCGACCTTTAAATAGTTAGCAACGATTTTTTGAAGCGGTGCCACTCTTTAATATTTATGTACAAGAGCTGCCACGTTTTTTTGTATTTAACTCAGCTAAAATGCCAATTCACTAAAATGCAAATTCTCAAAACTGTCTGATAGAAATTGATGAAAGTTGCAGCAAAATGTTAGTAAAATTAAGGCCTATAATTCCACATAGCGTGCATCTGGGGCCGCGACCTTTAAATAGTTAGCAACGATTTTTTGAAGCGGTGCCACTTTAATATTTATGTACAAGAGCTGCCACGTTTTTTTGTATTTAATCTCAGCTAAAATGCCAAATTCACTAAAATGCAAATTTCTCAAAACTGTCTGATAGAAATTGATGAAAGTTGCAGCAAAATGTTCGTAAAATTAAGGCCTATATTCCACATAGCGTGCATCTGGGGCCGCGACCTTAAATAGTTAGCAACGATTTTTTTGAAGCGGTGCCACTTTAATATTTATGTATAAGAGCTGCCACGTTTTTATGTATTTGATTTCAGCAAAATGGCAAATTTACTAAAATGCAAATTTCTCAAAAACTGTCTGATAGAAATTGATGAAAGTTGCAGCAAAATGTTAGTAAAATTAAGGCCTATCCCACATAGCGTGCATCTGGGGCCGCGACCTTTAAATAGTTAGCAACGATTTTGAAGCGGTGCCACTTTAATATTTATGTACAAGAGCTGCCACGTTTTTTTTGTATTTAATCTCAGCTAAAATGCCAATTCACTAAAATGCAAATTTCAAAACTGTCTGATAGAAATTGATGAAAGTTGCAGCAAAATGTTAGTAAAATTAAGGCCTATATCTCCACATAGCGTGCATCTGGGGGCGACCTTTAAATAGTTAGCAACGATTTTTTGAAGCGGTGCCACTCTTTAATATTTATGTACAAGAGCTGCCACGTTTTTTTTGTATTTAATCTCAGCTAAAATGCCAAATTCACTAAAATGCAAATTTCTCAAAACTGTCTGATAGAAATTGATGAAAGTTGCAGCAAAATGTTCGTAAAATTAAGGCCTATACTCCACATAGCGTGCATCTGGGGCATGACCTTTAAATAGTTAGCAACGATTTTGAAGCGGTGCCACTCTTTAATATTTATGTACAAGAGCTGCCACGTTTTTTTTGTATTTAATCTCAGCTAAAATGCCAAATTCACTAAAATGCAAATTTCTCAAAACTGTCTGATAGAAATTGATGAAAGTTGCAGCAAAATGTTCGTAAAATTAAGGCCTATATTCCACATAGCGTGCATCTGGGGCCGCGACCTTTAAATAGTTAGCAACGATTTTTTGAAGCGGTGCCACTCTTTAATATTTATGTACAAGAGCTGCCACGTTTTTTATGTATTTGATTTCAGCAAAATGGCAATTTACTAAAATGCAAATTTCTCAAAACTGTCTGATAGAAATTGATGAAAGTTGCAGCAAAATGTTAGTAAAATTAGGCCTATATCCCACATAGCGTGCATCTGGGGCGCGACCTTTAAATAGTTAGCAACGATTTTTTGAAGCGGTGCCACTCTTTAATATTTATGTACAAGAGCTGCCACGTTTTTTTTGTATTTAATCTCAGCTAAAATGCCAAATTCACTAAAATGCAAATTTCTCAAAACTGTCTGATAGAAATTGATGAAAGTTGCAGCAAAATGTTAGTAAAATTAAGGCCTATATTCCACATAGCGTGCATCTGGGGCCGCGACCTTTAAATAGTTAGCAACGATTTTTTGAAGCGGTGCCACTTTTAATATTTATGTATAAGAGCTGCCACGTTTTTTATGTATTTGATTTCAGCAAAATGGCAATTTACTAAAATGCAAATTTCTCAAAACTGTCTGATAGAAATTGATGAAAGTTGCAGCAAAATGTTCGTAAAATTAAGGCCTATATCCCACATAGCGTGCATCTGGGGCCGCGACCTTTAAATAGTTAGCAACGATTTTTGAAGCGGTGCCACTTTAATATTTATGTACAAGAGCTGCCACGTTTTTTTTGTATTTAATCTCAGCTAAAATGCCAAATTCACTAAAATGCAAATTTCTCAAAACTGTCTGATAGAAATTGATGAAAGTTGCAGCAAAATGTTAGTAAAATTAAGGCCTATACTCCCACATAGCGTGCATCGCGACCTTTAAATAGTTAGCAACGATTTTTTGAAGCGGTGCCACTCTTTAATATTTATGTACAAGAGCTGCCACGTTTTTTTTGTATTTAATCTCAGCTAAAATGCCAAATTCACTAAAATGCAAATTTCTCAAAAACTGTCTGATAGAAATTGATGAAAGTTGCAGCAAAATGTTAGTAAAATTAAGGCCTATACTCCCACATAGCGTGCATCTGGGGCCGCGACCTTTAAATAGTTAGCAACGATTTTTTGAAGCGGTGCCACTCTTTAATATTTATGTACAAGAGCTGCCACGTTTTTTTTGTATTTAATCTCAGCTAAAATGCCAAATTCACTAAAATGCAAATTTCTCAAAAACTGTCTGATAGAAATTGATGAAAGTTGCAGCAAAATGTTCGTAAAATTAAGGCCTATACTCCCACATAGCGTGCATCTGGGGCCGCGACCTTTAAATAGTTAGCAACGATTTTTTGAAGCGGTGCCACTCTTTAATATTTATGTACAAGAGCTGCCACGTTTTTTATGTATTTGATTTCAGCAAAATGGCAATTTACTAAAATGCAAATTTCAAAACTGTCTGATAGAAATTGATGAAAGTTGCAGCAAAATGTTAGTAAAATTAAGGCCTATATTCCCACATAGCGTGCATCTGGGGGCGACCTTTAAATAGTTAGCAACGATTTTTTGAAGCGGTGCCACTCTTTAATATTTATGTACAAGAGCTGCCAATCTTTTTTTGTATTTAATCTCAGCTAAAATGGCAAATTTACTAAAATGCAAATTTCTCAAAAACTGTCTGATAGAAATTGATGAAAGTTGCAGCAAAATGTTCGTAAAATTAATGCCTATACTCCCACATAGCGTGCATCTGGGGCCGCGACCTTTAAATAGTTAGCAACGATTTTTTGAAGCGGTGCCACTCTTTAATATTTATGTACAAGAGCTGCCACGTTTTTTATGTATTTAATCTCAGCTAAAATGCCAAATTCACTAAAATGCAAATTTCTCAAAAACTGTCTGATAGAAATTGATGAAAGTTGCAGCAAAATGTTCGTAAAATTAAGGCCTATACTCCCACATAGCGTGCATCTGGGGCCGCGACCTTTAAATAGTTAGCAACGATTTTTTGAAGCGGTGCCACTCTTTAATATTTATGTACAAGAGCTGCCACGTTTTTTATGTATTTGATTTCAGCAAAAATGGCAAATTTACTAAAATGCAAATTTCTCAAAAACTGTCTGATAGAAATTGATGAAAGTTGCAGCAAAATGTTCGTAAAATTAAGGCCTATACTCCCACATAGCGTGCATCTGGGGCCGCGACCTTTAAATAGTTAGCAACGATTTTTTGAAGCGGTGCCACTCTTTAATATTTATGTACAAGAGCTGCCACGTTTTTTTTGTATTTAATCTCAGCTAAAATGCCAAATTCACTAAAATGCAAATTTCTCAAAAACTGTCTGATAGAAATTGATGAAAGTTGCAGCAAAATGTTCGTAAAATTAAGGCCTATACTCCCACATAGCGTGCATCTGGGGGCGACCTTTAAATAGTTAGCAACGATTTTTTGAAGCGGTGCCACTCTTTAATATTTATGTACAAGAGCTGCCACGTTTTTTATGTATTTGATTTCAGCAAAAATGGCAAATTTACTAAAATGCAAATTTCTCAAAAACTGTCTGATAGAAATTGATGAAAGTTGCAGCAAAATGTTAGTAAAATTAAGGCCTATACTCCCACATAGCGTGCATCTGGGGCCGCGACCTTTAAATAGTTAGCAACGATTTTTTGAAGCGGTGCCACTCTTTAATATTTATGTACAAGAGCTGCCACGTTTTTTATGTATTTAATCTCAGCTAAAATGCCAAATTCACTAAAATGCAAATTTCTCAAAAACTGTCTGATAGAAATTGATGAAAGTTGCAGCAAAATGTTAGTAAAATTAAGGCCTATACTCCCACATAGCGTGCATCTGGGGCCGCGACCTTTAAATAGTTAGCAACGATTTTTTGAAGCGGTGCCACTCTTTAATATTTATGTACAAGAGCTGCCACGTTTTTTATGTATTTGATTTCAGCAAAATGGCAAATTTACTAAAATGCAAATTTCTCAAAACTGTCTGATAGAAATTGATGAAAGTTGCAGCAAAATGTTAGTAAAATTAAGGCCTATACTCCCACATAGCGTGCATCTGGGGCCGCGACCTTTAAATAGTTAGCAACGATTTTTTGAAGCGGTGCCACTCTTTAATATTTATGTACAAGAGCTGCCACGTTTTTTTTGTATTTAATCTCAGCTAAAATGCCAAATTCACTAAAATGCAAATTTCTCAAAAACTGTCTGATAGAAATTGATGAAAGTTGCAGCAAAATGTTAGTAAAATTAAGGCCTATACTCCCACATACCGTGCATCTGGGGCCGCGACCTTTAAATAGTTAGCAACGATTTTTTGAAGCGGTGCCACTCTTTAATATTTATGTACAAGAGCTGCCACGTTTTTTTTGTATTTAATCTCAGCTAAAATGCCAAATTCACTAAAATGCAAAAAAAACTGTCTGATAGAAATTGATGAAAGTTGCAGCAAAATGTTAGTAAAATTAAGGCCTATACTCCCACATAGCGTGCATCTGGGGCCGCGACCTTTAAATAGTTAGCAACGATTTTTTTGAAGCGGTGCCACTTTTAATATTTATGTACAAGAGCTGCCACGTTTTTATGTATTTAATCTCAGCTAAAATGCCAAATTCACTAAAATGCAAATTTCTCAAAAACTGTCTGATAGAAATTGATGAAAGTTGCAGCAAAATGTTCGTAAAATTAATGCCTATACTCCCACATACCGTGCATCTGGGGCCGCGACCTTTAAATAGTTAGCAACGATTTTTTGAAGCGCATATATATCCGACCCATATCAATCAGCTTTCTGTTGCGTAGTAGTTCGGTTCACGTTGGAGCTACTAGTTCGATAGGACTTGCTCATGAACTTTTTGGGGTTAATTTACAATTAATTAATTTTCTCAAAAACTGTCTGATAACTTTCTTTAAATTAAATTAAAATAGCTTCTCCAAACTTGTAGCTTTAATTTGATATATGCCGCTTTTTGGGCCGTTCCTCCTGAGAAAGGATATTAAGGTTTGAGAACCAGGCATTGATTTTGGCGGTCATTTTGTATGGGGCTTTTTCTGAGGTAGCTTCGTTCTTTCCAAAATATCTCAAAAACGTTCTGATAACTTTTTCTAAATATGGTCCCATTAGAAAGGTGAAACTTTGGGCTTTAATCGTGCATTAGCGGTTTTCGGGGCCGTTCGCCCTGAGCTTAGATATTTAAGAAATGGTGGAAATGTAAACTTTTTCACTTTTTATGTTTACTTGTTTCACCCAAATCAAGGGCTGAAACTGCCAAAATATTGCTTAAGACTATAAATAAAACAATTATCTACAATTCTGCATCATTACTTTATTGTTTTAACGTCGAAAAACATTAAAAAATGAGGAAATTCATAACTGGTTCCGACTCCGTGAACCAAGTTCCGTTTTTCGTTGCTGGCGAACCGTTGCTAACTTGACGCACATAATTAGTTCGGTTGATTCGAATCGTTGATTCCAGAATAAAATTTACCGCTTATTTAGGCAACTGGTTGAATTTTAAAACTATACACGAATGAATTGCAAATACAAATGTATATTCATTAGCTTTCAGAAAATATAAAGCTTTTTAAAATCGGTAGTGGCATTCTCGTGTAATGTTGGCAAATATTTCGGTTATTTCGATATAAATAATTTCGGTTCCTTGGTTTCGTTGAAGTTACCAAGTTTTGTTTCGGTTAGGGTTTTTTGTTTACGGCACTAAGCAAATAACCAAGGTTATTTCCACGGCTAAAGGTCACGTATCCGATTACTGTTGAATATCTGGCTCAAACCAAATTTTAAAGGGTGCGGATAATATTTAGTGTCCACGGTTTCGGGATTTCGAGACTTTGTTTATAAGAATGGTAAACATTGCACTAAAAAGGTAAAAATTATTGCAAAATCTACAAAAATTACATAAAAAAATATATGTATTTAAATAAACTAAGGATGTTTTGCGACTTTTGAAAAAGCTACACAAGAAAATCGAGTCAGTAGGTGTACAACCTCGGAAAGCTCGACTTCCAGGATTTTGAAAACACAATAAAAAAAATTTAACCATTGTGGTGAGAATAATAATTCTATGGATATGTTATTCTTCCTTGGGCTTTGAAGAAAAGGTGTGTATCACATCATGTAAATATCGTCAGCAGTATATTTTTTTTAAATTTTTTTTACTCTTTTATATATTAAAACTTTTCTTGTGGGGCACTAAATTTTATGACAGTGACTTGGCTGATGAAACATATTTCTATAATTTTTCTTATAACTGGACATTGGGGGATTCGAACCCATTTTGTTTTTAACTGAAGCTCTAGTTATGTGACAGGGCGGAGACTCCTACCAGAGAGACCTCACATTTGTTGTACACGAATACGTTTTACGTAAATATTAGGAAATTAAAAAAGGTCCTCGGGAGAAAATAACTACAATAAAAATTGGTCGTTTCTATTATTTTTTCCATCACTGTATGCTTCAATATATATTTGTGATTTTTCAAATGTGTATTTAAGATATTCGTAGTTAAATAAAGATCTTCATCAGTTTCATCTTCTGGCTCTTGATTGAATTTAGAGATTTTAATAAAAGCCTTCATCAGTGTCATCTCCCGGCTTTTGATCGAAATTGGCGCATTTCGCAGCCTCGCCGCCACGGACCTTGACATTATAGCAGACATTCTCTGCCTTCAACATGCTCTGTCGCATGGTGGTAATCTTGCGCCACAATTCCCGAGCTCGTTGACAATTAAGGCTGATATAGCTGTAAAGGGAATGCATTAGATTGACTAGCTTTAAACCATATGACAATAGACGAACCCAGTGTAAAACTGTTGTAAAGCCTTGCAAGTTTCCATGCAGGTGTCAGTGTCCCCGCTGCCCAAAGAATTGATGCAGCGACGCATCAATTCCCCAGTCAAATCGGAGACTCCTAAGATATACTCAGTTGGATCAACGAAAAAGTGAAACTTTTGCTTGGCAATTGCTGGCACTTGATCGCCTGGTATTTCCGATTCTTCTTCCTGACCAGGCTCAACTTTGTTAGCGTCGTCTTCATACTGCATAACCGACTGCAGGTCAGACCAATTAGACACTGATTTCGAGTGCTCACTGTCTTTGTCCTCGTTGTTCAAATACTCCATGTAAGTGTACGCCTCAATAAACTCCTGTAGGCCGGGAGAATAGGCGGCGCGAAACTGATAAACATCTTGATCCCGTAACTCCTGAGCAATGGCGCGAAAGTTAACATCAATGAGCTTTGTCAGCCGCTGCTGTGCCTCCTCCAAAACTTTGGATTTGTTCTGCTTGCGCGAATCAATGGAATGCAAGAAAAATATAATGCGCTTCGATTCAATGGTGATGTCGCGGCTCAATTTCAATATGCGCTCATGACGATCATGTTTGCTATCCAACTCGCTGGCATAGCTGCGAAATGCTTGCACTACTGGATTCTGCTCGTCCAGCTGCACTTGACGCTTGCGTGGCGCATTGTTATTGCTGCGATATCCCTGATTTTTAGGCATTATTTATTGACGTCTTTTTTGTTGTTGAAGTGAAAAAAGCCGGCACAGTTCTATCACTAAGTAGAGTTGGGTATTTTCGTTCTGAAAAAGTTCAAATGAACTAGAAATCCAAACTCTACTATTTAGTCGATTAAAGTGTGGCGCTGCCACTTCTTTTGTGCTGCATAGAAATCAGCTGTGCAATTTAATCGCTACCGATTACCGGCTATCGATTGTCATACCTGATGATGAGTCTGTTTGCTGAAATTTGGTCGTGGCAAGTTTTGAAAACTTTTAATTTGTTTATTTAAAGAAGTCAATTGCCATGCATGAACCAGTAAGGAAGCCATCCGTGTCCATCGGCACGACAAGCACAGCTGAAAAACTCTGCTTCGACAAGAATGAATTTATGAAGGTAAATAGCCGCCCATTAACATGTCAACAATCTGTAATCGTTGCATAAATATTGCAGGAGAATTTCTCTGTGGACGAGTTTCTTCATAAGAACCGGAATGCTCCGAGTCTGGAGCTGTTACGCGACAATCTTGGCCTGTACCTGAAAGGACTGCGCGCTGCCATGATTGATTTAATTAATGAGGACTATGCAGATTTTGTCAATCTGAGTGCAAATTTGGTGGGTCTGGATCAGACCATTGAAACTATACAGCGTCCCCTGGAGCAATTTCGTAGTGAAATTGAAGGCATACATAGTCTAATTGAGGACAACGTTGTTGAGTTGCGTGACCAGCTGGAGGAGAAGCGACAATTGCGAGAGTGTCATCGTAGCTTGGAAAGTTTGAAGAAGGTCTATGAGATCTCTGACAAGCTGGAAGTGCTAATCTCTCAAAAGCTGAGCGGCGAACAGAGTCCTCAGGCTGTGGACTTGGAACGTGCCGCCCTCGACTTAATACAGTTGAAGTTTCACGAAAAACACTGTGCCACTCATCTGAATAATGAACATAAAGCTAAGATACGGCAGCTAGAGGAGAATGTTCATCAGCAGTTGCGTCGATTCTTTAACGATTCTCTGCAACAGACACGCAACACATCCTCAGAGCACTTGGAGCGCTGCTTGCGCATCTACATAACATTGGATGCCTGTGGACAAGCAGAGCGAGTCTTTCGAGAGGATGTTGTGGCGCCCTACATGAGCGGTATCATTGGCGAGCAGCAACTGCAGAATTCACCACAGGGATTGGCCGGCATTTACAGCAAGATACTGAACTTTATATCACTGCACATGACGGATCTGCTGCGTCTAACGCTGTACTCCGACAAGCTGAGTGGCTTCAACTTTGTCGTGAATAGCTACTGGGCAGATGTTGAAATGCGGCTGGAGTTGCACATGAACTCCATCTTTGCACCCGGTAATTCGGAAGTCTTCTATGTAAAATATAAATGCACACGCGATTTCCTGAGCCGGATTGAGGAGCTGCTTACCAACAGTGATGAGCAGGCGGTGGCTTTTTATCGCCAACATAAGCAGACCAAGAGTTTTGAGGCCCGCTGGAATCTGCCCGTCTACTTTCAAATATGCTTTCAAGTAAGATTCTCAAATTCACTCATATGACTGTTATTCAAAATTGTTTCTGCAGGAAATAGCTGGGGGATTTGAAGCTCAGTTGGAGCCGTTGCTTAAAGACGATACTCTGAATGCTGGTCCGGAATTGAATGAATACCAATTGAAGCCATTCAATGCTGCCAAGCAGGCATTAATACGTTGTTGGGCTGATGGCATCTATTTGCCCGAAGTCTTCCCCAAGTTCTACAAACTAAACGTGCAAATTGTGTTGCGTTTATCTCGATGGATCGCAGATGTCATTACCGCATCGAAGTCCAGCAATAGCTTTACAAAAGTGTTTACGAGAAATCAATTGCTGATTTCCCTGCATGCCGATACACGCAAGCTGGAAGCCTTCCTGCCAGAGTTGCAGAAGATTATAGTGCAAGCGGCTCCCAAGACACAGAACAATTTGTTATTCAACGACGTGCTGGGCAAGTCCATAGCTGACTTGGGCGATACACTGTCTGCGCATTTGATCACCATACAGGCAACCTTAAAAGAACTATTGATCACCGAATGTGGCACCGAAAATGTTCGCCAGGTCAATGACTTGCCACGGTTGTATCGCAAAACAAATCGCGAGGTGCCCACACGTTGTTCGGGATACGTTGAGCAAATGCTCCGGCCACTTAAATCCTTTGTCGCTCAGCACGAATCGCAGCTGGGAGCGCTGGTGGTGGAACAGATTCTTACCGAGGTGTGCAGCAACATTACCAAGGCGTAAGTTATTTAAAACTATAATCCAGTAGACAATGACTCATAAATATTGCCCTTGCTTACAGCTACTTTAACGTGGTTAATGATGTTCTAACATCGGTGCAAAAAACTGAAGAATCTTTGCGGCGACTGCGCAACCTTAAGAGTGGCTCTGCTTCCAATACTGCGACAAGCAGCAGCACAAATGCCGTAGTATCGGATGATGATAAGATACGGCTGCAGTTGCGTGTCGATGTGGCCGCCTGGACACTGGAACTGTCCAAGTTAAATTTTCAGCCTACGCAAATCGAAAAACTGTTGGAGCTGTCGAAGATCGTAGAGGAGAGTATTAAAACAAAGGATGGAGCTGCTTAGTTGCTTACTATTGCTATTGCTATAATTTCCAATTTACTATTGTTAACCGATTTCTACTATATATTTCTTTAGGCACAATTAGTATCGTAATGTATAATATTTAAATTGTATATAATATATATGTATATCATATATAAATGCATCAAATTTCACGTACGGTATTTGTGTAAACACATCTTAAGAAATTTCCCACGAGCTAGTCGCTGTTCAAAAAGAGATAAAAGAGATTACAAACGTTAAGCAACCGTTCTTATAAAGCAACTCTTAACAGATAATTTTGGTAGAAAACTCAAGCGAAATGCATGCTCAACAAATCAAATCAGTTGCAATGTTCAGGTGTTCAGAGTGTACAGTGTATATCGTGGTTAGCAGGATAACAGAACTGGAGCAGGAAAGTCGTGCGGCTATAAACTATGCAAGCTTGCTTTAGCTTCAGCTACATTACAATTTCAGTTCCTCGGTGTCGGGCAATTTGCTGAAGAACCATTGCAGATGCTCCTCGGTAACTTCAGCCAACGTTGCCGGATTCCATTTGGGGCTCTGATCCTTGTCGATGAGCAAGGCACGCACTCCCTCCTTGAAGTCGGCTTTCGGCTCCAAATGACGCACAGCCAGACGATACTCCATGATCAGGCATTGCGCCAAGGACAACTGCGAGCCCAGCTCCAGTTGGCGATGGGTAATCTTCAGTGACGTGGGCGATACCTTACAAAGGACCTGCAAAAAATAGTTAAAAAGATTAGATAAACTCATGAGAAGACGCTAATTTATGATCGTGTTTTGTACGAAATTGTACCGTCAACAACGAGGTGTTAATTAAAAATAGTCTCATTATATTGCGGTTCAAATATTTATACGGTTTTAGCGCGTGGCATATGATTGACCCAGCCAATTAGCAGTTAATACCGACCTCCAACGTTTTCTTTGCCCAATCGCTGCCATCGTTTTGCAAATTCTCGAGTATGCCCTCCACGGAACTGGCAGAAAAGTTTTTATTGATCTGCTCCAGAACGGGCTGCAGTGCAAATGGTTTCTCTGGCTTACTATGGAACTTTTGCAGTAAATCAGGAATATCATCAGCATCTGGGCAGTTCAGGAGAGCTGTCTCCAGTTCGGGAATCTTACTGCTCTCGCAGTAGTGCGTGGCAATGCCAGCATGGAAGACATCAGCGCCGCGTAGACGATAACCCGTCAATCCCAAATAAAGACCCAACTTGCCCTGCAGCCGTGGCAAGAAGTATGAGCCACCCACATCGGGAAACAGTCCAATGGCCGTCTCTGGCATGGCGAACAGGGTGCGATCGGTGGCCACACGATATTTGCCATGGACACTGAGCCCAACTCCGCCTCCCATGGTAATACCATCGATAATGGCGATGTAGGGTATCTTATAGTTTCCAATTAAGGCGTTCGTTGTGTACTCCTCGCGAAAGAAGCTCTTCGACTCGTCCGTGGGACCAGCATCGACCAATGCTCGTACATCTCCGCCGGCACAGAACGCCTTATCACCCGTGCCCTTGATTATCATAAGCGATTTGGACTTTTCACACTTCTTCAAATGCTTGTAAATCTTTCGCACCATCTCCAGATTAATGGCATTCAACGCCTTTGGCCTATTAATGATGATCATTCCCTTGTTTGAAGACTCCGTGGCGAGCACGGAGGAGGAAGACAGGCGTGTGGAATTTGCCATGAGGAATTTTGTTGTTATATCTGTTGCTTTGACACCGGCTCCACAGAATAGTGGCAAGTGGCTGTAGGTATGATGGCCAAACGTGTAAACGAACCTTTGAATTGGGTTTTGCTGTCAAGGGTTTAGTTTGCGTTTAATTGAAGTTTTAATTATGTGCCTATTTGAATTATTTACCATTTTGCTATTCTTTTTTGGACTTCACAGGGAGGTTGCGCAATAACAAACAGCCAGAGTGTTGCCACACGTCACGATAACCGCAAGAGAACAATTAACTTTACTTTGTCTAACCAGATTATGACTGTGTCTCCCACGACAAACTTATTGTTATTAAGTATTATTTTTAGAAGTAGCTGGGTTAAATAGGATGCATCAGATGGATAAATTAACCTTAGAGTTGCATTCAGAACGAACGATGTGGCAACTTTGCCTGGCAACCGAACAATGCAACCACACATAATACGTTTATACAATGAATAAAATTGCGAACAATTTAAAAACAATATTGTTTTTTGTTTAATTCAAAATTTGTAGGTATTCTATTTAATCATTATTATTGTGTGGGGGATGTTAAACGTGCAATAGTATTATTTTTTTATAGTTGAAATGCTTCAATCAGTTGAATTGCTAAATATCGTGATTTCCGTAATTTTTCGTTCAGTTGGGTATCTGGAAAAATCGCGAAATAGCTGCGCATAAACATATGAATGCGAATACAAACACGCAGAAAACTAAAGCTTAACTTTATCATTCTCATATTTAAACAAATAAACGGTGAGTAAATATCGGTAATCAGCACCACACGGCAGCACAATGCTATGATTCAGTGGTGTCAAAGCCAGCAAGTGGCCCACATTGAATTGTCTGTGCCATGCCCTCGTTTTTTAAATTATCGAAATTACGAACAAAGCGCCGTCGCTCTTCTGCTTCTTCCATATCTGCTGCGCGGCCCAAATCCAAACAGATGAACTATGATGGACTGCTCTCACAGTTGACCGACGACAAGCTGGTGCTATTCGAGGCCAGTGGTCAGGCGGTGGTCACTTTGGTCGATGATGACGTACAGGATGGCGCCATTGAGGAGGAACAGGCAGCACCAATACAAACGATATCACATACTGCGATAGCTGCTGCCTCTGCTTCCGCCTCTGCCCCGGCCTCTGCTGCGTCAGCAACAGTGACAAGTGCAAACCTAAACCCCAAATTCGAGAATGCTTCGACAGCGACACCACAGCGCAAAATATCGACGTCATCACGTTTTATGAATGCCTTTAGTCAGCTCTATGGTGGTAACAGTAATTGCGGTCACGTGGATCAGCATAACGATGATCCAGAGCTGGCAGCGAATCGCACTCCCTCCAAGGGAGTGGAATCCAAGCTGGTGGCCATGTGGCACAATGTCAAATATGGCTGGAGCGGTAAAATGCGTCAGACAAGCTTCTCGAAGGAGCAACCCGTTTGGCTGCTAGGCCGATGCTATCATCGACGCTTTACACCACCCGTCAGCATGGAAAACTCGACCACGGAGCTGACCAGTGGTGCGGATACTACGCCGGACAATGCCACATCAGCGTATGATAGCATACCAGCGACGGCAACATCCTCATCTATATATCCCACATTGAATCCACAGCAGATCGATGAAATTGTAGTACCTCAAGAGCTGGGCATGGATGCGGCCGAGAATCAACTGACTGAGAGTCCCTGGGAAGAGGGAATTGAGGGTTTCCGACGTGACTTCTACAGCCGCATTTGGATGACCTACCGTCGCGAGTTCCCGATTATGAATGGATCCAACTATACTTCGGATTGTGGCTGGGGCTGCATGTTGCGCAGTGGCCAAATGTTACTGGCGCAGGGTCTAATCTGCCATTTCCTGGGACGCAGTAAGTAGCAACTTCTACTTTTCGAATGTTCCTATTTATGTTGACTGAATTCTCTTAAGGCTGGCGCTATGATTCGGACTCGCAGTTGCACTCGACCTATGAGGACAATATGCATAAGAAAATTATTAAGTGGTTTGGTGACAGCTCCTCGAAAAGCAGTCCCTTTTCCATACACGCACTGGTGCGTCTGGGTGAGCAGCTGGGCAAGAAACCAGGTGACTGGTATGGCCCTGCTTCGGTATCTTATCTCTTAAAGTGAGTTCCTATCAAGTGTTAGCAATCCATCATATTTTACAAAGCATTATTTCCTTAGACACGCATTGGAGCATGCAGCTCATGAAAATGCCGACTTTGACAATATTAGCGTATACGTGGCTAAGGATTGCACCAGTGAGTCATCATCTAACTTGTACCGTTTGCAACACATCATCATCATCTCTGTCTCTTGCAGTTTACATGCAAGACGTTGAGGAGCAGTGCAGCATCCCAGAACCGGCGCCCAAACCGAACGTGCCTTGGCAGCAATCAAAGAGGTGCAACAGCGGTGGTGGGACCAAACCGGAGCAGTCAAATCAACAGCATCAGCAGCACTGGAAATCCTTGATTGTACTGATACCATTACGTCTGGGCACTGATAAATTGAATCCTGTCTATGCGCACTGTTTAAAGCTGCTGCTCAGCACGGAACACTGTCTGGGCATTATTGGAGGCAAGCCAAAGCATTCGCTGTACTTTGTTGGATTCCAGGAAGACAAACTGATACATCTGGATCCGCATTACTGCCAGGAGATGGTGGATGTCAATCAAGAGACCTTCTCGATGCACTCCTTCCACTGCAAGTCGCCGCGTAAGATGAAGTCGAGTAAAATGGATCCAAGTTGCTGCATTGGTTTCTATTGTGCGACCAAAACAGATTTTGACAGTTTTGTTGAAAGCGTACAATTGGTGAGAGAAGCTGGAAATGTTTTTGAATTGATAGAGATCTATTGAAAATGTTTATCCTCCTCTTAGTACTTGCATCCGATGCGCTGTGCCTCTGGAGCTGCCATGGACAAATCTTCTGTGCCACAAACGCAACAACAACAACAGCAACCACAAGCTGATTGTATGGAAATGAATTATCCGCTATTTACATTTTCTCGAGGTCGTTGCCTGGATCATGCCCGCGATGAGATGAGCGACTCGCTCTATAAGCCACTAATTAGGCAAGTGGCGGCATTAACTCAGGAGCTGGATGGATCATCTATGCCGCAGCCTAACAGCTATGACCATGAGCAGGATGACAGCGAAAGCGAGGAGTTTGTCCTGCTCTAAGACAGCAGTTAACCACATAGAAATAAGCCATGATTGCCGCCCCCCTCTTCCTTCCCCTCGTTACTGTGCAAACTGTGTTATATTATTTTTGTTCATTAATGTTAGATAAATTGAATCGCCGTTGGTTGCTCGCTAACTCGCCCAAAACTAAACAGACGTGCATCTCAACATCAAAGACTTGGTTATTATACATTTACATACATACATACATATATTTTGCATATTTAATATTTGCTTATAATTAACATTGTGATTAATTTACAAAAAACTCAACCTTTTGTTCAAATTGTATTCATCTTATTTTGCCTTTTGCCAACAAAATATGTTCTCCATGTGGATCGTCTGAATATATCTGTATATTCCTATATTTATATATAAGTAGTTTATGTAATTGTCGGTATTATTATTTTGTAATGCGAATACTGTAATGGAATTGATTCGATTTGTCATTAATAATAGTTGCAAGAACTGTTTCGCTGCTCTCGAAAGTATTTTTTGTAGGTCTTATGTCTTAGATTTAAATTAATTTATGTTTGTCATGTAGTTGTTCGATCATTATTTAGTTCTAATCTTAATTGTACATACCCTTGAGTAAATAAATAAATATAAAATATATAGCTTTCTTAATTTCTAAATTGTGATGCATAAATTGATGAAATTTAATCTAAGTTTACACTAGATATTTAAGATATATAAAAGTACTAATTAGTACAAAGTCGAAAGAGAGATCGGTGTTATTTAGGATTTGTTTTACAGTTCCTATTGGACGAAATAGGTGGGAAAGTACACAACAAAAAAAATTTGTATTAAATCGTATGTTTCGGAGATTTCATTCAATGGTATGGTAAGAAATTAAACTAACAACAATATAGAGAATGATGCCTAAACTAATGACCAGAATCCCTAAACTCTACTATACTATAGTTACAATAAGTTGAAGATATACCCCTTATTTTTTACTTGTGTTCTTTGGCTGCCTCACGTTCCATGCGCTTTAAAAGCTTTCCCAGATTATCCCGCGCTGTTGTCGCTCGCGAGGCATTCAGACTGATGGCAGTCCTATAGGAATCAATGGCTTCTTGAACTTTATCCCAGCGATGGTAGAGCACACCGAGGTTTGTGTGATAGAGCATATTATAAGGATCCATCACAATGACCTGCTTATAAAGTGCCTCCGCTTCGACGTAGTGCTTCAGTTTGCCCAAGACATTGGCGCGTATAAACAATATGCTCGGCTCATGAGGCAATTGAATCAAGCCCTGCTCCGAGAGACGCAATGCATCCTCGTACATGGCCCGGTTATCCAGCATGGTCAGAATATTGGCCCAAGCTTTCGGTTGTCGTGGATTCACGGCAACCGCATGCTGCCAATGATGCAGTGCTTCAGCATAGCGCTGCTGCTCTAGATACAGATTGCCCATGTTATAGTAACAGACGGCATAGTTGGCCCGATACTTGAGTGCCTCCTTATAACTGTGCAGTGCCTCGTCGTACTTCTTTTGGGCCGACTGCACAATGCCCAGATTCATCCAGGCCACGGGGAAAGCAGAATAAGCACTCAATGCCGCACGAATATACTTCTCAGCCGTCAGCAGCTGGCCGTGCTCACGATACAGATTACCCAGGTTCATTAGGGCCGACTCGTACTCCGGATACAACTCGATGGCCTTGTGGTAGTGCTGAAAAGCCCTTGTGCTGTTACCCGTGTCCGTTGCGAGCCGAGCAATGTTGTAGTGCACCTTGGCGTTGTTGGGACACACCTGAAGCGCCGAGCTGAACAGTGTCTCCTCGTTGAGCCACTCTGCAGCGCGTTGACGGGTCCGTATCATCATCACGGCGAAGAGGAGCATGAGAAGCGACTGAAGCATGTTACGCCAGTAGGCTTTGTCCGCATTGTAATTGTAACAATAAAGAAATCCATAGACGGACAGCAGACAGAAGCCAATCGAGGGCACATACAATGTACGCTCAGCAATAACAAATCCGACGCGGATGATGCCCGAGGCGGGCAGGAACGGTATGACCATCAGTGCCAGGCCGAGCATTAGGCCGGCCAGACGTCGAAAATTCATCAGTGCGACCAGAATAAATGAATAGAATGCAATGACCGCCTGCAGTCGCATATCCCAAATGCTCGTCACAAGATTAACGCATCCCAAGGCCCAGTCGAAGCACAACCACTGCGGACACAGCATCAGCCAGAAGTTCATCACCAGCAGATATTGCTGCGACAGACCGCGTGTTAATAGATGCTCGTTATGTGCTATTGGATTGTCCACGGCCTTGAACTCGGGCGACTCGAAATTCTGCCACCAGAGACGTGCCACCACGAGGAATACAGTGCCGAGAAGGTAACATAGATAGCGTAGTCGAGTGGTGATTACTTTATGCTGTAGTTTACGCGGTAGCATGTAGGTGCCATTCTGAAAGTAGTCCAGCGTGGCACATGACAGTGGTATGGTCACTGCCGACTCCTTGAACAGCATGCCAATGGCCGTAAGCACCAAGATTAGGACAACACTGCTGGCGCCTCGCTTGTCCACGCTGGCAACCGTTAACAGCAGACAGAGCAAGTGTATCAAACCAAACATTAGCTCGGCGCGACCAACAACACCAGAGACCGCTTCAGTATGTACTGGATGAGCGGCGAACAGTGCTGCCGAAATGGTTGCCCAGCGCTCAATGTCGATTGCTTCGACGTACAGCGATCTTACCAGACGCCACATGAGCAGCGTGTTGACGCAGTGCAGCAACAGATTGAGGAACTTCATATGGGCGGCATTTAAGCCAAGGAGCGCGTACTCATAGTGAAACATGAGCGTAGTCAGTGGTCGAAATGATTTGTGCGAATCCGCGCTTAGGAGCGGAGCTCCCCAGAAGTCGTGGCTGAAGATGGCCGTCCAGTTGGTGGGCAAAGCGTTAACATTCCTGTTTTTAACAATAGCTACGGTGTCGTCAAACACAAACTTGGCTCCACTCAAGCCTCCATATCCGTAGCAGATTAAGCACATCAACACCAATATCGACTGGCACACCAGACTGTGTAGAGTCGAACTGTGGCGCAGATCTATGCTCATGTTGTCAAATATTGCACTATTTGCCAATTTAATTCAATTCCTTAGTTTGTATACAATATTTTCAGTGACAGCACCGGCAGCTAGTGATCAGTGTTGCCATTTTAGCAATTTTATTGCTACGCTTAGCACATTTTTAATTGCAAAAGCTACAAAAATTGTCAACGTGCTATTTAGCTAGAAATCTAGCAATTTTAAAAAACTATTTAGCTACTGCCATTTTTTTTAATTGCTAGATTTAGAAATTTTATAGCTACAAAAGCTTGGAACTTATATATTATGCTACGAGAAAATCCATTTAGTTGAATGAGAGAATTATTTCAACAGCACAACGTTTTAGCTTTTTTTATCAATATTTCTTTTTAATTTAGCAATTGTAACCCACAATATTCTGACAACACTGCTATTGATGCAAGAACATTGAATTACTATCGATAATAGCGAGGTTGTTTTCGAGAGTCGATAGTTAAATAGCGAAGTTTTCAAGCGAAGTCAAGGCGTTGCCGTTCACATGCTTACGCCAAAATCAGCTGTTGTGGGCCACTGCAAATGCAATTTGTAACAATAAACAGATTATAAATATTCTACAAAATGTCTGAGGAAATAGTTTTTGATTGCTTGCATGCCGAAATAGTTAACTACTGCCTGGATGCCAGTAAGGTAAGTGCGATAAAAAACATTGCTTCTTTTTTTACGTTACGGTCGCGCTCTTCGCAGGATCAACATGATTTGGCCACTTTGGAGTACATTGGCTTCACAACTGGCTATCGCTTGATTGAACGTCTTACACGGGATGGCACGCGCTTCAAGGATGAACTGGAAACCATGAAGTTCATTTGCACAGATTTTTGGACTCTGATCTATAAGAAACAAGTGGACAATTTACGTACAAACAATCACGGTATGTACGTCGTCCAGGACAAGGCATTCCGTTTCCTTACACGCATCTCTCCGGGCGCCAAACAACTGGAGCAAGCTCCCAAGTTTGTGGCCTTCACCTGTGGCCTGGTGCGTGGCGCTCTCAGTAATCTTGGCATCAACAGCACCGTGACTGCGGAAGTACAGACAATACCGGCATGTAGATTTCACATAGAGGTCAACAGGAATTAGGCACATACTAATATTATTATTATTATTAAATTACATATTATTCCAATTTCTTATAAATTGCCACAACATTATGTTCAGTCCAATCGATTAGCGCATGCAACGCCCACCAATTGTTGGATAATTCGGGTTGCAACGGATTGGGATCCGTGTGTATGCCAAAACCTGGCTCTGGGCCTATCAATATAATCCAAATTCCTTCAAATACGTTAAGATAATCCAGAAAGGCTCTGCGATTGTTAAAGTAACAAAAGAGCAAGGCACTCGGCATTAACCCGGAACAACAGTCGCTCAAGAAGCTGGCATTCAAACTCGATCTCGAGTCAATGGTCTCTGCATTCTCAATGTAGTTTAGAGGTATAAAGCTTCGAACGGCATACTTGCTACGCCACCAGTTGGGATCTCTTTCCAGTCCACAAATCCGTAACTTCTCGCCACCAACAGCAGATATTAGCCATTCCAGAAGTCCACTGCCGCAACCGATGCTTAAAACTGTTTGTAGTCCAAGATGATCCAGTTTTTGGTGGAATTTTGTTAAGTCCGATGCTGTAGGCCAAATCCAGAGCAGTTTCCGCTTCAGCTGCTGATCCAAAGTGTTGCCAAAAACAAGCAATTTTCGCCAGTTCTTTTTGGCTTCATCTCCAGCAGTCAGGTTATATATTTCTTGAAGCGCGGCTAGTTCCGATTGCTCGTCCCACATATTGAATACTGCTTACCAATATGATTTGGTTATTGAATTGACGTCGACGCTGAAAATATGGCAAACAGCCAGTATTCGATTTGGCTATATATAACCAGCTGTGACGTCTAACCGACGCGGAACCGATCTCTTTATGTGTATATATAGAATTTGACAAAGGTCTGATCAGTTCATAAAGGTCCCATTTGGGCCAAATTAATTAATGTGCTCGTTGTCGTAAGAATTGGCAAGAATGAAATTCTTGCGCCAATGGCGTTCGCTAAAATTGGAGCTGCCATGGACGGGAACACGTTGAAGTTGCGGCTCTGTGTGGCATTGTGGCATCGTCACTTGCTGCACATCTGTCGTGGCAACTGCAAGGTCCATGTCCATGCCGTTGGTCAGCTCATTGGAATACTCCTCATTGTCCAAATCTAATATGATTTTCCGATAGAGTTTAACGTTCTCGTTTTGCATTTTATCGGGCAGCGACGGTGCCACAACTGTTTCCTTTTCCAGCTCAACCTCGGGCTGTGATATGGCCACTTTCACGGGCTCCACATTGCCCACACTCTGGATGACGCTGTTGTAGCGTACAGTTTGCACTGGCTCCGTTGGAGCTGCATTAACCTGAATGATTGACTTTGCACCTATGATCTGCACACCAGATTCGAACTGAACTCCTGGATGCATGGATCGCAGATGCCTCAGCATGTTGTCCCTCCGATTGACGCTGACATCGCACTGAGTGCAGCGGTAACGTTCCGTCGCGGAATGCTGCTTAATGTGCCGAGTAAGTGCGTCCACATCATTGAAAGTCTTGTAGCATTGGGGGCAGGAGTGACGGGCACGTTTGGTGTGACGCTTTTGGTGCAACCTGAGTGTGGACTGGCGTAGAAAGGATTTCTTACACACAGGACAGCTGTATCTGGTGCTGTTCTGATCGTGCTTCAGTCTGTGCTGCTTCAAATTGGCCTTGGTTAGATAGCGGTTTGAGCAGGTATCGCATTTGTAGGGCAAGTTATCACTATCACCACTGTGGATCACTTTGTGTGTGGCTAGCGTCTTTTGGGTGCGGAATAATCTTGGACACTGTTGGCAGGCAAATGCATCGGGCTTATGGATGTGCATGTGACGCTGCAACACGAGCTTTTGCAGGAAGACTTTGTCACAAACATTGCAACTGAAACTCGGATTATTTCCATGGCTGTTCACATGATACTTCAGATGGGAGCGAGAAGCAAAGCGCTGATAAGGCAGTTAAAGAAAGCATTAGATAATAAAAGACTTGGATGTACTTCAATCTACAACTTACGCGATTGCATTGCGTGCAACCGAATTTCTTGAGCGTCTCATTGCCACAGGAGCGATGGTAATACTGCTGGGTGCGACTGCGGAACGACTTGTTGCACACGTTGCAGTAATAGCCCTGGGTCGTGGCAGTTATATGATTACCACTAATGGTGTCAGTCAGCTGCTTCTCGGATTCAGGCTGCAGTAAAACATCAACTGTTGATATTCCACTTGCCACTTTGCACTCCGAACAGTCGGTAACATCTGCCAGCAGACACGAGCGGCATTTACTGTGACCACAAGTGTCTGTCACTAAACGATTCTGTCCAGTTGCTTCGCAGTTGCATCGAGGACACCTGCTCATGTTAAAGGAGGAGCACAGTTTGGATCCTCAAATCAAAACAAAGAGACGCAAGCAATTTGCTTGTTGTACTGTGTGTCAACAATGCCATTCAAACAGATGCGTTTTAAATTTGAGTCACTTCGTTCAGAACAAGTTCAATTGAGCGAGTCATTCAAATCAAAGAGCGAAGTCTTCAGTCACTCATGAACTATATTGTTCATTTATTCAGTTAAAATTATGTGTTCTTATGATTTAAACTTTTTTGCACAGCTACAATAAGTTTAAATGAAAGCTTAAGTTATTTGAAAAGCCCTGAATCGACGGCCGTAATTTTAGATTGATATTGTTAAATAAGCCACTTAACTGGCTACGCAAACTGAACTCAACTTCCCAATACTAGACACCGGCGTTTTGATGTACTGTGAATACTGTCATTCAAACAGATACGTATTTAGCAGTCAGCATTTAACGTAAACAATAAAATACAATTTCTGGGCGGTTAAAACCTCGTTAATTTTATTCCTATTTTAGAAAAAAGACAAGTGTTTGCCATGAATTTTATTAATGATATTGATAATATGAAAAAGTGCATTGTTGAGAACACCGAGTACATGAAATCATTTGAAGGTACTGGAGATACACTTCGAGATGAGCTTAAGAAGTTCAACGATGAAATACTGGAGAAGCGTTTGGCAATGGGCGAAACTCTAATTCGCTTGAAAACCAAACAGAAACGTCTTGATCAAATTCTAGAAATGGCCGGCAATGACAGCGATACCCTGCAACAATTTGAAAAGAAGTATGCCGACTTGAATGCATCTGAAGCACAAAAACGTTCTAATATCAAGCTAACGTCTGAGTACAAAGAGTTTAAAGATGAATTAGTTGGTAATGTGAATGCTTCAACCGCCATCGGATCTAATGGAAACATGGAAGCTGAAATCATGGAAATTGTGGAAACCGGTGACACGGCTTGCTCAATGTATGATCCATGGACCAAGGGACTCATGTTGAATCCCATGCGAAACATCAAGTGTGGTCATCACTACGATCGTGATTCCGTGATGTCTGTCATTAAGAATAACATGAGCGTACGTTGTCCAGTTGTTGGCTGTGCAACTAAAAGCTACATTCAACCGAATCATCTTCAAGCCGATCTGACATTGCAGCAAAAGATCAATGATCATAAAGCCGAACAGGAAGCCTCTTTATCCTCCGAAGACGACGAAGATTAACAAAACAATCGCTGATTATGTTAGCTTATTGAAACAACTTATAAAAATATATTCCTAATGTAATATTATTTTGTTATTCTTAAATCTATCATGTATCTGCAGAAAACTTTAAATATACTAGTATAATAAATTGAGATACTTTAGACTTTACTCCATTATGTTTTCCAAATCTAATGCAGCAACATGACCTGGAAACAGATGCGCCTTTTGCATAGGAACTTGTACGAAATAACGATCGCAGAACTTTGGGTTACGCCTGCTCAGAACTTCATTAAGTATTATTTCATAGCTGACTTTTTTCGTTATCAGCAACCGACGAGAGTCACCTGCACCGTAGCTATTGGAACGTAGACCAAATTTACTAGCAACTCTAAAAAGAAAGGAGTTTAGAATCTGGACTAGAAGTAAAACCAAACTATTTGCTTACTGATGGAAAGCGGCGCGTTCTTCCTTTGAGAAAGTAGGCTCAAACTGCATATCCCGCATATCATCCGAATTAACGTAGTTCTCGATAAGCTTATTATAATCAGCCAAGTTGGCATGCGGATCATTGGAGCCTAAGCCCATGCGATTGTTTTTAAGCAGGTAACTGAAAATCAATCGAGAATTGAGACTTGAAGGAGGCTGCAAAGTTAAGGGTCTTAAACACCTACCCCACGGGCTCCTCGCGTCCTTGTTTTAAGCGACCCAAGCCGCCACCAGACCAGCCCATTAAACGCATCATATGATAGCCTTTGTTGTTTCTATCCAACTTGGGTTCACCCAAATTGTCAGCCGACTGCTTGGTCACATTAATGTTGACACCATGTTTGCTCTTCTCGACTATGATGGTTTCACGGCTTGCATTGAGCTACAAAAACAGAGATGTCGTTCATGTTCCAACTACAAATCACATTCCTACCTTAATGCTATAGCAGTGGGTTTGTAGAAAGAGGATAGCTTGCTTATATGCGGCCAACTTGGCTGCCTTTAGGTTCTCGCCACTGCCCGTTGCAATCACTTGATCGTTCACAAGGATCTCTGCCATTTTGGAGGTGTCATCTACAGGCTGGGCTTCACTTGGTCGTTCTTCGTACTTTGTTTTGCTTGTGGTGCACGAGTTACGCAGACAGCTACGTCCACCAGTGAGATAAATGACAAGATTACCAAAACGTAATCCATCAAAGAGATTTATTGGCTCACCGCCGCCGAAGCACAGCCGGTCTCGGCTGCCGCTGTTTGTATGCACCTGCACCTGCATCTGTATCTGTGGCCTGGTTGCAGCTGCACCTTTGCGCCCTAGTTTGGAATGTTTGGAATAAGCACGGTTTTGTGGTCTCAAGCTCATATATTTACTAGTGTTATAAATCATTTTCTGCCGTCCTATACATATCATTATTTATTATTGTTCCTTCTACCTTTGGCCCGCTGTTCCGCTGCGTCCGAAGCAGAGACAAACGTTCGCTTCAAGCGTAAGGCACGATTCTTCCGGAACTCTTCGGCAATATCTTTGGACATCTCGGCGACCAGCAACATGGTATCTTTGGGATATTTGCAGCCCATGAATTCCATGTTGATAAATGTTTGTGCCAGGCATACTAAGCGCTCCTCATCGAAACGATCTTTATGGGCAAGCATGAAATCACGACGCAGTTCCCAGTGCTCTTCACTTTCATATTCCGTTCGATAGTCCTCCACATCCCAGTCGCTTGAAAATTCACCAGTCACCTCTGTTGACGATTTCTTTGATTTTTTGTGCTTCTTGGTCTGCTCCGAAGTACTCGGCGTGTCGATATCTTCAACTTTTTGTCGCTTAGCTATTGTTGCCATTTTCGTGTGTGTTTAATTTATATATTTGTATATATAAATATTTATTTATTTTTTTCTACAACAAAACGAACCAAGCACGCTTTAATGCACGATTGAATGCCATTAATCGGCATTCACAGGTAAGCGCAACTTATTGCTTATCGATAACAGGCGACCAGTGCTCTCTCTTTGCCAACCTTCTCGTAGTGCCCGTGTTGTGTAGCGCTTCGATATCGCCAGCCGCCCGTGTTGTGTGTGTGTTTTAATTTCCTGGTTTATTCATGATTTTTTGTTAATTTTAATTTAGTGAACACAGTGACGATACAAGTTGTAGGAGTCTTTTGCTAAAACGTGCATGTCTTTAGCTGCAAGTTTCATCGTCGCCTCGTAGAACGCATAAGCAGCGCAGCAGCAGGAACTGCCAACATGAGCATACCCAACGAATACATTGCAAAAACGGAAGATGTGGCTGAACAGGTAATTCTTTTAGGATCATAAACCGTGAAAGTGGCATTCGACCTCACTAAAGGCCAATCAGAGCCACTTGCAAATGGTTATGCACCCATTTATAGCCATTTAAAACGGCCAATAGTTGTAGCACAACTAAAGCAAAAGCAATAGAAAACTGCCAACGTCATCCAAACGCGGCAAAGTTCGAAGCTCAAGTGCAGCGTAATTGGCTGGTACTGACCACCAAATGAGACCTTTAAAGTCTTTACCATTACAGATCAACTTGTCTTAAATTTTGGGTGCCAACTTGTCAAATGCAGCTGTCGGTTCAAAATTCATATCTAATTGGCAATTGTTAAGGGTACGCCATATGCGCTTCTCTATCTGCTAGTATGTGTGTGTGAGTGTATATGAATATGCGAGGCCTATGCAAGTGAAAGTGGTGAGAGTGAGCGGCAACAACAACATCGCCAAGTTCGAGTTCCGTAATAAGTTTTGGGGAATGGAAATTGTTTAATACTAGCTCGCTTTTCAATTTACACGCATACACATCATTTATATGTGAGTGTGTTTGTGTGCCGTGTCAGCGTGTGTGATTTTACATAAGTATTTACATATATTCAAATTATGCCATGAGAGATCGAACCAGACATCAAAACCCGTTACAAATAAAAGAGCGCACAGATAACGAATGGCAACGAAGAGAAGCTGAGAGACACGTCATTCTCCGTCTGCTGTCTTGCCAAATCAACACTGTCTTTCGAAAAAGCCACGCTCTAGTCTATTGTAAATTAGAAACTCTTATCATATTAAAACTGAGTGGATGTCCATCTTATCAAAATTCATACCTTTTACTCTCTTATCACTACACCGACACAAGGGCACTTTACGCATATTTCTACTATCTCCAAACTCCAATTATAACATTAATAGATAGAGCCATTTGTATATTGAGGCAATCTTAAGAACTCAACTGGGGAAACTCCAATGTACATTATTAGTTGTATTATACAACTTGTATATATTATTAATTTCTCCATCAGTTTAAAATATTATAGATTTATCTTGTTTCTGTATACATATATCTGACCGCTCTCTTATAAATATTGATGCGTATAGTTGAGCAGTAGAAACCCGTGATTAAATTGAGAAAAGCTCTGTTTCTCTTGTTATTTGTTTGCTTATCCATATTTTTTTTTTTGGCTTAAAACTCCATTAAAAATATTGATATTATAAATATTATAAATTTATCTTATCTCAGCTTTCTTAAAAATATTGATACTTATAGTATTGCTTAAGTTCGGAAGTCTTGAAAATCAATTAAGAAAGTTCGCTTTTGCTTCGATGCTGATATTGCTAAGACAATAACTAATCTTAAAATCTATTAAAAATTTGCTTTTTCCTTAATGTAGGTTATCAAGCGCGGCAAAAATGTATTGCCAACTGTTGCGCGACTCTGTCTCATTGCCACCTTCTTCGAGGATGGCCTGCGCATGTATTTCCAATGGAACGAGCAGCGCGAATATATGGACATGAGCTGGGGATGTGGCAAGTTTCTGGCAACCGTTTTTGTGCTGACCAATCTGTTTGGACAGCTCGGTGGCTGCGGTATGGTCATGGCTAGATTCAAGGTTGACATTGCTGTCGGTCTGCTCTTCTTCATTGTAGTACTACAGGTAAATCTCATATTATCTAACTTACATTAACACCTTAAGCTTCTTATAAACTCTGTTTAATTTTGTAGACAATAGCCTACTCCATTCTGTGGGACTTCCAGTTCTTGCTACGTAACTTTGCATTGATCGGCGCCCTGCTCCTTGTGCTTGCCGAGGCCAGAATCGAAGGACGCAGTTTATTTGCAGGCGTGCCATCTCTGGGTGATAATAAACCCAAGAATTTCATGCAGTTGGCCGGCCGCATTCTGTTGGCATTCATGTTCATTACGCTAATTCGTTTCGAATTGAGTGTGTGGAATGTTATTCAGGATATTATTGGCTCCACATTGATGGTTCTTGTTGTGCTTGGCTACAAGACAAAGTTGTCTGCGTTAATTTTGGTCGCGTTACTGACTGTTCTCAATCTGTACCATAATGCTTGGTGGACTATTCCGTCGTACAAACCGCTCAGGGATTTCTTGAAATATGACTTTTTCCAGGTAATTCTAAATGACATTTTGTTTTCTCTAACGTTTGATTTTTATTAAACAATGTATGTATTTCAGACCCTATCTGTTATTGGTGGCTTACTCATGATTGTGTCCTTGGGCCCCGGTGGTGTCTCCATGGATGAGCACAAGAAGAAGTGGTAGAACTTCTAGAAATCGCTAAAAACAAAAGAATTGACTTTTATTGCGATTAATTTTTACTGCAAAAGATTTAGTTAGAAATACCATAAAATGGAACAACAGGAGCAAAAGCACAACAACACATAAAATAATTGACTTATTGATAAAAAATAATGAAAGGGACTTCCGCAATATCCAGGCTAATCCATTATGGCCCACCAACAAACATTCGCGCACGTTCAACGACAAACTTCGTATACATATAAGACATTTCGTTTTGTACATAAAACATGGCGATTTAATGCCTCTAATGAGAGACATTAACTGATTTTATATTCATTATCTGTCCACCACCAACATATAATTTTTGCAATTTTTTTATTTGTACTTTTTCGCCCTTCACATAAGTTGTAATATTGTGGTTTGCGTTTGTTGTTTGACAGAAGTTCGATTATGATAACGGTGTATAAAATATGATGAATTGTACCAATTGACGATAATTTGTTTCTTTCGTTTATAAGCAAAAGTGTAATAGAATTTAATTGTAACATTTTAATAAAGAAAAAAACAAGTAAAAAATTTATAACTCAAATTTTATTTTGAAAAAATCGCTCAAAAATTTAAAACTTGAAATTATTGCACTGTGAATATTAATATATACATATATTTTTTATGAACTTTAAAGTAAAATAATCAAATTAATATTAAAAAAAAAAAATTATATATCTAATCTAAAACTAGATAGCTGCAAATTTAAACTTTAAACTGTGTCTGAATGTATTTCAAATATATCCGTAGAACTTTAGTTTCTCTTTATTTTTAACATTAAATTCTAACAGTAATGCTTAATTCTGAAGCGTCCATGATGCTAGCTGTACAGATATCCAGAAGATCCCTTGCGGAACTAGTACTTGCTTCCTACGATACTTTGCACAGTGGGCAGTCTGCTCATTTTGCGTTTCAAAAATCATCTGGTGAACCATTACAGGAATTTTAAAATTTAAAAAGCGTTTGAAGCAGCTTGAAAATAAGATCTGATGAAGGCTGCTTACGTTAAAAACTTATAATCAGTTTTTGCTCTTGCTTCGACTTCGAAAATATCTAAAGTCGATGTTAAAGTCAAAGCAAATATCAAACATGTTTTGAACAGTTTTTAAAAACTTATTATAACTTTTCATATATTTTGCTTTTGTTTTTGCTTCGTCTTTTAAATATTTGCAGTCGAAGTCAAAGTCAAAGCAGAAGATCAAACAGTCGACTGTTGTAATTTGAAACAGTCGACTTTTCTGTGTTAAACAGTCTATTGTTTTCTAATTTTGCTGCTGCTTATAATAAGAAAACAGTCCACAGTTAAAAATACAAAAGTTGACTGTTTTAACTAACAACAGTCGACTGTTTGATTTTCGCTTCGACTTTAACTTCGACTTCAGATTTGTTAGAAGTCTAAACAAAAACAACAGTTTATTTTTAAGTAGTTAGAAACAGTCAAAGCAGAAATAAGTCATAACAAGTCGAATTTTGCTGCTTTAACTGTAGCACTACTTTTTTCATACAGACATTTTTTGTATTTTTTTTTTTTGTTGAACTTGCCTGTATAATGAATCTAACAAAATAAAAACCTCCGCACGAAGTTAAAAGTCTAGTGACGAAAGTCTAGAGGTCCCAAAATTTCTGATATCTAATTTTCTGACGAACCATATTCAATTTGATATCTAAATTATATAAAAATTATAATTATTAATAAAAATAGATCGGGTTAAAAGAATATTGTATTTTTTCGCAATGTGCCAGATTTTTATTTCTAATTATACTAAATAAATGAAAATAATTACAAAAGTCCCCAATGGCGTCATTAGCTGCAATCATTTTAATTTTGTCCCTTCCACTTACACCCCCTTATCTAATTAACCTGGTGAGTTAGCAAAAGTTTTAGTATGCCATTTTCTTAGTTAGGACCTAACCCTTCGATCGGTATTTAACTCGATCTGCTACATCTGAACAGTCGTATCAAATTTTCCATATTAGCTGTATATATTGTTAGTCGCCTTTCGCACCGTTCGTGCTGCTTTCGTCACTAACGCGAACTGCCGTCCGCAGTGATTATAAACTATCTTTCTACTTAATCGCAGTAAGATCGGCTATACAGAACGGCAGTAATGGCAATACAAGCTCCTAAAAGTATGTAACGGGTATTTCGATGGTCGGGGTCTCGGCCATAGCCTTTCCGACTAGTTTTTTCTTTGACGGTCAAAATGCCTACAAGGTTACACTATTGCCCACATTTTGGAAGAAAAAATGTTTCTGGCTGGAAAGCATCGAAAAAGACAAAAATTGAGATGCTAAATGACTAACAAAATATTGCTAAAAAACTAAATAAATGTAAATTGTGTGGCTCTACAGATTGTGATCACAGTGTAACCGCAATTGGCTGAAAAGTAATTTTTGAGTGCTAATACAAAAACAGATGAATATGCATTTGAAGGCGCCACATTTCCGGATTTTTAAATTTTTCTAGCATCGACCTTTGAAAATAGACAGAAATAGCTATAAAATAGCTAAGATAGATTGCGTTTAATGTGAATGGCAAATTCACCGAGTACGAAAAAGAATCTTCGACAAAACAATCGTCTGGCGGAAACTTGAACGATTTGTTGATACAGCAAAATGCACTTGCAGAAAATCCAGGCAAAAGTCATTATTATTCAAAAACAATGTAGACTTTGGTATTAATAATTTTATTTTCGCAACAGATAACACCAATATCTGTGCCAATTTACGAACTGCCTGAATTCTTGTGTGTGGAAACTAAGTGCATTACCCCGAAATTTGCAATGGAAAACAATATTCAAGGGGTTTCAAATATCACCAGAAGTCTGGCGAATAAGCTACAGGATGATAAAAGTGAAATAGACAATAGTAAACCAACCACACAGCTGGCTCAATCCGCAAAAATCGAACCAGAAAAGAATCCCTGCCGTGAAAGATCGGTGCAAGTGAATCTGAACCCAACAGTTGACGTGGAAGTGCAATGTCAAAGGGACTCGTCCGATGAATGGGAACTTGCAAATGATTTATTAGCCAAGTCGACAGAAACCAATGAGAGCGAAGAGAGAGAAAACGAAGGCAAATTTCTTGAGTATGCTAGCCAACATACGGAAATGTTTCCCAATGGAATGCTGGAGTGTTTGGTGTGTGGCGAGATCGCCAACTCCTTGCAGGAGCAGCACAGCCATATGACAGTGCACTTTGGACCGCAAGCACTTTGTTCAGGCTGTGGAAAGATGGTCGAGAGTCAAAGTTTAATAGGTCAGCACAATTATAGTTGCCTGGCTCGTGTCAACGCCAAGTCAAGACCAATTATAAACATGCAATGTCCACATCTGCACTGCAGTGTGACGGCCAATTCAAAGCGAGAGCTTACTAGACACTTAAGCAAACACCTGGGCATTAATTCGTATTATTGCCTGCAGTGTCGCAAGAGTTTCAGCTCAGTTACACAGTTCCTGGTACATCGCCTGAGGGAAGCTGCCTGTTCCAAGGCGAAGCACATTTACCTGGCCAAGAACATCTCACAATGGCGTAAGAAATCGAATCCAAAACGTTGCACTGTTTGCCTCAAACAATTTAGTAGCACACGGAATTGTGTGTGGCACAAGAGACGTTGCATCTTGGCCAATTACAGGCGCTTGAAGAAGCTACTGAAACCACTATGTAAATTCTAATTTTAATTCGTGTTTATTTATGTGAATAATAACAATAAAAATGATCGTTTATGACGCCTGCACACCATGTGCCTTCTTTAATCCTTGGTAAAGCTGTAGCTTCTCTAGGTTGAGCTCCTTTAGTGTTTGAACCGCCAACTCCAGTTGCACCTTCTTCAGCGCATGTTCACTGCCAATGTATTGCTCAATGAACTTTAAGCTAATCTCATCGGCAGCGAAATCCTGCTCACTTTTACCAATCGCTGTTTGTATTTCATCCTGGATGCCCTTCTCATTCGGTTTCCTGAGGTAGCTGCGCAGTTCAGCGAGTGCTTTCTGGTCTGGAGCCGGCTGCAATGCATTCAATTCATTGAGCGTCTGTTTGTAATCCACCGGCACTTTGTGCAACTTGTAGCTCAACGCAATCAGCTCGACAGCATTACTCAGATAATCCCGGCGTATCATATCATATAGGAGATCGTCAATGCAACGATGCCAGGCATAGAAAAAGGCCATGGGTCCAAAGTGACGAGTAGATCGCAACAAGTCAAACTGCTTTGTTTCATTCAAGTGCTCAAATACCTTGGCTGAAATGTTGTGAAACTCCGACTCGTAGGGTTCATATTGGACTGTGAGACGATCCAGCACAAATTCGTATTTGTTATCATCTAGACACCTTTGGAATAGTTGCTCGTCGCTGAACATGCGCGGCGTATAGGATTTGCGACCGTCGAGCGGGAAATATAGCTGGTTCATCCGCTTCGTGATGTCCAGCGATGCGTAAGCCAAGGTGCCGTCCACATCGCGAACAACCACTTTTCGCTGCGAGTGCTGTAGACCAAATGTGATGTCCGTAAAGACATATTTGGTTGTGGCAAAGTCTTTCAAAGCCGGATCCTTCGATATGATGCGTTCAGTGTCTTGCTTGACTTGAACGACGGGCGGCATTTGCAGTAATTTCTTGGCTTTCTCAATAGTATGATCAAACTCTCTTTCCAGCTGAGCGGTGGTCATAAACTTGGTCTCCGTACTGTTGTCAGCCACTGTACGCTTTCGGAACACTTTATCCAGCTGCAGTTGCGTCATGGACTGAAGCAGCCGCTGTGTTTCGGCATCTGTGAACAACGGCTGGGGATCTTTCTCATATTGTAGGGTTGAATTCTTTAGAGCCGTATCCGAAAGTTGGCGTCGCTGCTGCTCCACACCTAGCTGAAGCCGTTGCAAAGCATTCAGTTTGCGGATATGCCTTAATAAAGACATTTTAATTCAATAATAATAATTCCGCAAAACAGCGAACACACACGAGACAAGAACAGTGCTGTGAAGTTGCACAGCTATCGCACCTCTGCAGCACTGAAACTATCGATAGGCCAACAGGTTTAATCGTCTTCAATGGAATTATCTATCAGCTGTTTGCGCGTCCCTGGGAATAGCAAATGAAGAAGAATTTGGACAGGTTTGACGTGCTGTTTTCATTTTCGGCAAATAGTTGAGTTTTAAAATATATAGGGCTTGAAAGGAGATACAAATATGCATAGTGTACACAACGCTTCTGTTGCTGCGCAAAAGCGACGCTTATCGGAAAGCGAATGTAAGCAAGCGGACGTGCCCCAGCCCGTGCAGGAGACGCTGGAATCGAAACAATGCAAAACAGATTATCAGCAGGAGCTGGAGCAGGAGCAGGTTGTTGTTGTGCAAAAGAGACGCTTCTCGCAAAGCGAATTGAAGCCGGCGGACCTGGCCCAGCCCGTGCAGGAGCAGCCAGAGCCGAAACAACGCAAAACAGAGCATCAGCAGGTGCTGAAGTCGCATGACCACAATCTGCTTAGCTTCTGCAATGAGTTGCTATTCGAGATATTTAAGTATCTGGACTCTTCATCCATAATGGCGATGATGCTGTAAGAAATCAACACAGTCCACACCAATAGTATTTACTATTTGGGTATTTTCTTTGTATTGGTAGTGTTTCACCCCGTTTTGAAAGTTTGCTCCTGGACCATCGTTTCTGGCATAATATCGATACGAGCAAGGCGCCGCTGCCGTTTGGCATATTGGAGGAGATACTCGGACGTGCCACAGAAAAGACGCACACAATCAAAATATGCGGTCCACCTTCCTCTCAGCATGTTTCCGGCGAGTTCAAGCAATTTACATGCACCCTCACATCTATATTTCCGAAGGTGTCCACACAATTGCGAGTTTTGGAGCTACAGGGTGTTAGCTTGGATTTCGAATATGTAAGAAACTATACGTTATATTTATCAAGTAATTTGCAATTATAAAATTTCTTTAATTTAGATACACATATCGGAATTCCCAGCATCATTAAAGCGCTTAACTCTAAAGGATTGTAGTGTTAAAGTTGGAGATCATGTCAAGAGTATATTTCACACGATAGAGAAGCAATTGATTAACCTGGAGGTGACTAATTTGCTAATTTGAATTTCAACTGAAGTCTAAATAATTTTTACTCATTTAGGATTTGAGCATTGAAGATAACAGTTGGTTTGAACCCTACTACATTATGGCACTCTCGAAATTGCCCTCCTTGCGTCGGCTAAGTCTAAAGGGCTGTCAGAGTTTGTGCAAATTTGTACCTTATGGAAGCATGGCTGCCCGATTTGGGTTTCAAAAACTAGAGGTTTGTTAAAATATACTGCTAACTTAATGATTACCGCGTTTACCTCTCACATATATCATTCAATAGGTGCTTGACCTGCGTTTAACTCCTATCAACAATGCAGATCTTCAGTGCTTCAGTGCTATTGAAACTCTTAGGGAACTACTACTGGAATCTCCACCCAATCTACCACAGGAGGCGACATTGCCAGCGAAGACTTTTAATGGTACTGGCAATGAGGAACCTAATCCCACCCAGCCAGATCATCATAAAATACTTAGTGATGACGAGCCTTCAACATCGCGAGCCGCCATGGAACATTTGCGCGCCTGTAAAATTGCGCAGGGTAATGAAACCACAACAGATTCTCAAAAGCCACAAAGCGATACATTTACTTCGGACAATTGCAATGAGAGAAAGGATGGCAATGATATGAAGCGTTCATCCTCATCAGCAAGACTGCTGATGAGACGCGGTTCATCAGAGTCCGACGATGAGGATACATCGTCGACATCAGCGTCTTCCTCCGACAAATCTGATAATCCTTCATCACATAGCAATGGGATAAGCACTGCTGCCGGTGCATCAGTTCAGTCTCAGCTTGTTCTTATAGCACTACCAAGTGTTGCTCGTGATCGATCGCCACCGCCAGCACAGAACGCCGAGAACGCTGAGAATCCTGAGCCCGCTGCAGCAGCTGGAGCAGCCACTCCTCGCGCCTACATTTATGTACAGAATGGTGCACCTCCCGAAAGTCCACGACCACGTGCAATGGCTTCCATTTTGGAACAAGTGGCGGATCCGCTAATCACATTACACGGAAATTGTCCGGCTTACAGTCGGTTTCTTCCACGTCGTGATCAGGTGATCTACATGAATCCACAGGCCATGGCAGAGCCAATGCTCGTCATGCATCCACGTCGCCACCGAGCACAGGCTCGAGGCAACTTCGAGCAGGTTGTTCAACATCCAATGTTTTGGAACATGCTGGACCCCCTTGACAGGGAATATGCCCGTCGTCGCAGCAGTCGTCCACACTCGAGTTCACTGCCGACGCATTACTTCGTTTCAGATCGAGCTATCTACAGTTTCGGTCGGCCTACTAATCCTGTTCAGGCCGACGTCGTTTGGATACGCAACTCACCTCGGTGCGCCAACAATCGGCTTGAACGCATCTCGCTACGAAACTATCCATACATCACAAACTATACGCTGGAGCATTTGGTTCAGTGTTCACCGAATCTAAGATACATTGATGTGAGTGGAACGAGCATCACGATGTTGGGCTTACGTATCTTTATTAAGTTGAAGCCACACTGTGAAGTGATTGCCACGCATTTAACAACGAGTGAGCAGCAGCCAGAGACTGAAGAACTTGTTAAATCCGAGCAAGAAACGGAACAAGATCCAAGCGAGAATTGCAGCATTGACAATGATGAGAAGCAGCATCAGCAGCAGCAGCAACAACCACAACAACAACAACAACAACAACAACAGCCACCTTCTCAGTCTTCTCAGCAACCTGACGAGCAGTAGAATTTTTACCCCATGCACGGTACCCTTCCTGAAATTCTTTAAATATCCCTCGCTTGATTAACCATTCTATTTTACAATGGCGTAGACAAGTTAACGAGCCCGTCATATTGGAGCTGTGTTGGCCCCTTTCTGTCTACATGTCAAGGCTTGTAGCACAGAGTTATTTAGTATTATGTTTGGAACAATGTACTATATGTCTGCTTAATGGAATGTATAAAACTACTTGTTAAGCATTAAACGATAAACCTTTTTTGGAATTGAAAATTGGATGAAATGTTTATTTGGTAGCCGTTGTGTGAGTTGAATAAACAATTGTTCAATTTCGTTTTCCACTTAAATGCAATTAGAACTTGAAAATGTGTCGAAAACTCAGATGACTTGTATTATTTCTCATATGCTATGTGTATTTTGGGTTACTTGTCGTTTTCATTGGTCGAGGACTCCTCCTCGCCCCCCTCTACATCCGATTCGTCATCGCTTTCGGACTCTGTATCTGAACCATCTGTGCTCTGGCAATCTGCTATTTCTCCAGTAAAGAAGATGACGGCCTTTGGAATAACGCGTTCTTTTAGATAAAAGCCCAGCTCAAAGTCATTCTGTAGTATAGCCTGTCGAATAGAAAGAACAAGTTATTAAAATCTTGATAGCTGTAATACAGTTCTAGCTAGTTTAACATTAATATCACTAAAGTTGGGATCCTCCGGATCGTCAGGTAGAGCGGGAGGCGAAAAGAAATCAAAAAATGATGGTTGATCTAAATAAGAAAAATAAATGCAAAATGCAACTTGGAATTTCTTAGAAAGTTAGACCAAACAGACCCTTCTTATCGCGATTCAATGACTGCTTCCAATCAATGTGACAACCCTCACATTTGACTATCTCGGCGCCATCGTAGGCCAACGGATCATCAACATCAGGGACACAGTTCAATATGTAGGTCTTGGTTAGAACGCGATTCTTGAAATAATCATTCTTATCAAATGTAAACTCGATCACAAACTTGACAATGTCATCATTGTAATGCTTGGTGCGTATATCACAAAGGTGCTAAAAAAGTCATTTATAAGAAAGCGTTCTCTCCGAATAATTCACTCACATACTCACCGACAGTATTCTCTCATCCTCTTTGCCAATGAATTCAGTATAGGAGGCTTTAAGGACCTTCAGCCAAAAGGTGGACACATTCTCATTGTGCGTGGAGTCACCATGATTTTGTTTCTTGAAATCACTGTGGATGAGAATTGTAAATCGAAATTTATATGGTTATTCAATAAATTTAACTCTCCGCTTACTCGAGAATCTTCTTGCGTTTCTCAAAAATCTCATTGTGCTTTTGTTCGTATATCTTTTCCATATTGTAAATTTCGCGCTGCATTTTTACATCCAAATTAATGGTCTCTAAATAAAGTTGCTTCAGCTCCCCTATAATTTTCTTCTCATCCTCTGTAAAGTCCTGCAGAGAAATCGACTATATAGAGAAACTACAAATATCCACGACATACTCACATTTTTATCAGATTTTGTGATTGGATGGGGCAGGCCAATCTTTAGTTTAGTGGCGTTAGGAGAGCGCAAAGATTCCATTGGGTGCTCTATTATGTTTAACTAATTATTCAAAAATGATTATTTAAATTTTCTTAATTCTCCAAATTTTTAAAATATTTTAGATTTGACGGATATGTACTTTGAGCTTCTGTAGCACAAATGATTTAACATGTATTTGTAAAGGCGATATGTAAAATGAACATCAAAATCATCGCTCACTTGGGACATTCCGTTTTGTATAGACTCTTTTCTCAAAACATCAATTTTCATAAAACATTGAAATAATTTTTTTTTTTTAATTTGTTTTTATTAAAAATTGTGTAAATAGAATGAAAGCATGTCTGCTTTAAAGTTAATTTAGACTTTACAGCCCAGAAACCACAGAGCTATTTAGTCTGCTTAGTTTTGATTAAGTTATAATCAAAAAATATCCAAGAAGTGAAAGGATTTCGAATCACAAATGCGATCTAAGGAAAACCATATCGAATGATTACGTAAACTTACTATAAATTTTTGATTCTTAACCAAAACGGTCACAGCATATTTAAAAAAACTTTCTTCAGTCGGGCTCGCGCCTATAGTCTCGTTTTGGGTCGGGACGGTGTCGTGCCTAGCAATCAAGAAAATCACAGTCTGTTCGCTTGTGGAATACTTTTAAGATTTTGCACGCTACGTTCGTAGTTTAACTATTTGAATTTGCATTATATTGCAAATTTTTAACTGCATATCCTCGTTATTGGGTAACTATTACGAGAAAATTTATTATTTTATCTTGAAGAAAACTTTATAAATTTCAATACAATTTAAATGACCGACTAAAACTAAGAATGAGTTGAACTAATCAATTTAAAGTTTATTATTATAAAAGGAAAATTCGTAATTTATTTCAAATAATTGAGTGGCACTATGGAACTATATAAAGACTATTATAAATTAAGCAGTAGAATTTCAAGATTCAAATTTGCATTTGCCTTTTATAAGTTTACTTATTAGCATTATCGATGATTGCAGTCATTAAGTGACCCCTTTTACATTCTGTTTATTTACATAAATTGCATTCTAAGAGCTATTTTAGCGTTCATTAAAATGCTGGACATGTCTATTCACAATTTAACGCACATTTAATTTTTGGTTTTTTAAACTTTTCATTTGGCATGCAATTAAGTTCGGAACTGCTTACCGTTCCCCCTCTTTACACTGGTTATAAGGCAACGTCTTTCTCTTGGCTAAAAATTCATGCGGTTTTCTTGTATGCAAATCACGTGCTGTTGTTCAAGGGTTCTGCTGGTGCCCATTTTAAAAGAGCTTGTTAAATGAGCCGAGCAGTACAAGTTGCCGGCTACCAGTTGCCAGTTGCCTCATGAAGCAAGTTTAATAATGTGACAGGCTTAGCGCCATATGTCAGGGGCAGAAAAGTTTTGGAAGCGCCACGCCGTTCGTTGTCGCGAATACAACAAACATTTCAAAATGAAATTATGAGTGGGCAGCACAGTGGACACAAAAAGTGTAAACAAATTTGGCCAAGCGGAAACCTAGACAAGCACACACTCACACACTCACACACACACACACACACAAACAGCAAAAGTGTTTGCTAACAAATACATATGAAATTACATGTACGCATGTCCTGGGCCTGGGCGCGGTCTGCTGAGTGTCCAGTGTACTATGGGTAGTTTTGCCATTTTTTTTGAGTTAATTAGTAACTTGAGATCGAGTAAAGTTGGGAATATAACATCAATACGCAAATGGACTTTATTCTGGATTATCAAGCTATAAGCACAAGACTTGCAGGTATGGTGTGCTATTATACTACTAGCTTTTCAGTAAAATTATGATCCAAACCGGACAACTATATCGTATAGAAATAATATAAATTATCGGTTGAAGACCACTTTTTTGTGAATACCTTATTATTTTTTAACATTTTCAGGCCAAACTTATGGCGTTTTAGTCAACGTCGGACGTTGTAAAAACTAAAAAAAAATTGTTTACTTTTATATTAAAAAATTCGTGTAATAGTCTTAAAATAAATGCAGACAATTATTGTGTTAAATTAGCTCAAAAAGCATGTCCACTCTTGCTTCTTACCTTCGGAAAGTTTCATGGGAAAATAAACTCTGTATTTTGAAATCTGAGGTTACTTGCTAAAAAGTTAGTCTTAAAAAAAAGTACGAAACTTTCGCCGAATATTATTACACGCATATAACAAGAACCAATTTGTCTACAATACATCATAAATATTATGGTGGTCATATGTGGACATATTTTATTATTTCCATATAAAGTTGAGATTTAATTTCAATATTTATCGAGTGAGAGGGGGCCATTTTGTATACAGTTACGAGGAAAATACGCCCAAATTATACAATCCAAGCTCTTAAACACATAGTACAAACCTTTCTAAATAGATTGCAAAGCAAAGCTCTTCGAATTACTGACAAAATATAATAGTTTTCTATATTTAAAGTTTGACGAAAAATCTTACAATTCTGACAGCATTTGCTTTTCAATTGCATAACCTGTTTTAGCACTGTTAGACCTTAACAGTGGCAAGCTCTGTTAATATTTCTGGTATGTAACAATACAGTTTGGACTTTCCAAAATTTAATTTATTCCGAAAAATCGGAAAAATTCCCCATAGTGCAGTGCTCAGTGCCCAACATGAGCCGCGTGTCCACTGAGTACAGTGTACATTGCACAGTGGGTTGCGGGCAGTGCTTGGCGTCACATTTGATATTATTAAATTTTTTCTAAATACCTTGGGGAAATTAAAAAAGAAATCATAAAGTAAATAGAAGGATGTAATAGTCATTGCATATATACGGCTGACAGACAGCATGAAGATGAATGATGACTCTTTCTGCCTACAGCCAATTGGATGCTCTAAGCTCGGCTTTTAAAGCTGCGCCAATGTCTTGGGCAGTTTTGGGCCATTTTCAATTAACATTTCGGCTACTCAATTAGCAGGTGCAACAATTTCTGCTACATAAGTAATATGGTAACGGCGATGACGTCGTCAACGCCAGCAGCGCGTCAACATAGTTTGAATTTAATTAAAATCAAAATTAGTAAAACTCAACCCCATCCCAGAGACAGAGACAGAGACGGAGACGCAGACAGACCCATTGCCAGACTTAGATGCAGAGCAACAGTTACTTGGCAGGGATTAGAGCTATGCTCCGGCAAAAGTGCATGTCTGCAGAAAATCGAATCAGCAGCTCAACCTGGCCAGGGCTAAGTTGAACTCAAGGGGAATGGAGATGGAGATTAGGGTGCGGGAACGTTAGCGTTAAAGGTAGACAGCAGCATTTCTATGCCAAAAATGTACAACAAAAGCATAAGACGAAGTGCAGCATTTGATGATGAAACGACGTGTTAATTAAGGTCATAATAATTCAACCTAAATTGAAAACTTGCCCGGCCATGCTTGTCAGCTCCGGAGAGAGCCACCGGCTTCCATGTACCATGCACCATGTACCAGCTAGGAGCCATCAGCCATCAGCCAGTAGCTACTGAATTTTGCTGTATAGTTCCCCAGCTTTCTGCTAAGCTGATTGCAACAAATTATTTTGCACCTTGACTGAACTTTCCTTACGCTGCAGACAACGTTGGCGTTGATAAACGAATTTTGTTAGTTTACTTTGCTTATTTTAATGCTAAGGATGCAATGCATTGCTCCACACTGTGGTGGGGATACTCTACCATCATCAGCCATCTTCTCTTGTCCTGTCGTCCAGAATCTGTCTTGGTCATTGTTGCTTTGGGTTTTGCATACTTGTATCTAATAGGTTGCAGCTGTTGTTTCTATACCCAAGGAGATTTAAATATAATAATATACATAATACAACTCCAATCTTATTCAATTTTCCTTCAACTTTCTCCATCTATCTCTTTCTCTCTCTCTCTCTCTCTCTGCTTGACTGTTATGCATTTCACATTCTCTTTTTCGTACATCAGCACATCAAATTATTATTATTTTTTTGCTTATTTAACAATGGCTCTTTAATTTTTATTACTGAAAACTGAACTCATTGGTTTTAAATATTTTTGAAACACGAACCTCGCTAGAATTTTGATCTGTATATATAATTATCTGTATCTATCTATTTTTTTACCTATCTATGGATCTGTATATGTATATTTATTTACATATCTAAATCTTAATTTTCAATATATTTTTTTATACGAGTATATCTATCTATTTGCATATTTGTCATCTATATTTATATCACTGCGGACGGCAGTTCGCGCTAGTGACAAAAGCAGCACGAAGGATTCGAAAGGCGACTAGCAATGGTCGCATTCACCAGAAAAAATGCTCCCTGATCAAGTATCACACAAATTTTGTGCTACTGATACTTCCTGGTAAACGCTTTAATACATTTTTCTGCCAACACCTGATAATCGAATTATCGATGGTAAAAGTTATGAACAGCGCAGATAGGAAATTAAATTAAAACGATCTAATCATGATGAAATTAACAAGGTTGGGTGGCTCATTTTCGGAGCCAATTTTATTCACCATGATTCGTGGTGAAAGTGAGTTGTCAAAATGAAAAACAAAAATTGTTCAAATTATTTAATTGAGCAAATAGTACCACTTGAAAATGCATAATAAATGAAAAATCTGTGGCTCTCTGTCAAATGCAGTGCCTCAACGCAATGAATCGTTTTCGGACCAAACGCCCTTTGCATGCGATGTAACGGGTATAACGTATTTCACAAAATATCGAAATAGAGCGAAGAGAACGGAGAACAGATTTTCAACGTAGCATGTTTTCACTGTCGTCTCTCTCTATCTGTCAAAATGCTCTTAAAGTGGTGAAAACATTGGTTCCTGAGGTGAGTGAGTACTCAACCTTCTTAATTCCATCATGTCTCACATAAATTGAAATAAATTTTTTGCTATTGAAAAACTGCTGCTGCTGTTGCACATTGTTATCAATGATAACAAAGAAAACTTTCGATAAACATTTCATGTATTTCGATTTGAAAATCTGACGGGAGCAGAAAAGTAGCTCAAAGTAGCAGTTATTTTTTAAGATACATGCTCAGGTATCATGATACACAAAATTTGGTATCATGAAACGGTATCACTGCCGTTCACCAGAAGTATCATAGGTATCACAAAAATTATCAGAGAGCAAACCTTGTGAATGCGACCAGTATATACACCTAATATGGAAAATTTGCTTCGACTGCCCGATCACATCTAGCTATATACCAATCGAAAGGTTTAGTCCTTACTAACATGCATACTAACTCTGGGGGTGTAAGTGGGAGGGAAAATTTTCAGTGGCCTTTCCAAAATGATATGAAAAGTCAGTATGTCTGTTTGTTTGTCTGTATCAAAGCGCTAAAAAAAAGGTTAATTTTTATGATGGGGATGTATTTCTCTTCGAAAATCTCGAAATGTTTGTTCTACGACTTTTTGAAAAAACTGCTAGTTTGGCGGGAAAACGCTAAATCCCTCTAAAATCTAAATCTCAACAGTTTCCCAACCAAAGAAGCTGCAGATATGTCCTACGTATATACTCGTATAGGGGGAAAGGTATTTTTAGGTATTTTAAGAGGGTTTTTAGGCGTAATTTAAAACTTTTTTCTTAATCACTCAGGTAAAATTTTACAGTTGAAATAAGGTTTTTCTAAGCTTACATGTGGCTATAACGATTTTTATTGATTTTCAATATTTTGTAATACGCGTGTTTTGGAATATGAAACATATCTTTTGGTTGAGGTTTTTAAAAGATATAGCCTGTCAACTGAATATATATATATATATATATATATATATTTTAGTTAGAATTGAAAAAAAAACAGCAACAAGGCAGGCGTAGCGGGCAGAGCTTGAGAGTGTGGCTGACAGCTTTTGCCTTGCACAAACAACCATTGCTGCCAGACAGTTTTCTTTTGTTTTGCGTTGCAGAAATATCTAGTGTTGCCAGACAGTTTGTTTTGTTTTCTGTAAATGCGCGCTTAAACTAGTTTAAATGAATTAAACTAGCTGCCACGCATATTAAAATTATGTTTTATTTTTGTCTTTATATTAAAGAAAAATTACAATGTCAAAAGCCAAAGGAATTGCAAAAACTTCTGATATCACATAAAAAATCACAAAATTGGGCATCAGAAATGTTGGTGTTCGAATATGCTTTCGTCACTAGACTCTTACCTCGTGTAGAAGTGTTTTTTGTGTGACTTATATCTATACTTACAATTTAAAAAGTTTTAATTTTTTAGGTTTTTTTCAGATTATTAATACAATTATTGAATATGTTTTAATTAATTTACTTATCTTTTCTATAGAAAAACATATTTTATTCGATTTTAAGACATCAAATTTTTTAAAACTGAGACCTTAAAATTTCTAGTCAAAGTCAGAAATAATGCCGCAAAAAAAAAATAACATAAATGTTAGCTTTAATTAATTCTTTCAACCATACTTTTGGTTTTTACGTTTGAGAAAAATCATTTTAAAATTTTGACTTTTTAGATCAATATTAACTAATTACAATAAAACAACATATATCTAGTTTTGGAACTTTAGTTTTTAAGGGTATTCAATGGTTTATTCATTTAACTTTTAATCGCTAAAAATTCTTCTTAATTATTTGCTTTTCAGTTGGTTGTCAGTTGTTGGTTGAAATCTTAAATAACGATAAAACTTGCATAAAGTGGAAAATTGTGTTGCCCATTAGAAATTATTAGTTATACTAAAGAGCAATTGAGTGTAGTGCTTAAAAGTTGCGCAATGTCTTAACTCATTTGCATATTATTCCTACTAATTGGCTTAGTCGGTCATTGCTCAAAGAGAATTGAGTCGGCAGTTGGCAATTGGTGGCTCTGGAGATTGCTCATAATTATCCACACAAACTCAGACTACACACCTGCTATGTATTCTAATTCGAACGCTATTCATATCCTTTCACACACACACACACACACAGACAGACAGACAGAGAGACACACACTTGCTTATATATAGAGATCCTTGCTTGCCGCAGGTTAGCTCAGATGCGTTTCCTTTTTACATGCGAACGCGAGCTACATGAAAACTTTTTACTAATTTACATTCATTACACACATTTGCAATAAAACTAGCAGCCCAACTCAACAATACACACAGAATCACACACACACACACAAAGACTCACACCCACAAACACAAATATGGCACACACACACACACATCGTACATACAACTACATTGACATTTTACATGCTTCATTAGCGTGTAAGCGCGGTAATAATGAAATTTCCTTATGACTGCATTTCCAACTTCATATGTGGAAGAATCGTGCGGGAGGTAGAAGGGGGAAGGATTCAGTGGGTCGAGTGGGGCTGCATATTGATGCAAAGTTTTGAGCCAGTTGCAAAACTTGAGGCGTTATTCAAAGTACCTAACCACAATTTATATTGCTTGTGGCAAGTACATAAATACGAGTACAAGTGCAAAGACGACAACAGCAACAAATCGGTCTAAATGCGTCTGGTTGTCGTTGTGGATTAAAGAAAGGTGCATCTACTTGAAATTTCCGTTGATAGCTGATTGGGAATGATCAACTTCAAAGAGTCTGACAATCGAAATGCTCGACAATCAAATGGGCAAACAAAGCATCACATAAACATAAAGCACAACCCAAACACTCACACACACATACACATAAACACACACACACACTTCAGCAGTCAGTCAAAAAATGAGCAGCGGAAATGATGGCGCAGCAGGCGGAAACGAAGAGCGCAACGATGATGGCGACGATGGCGACGACGGCGACGTTGGCGAGGTTGAAAGGATGCTGCTTAGCTGTCGCCTGCTGTGCTGAAGAAATTAAAATTGCATTACGAAACGAGGCGGGAGCATAGACTGCAGACTATCTTTCCCTCTCTCTCTCTCTCTTACCCACTCTCTCTTTTTATGGGTATGTGTGTGCCATAAATATTTCAATATTTGTGCACATTTGAAGCTGCTTAGTTACGCCCATACCATGATGGCATGTCGTCCAGCCAGGAAATAGTTTAATTAAAATGCCTTGGTATAGTCATTAAGGAAAGGTATTTGGACGAAGGACAGAGTTGGGCCTGCAGCAGCTCAGCGATTCAATGGGTTTCTGCTTAAGTAGGTTGCCCTTAACTGACCATTTTCATTGTTTTCGCATGCAAATTTGCTTAAGGAAAAGCAAAACAATAGACGCACATAAAAGGCAAAGTCGATGGCGAAAGTTAAAGCGCGGCGGACAGTGTGGAGCCTTTAAAACGGCCACAGCACAAGTAATAATAATAATAATAGTAATAATAATATCAAAAGAAAGACAAAAAGGCGGAATGGCATATAAAACATGCAAATTTATGAACACGCCCCATGGATGATGTTGTTAAGCGTCGAGACCTTTCCTGATAGAAACCAACAAAAAAAAAAAAAAAAAAATAAATAAATAAGAGCATAAAAAGTAAATGCAAATACCCGCTCGCCATTCGAAATAAGAAAAATATACAATGCGATGAGAACAAGCAGAATAAAAACACAAAAAGAACAACAAGAACAAAAAAAAGAAAAAAACAAATAAATACCAAAATGTAAAACAATAAGATTAACATGAAAACAATCATGACAATCAGTAACCGCAAATGTCAAATTAAATTATCAATAAATTGGCGTGAAGACAACACTGGAGAGTACAGTGAACGAAACAGTAGCTATGGATATAAATTTGTCGTTTGTCGATGGAGCAAGCTATATCAAGTATACGACCAGTACGCTGGCCACGACCACGAGGCGACACATAATGAAATCATTTACAAAATGAATAAAACAGCAACAACAAGAGCTGGAAAAGAAGCAGCAGCAACCCAACAGTTCACATATATAAATTTAAATTGTTTTCCCTCGGCTAAGCGAAAAGTTCAACGTCGTCGTCCACTTGAGGACATTGTCCATCAGGAGCAACTTTGCACGCCATTGAACTGAAGGTGCCGGAAAGAGAGATAGAGAAAATGAGAAAACCGTAGAGAGAGAGAGAGAGAGGGGGAGAGAGAGACAGAGAGAAGGAGAGTGGCACACTTGCAAATCATAAAACAACAGAGGCGAAGAAAATGTTTTTTAAATCTTCATAAATATTCATTATGAGAGCAAGGCGACTGGCAAATAGTTTAGGGGCAGCTGCGAATCTTTCATTCCGTCTAAGTGTGTACGTTGGCAATTCTTGGTATGTACGTGAACCTATGTATGTATGTATATTTGTATGTATGTATGTATAATGGCCATTGGACTGTGGCCAGCAGTAGCCTAACAGCCTAACAGCCTACTTATTCAGCGATTGGATGTGGGTGTAAAATCTTCCTGATGTGGACAGTCGCTAAATTTAATTTTACAGATGGCCCTACATGAAGCCTCCCAGCAAAACAAAATAACAATAAAGTGGCCAACAACAACAACAAAGATGAAAAATGTAAAAACAAAATACTTAATAGAAACGTACTTCAAACGGAAGTGGAAGTGTCCGGCTGCCTTGAAGTTGCCAGTTATGCTCATGTGGATGACCGATCTGCGATGAATTCCAATTTTAAAAAGAGAAAATTTCCCATAAAAGTGGGGAACCGACAAAACAATGTGTTAAGCCAATTTGCAAAGGAAATGAAAAGCTGTAAAGCTTTAAAAGCTTTTCCCCTAATGCGGGTAACAGAATTACATTGGGACGTCAGAAAATTAGAACATTTCCATAGTTACTTCTAATTACATTGAAATTTGTCTTATTAAATGACAATATAATTATTTTGTGTATGTTTCTTAAAAATTTAAATATATTATTTCAAAATGGATTCTTTAACACAAGTCAATTTCTTAAAAAATCAAGCTTTATGAATACATAAATCTGAAGCAGTTAAATAAGTTAAATCTGAAGCAGTTGAAAAATATTATTATTGTGTTTGTTGAAATGATTTAAACAGTATCCCATAGTCGGAATCTCGACTATAGCCTTTCCGACTAGTTTATATTTGAATTATGAAATTTTATTTTCTGGAAAATATACTTATTGCTTCTTTTCGAGCAAATTGCATATTTTGGCTAGTACATTATTTTTTTTGACCATTTTCAATGAGCTCAGGGTAGAAATAAGAATACCCCTAAACATGCTCAGTTATTTAAACTGTATTATTCACTTCACATTAATATGTGAGTACAGTATGTATTGATTACCTTGTCGTGCGTGACTTGAAATTCTATAAGTTTGGGCTAGATATTTTTTGACAAACCATTACATTAGTTAAACTCAATTAAAATAATATGTACATATTATGTATTAAATAATAATTAAATAATAACTAAGCAATTAAATTTGTAAAAATACTTTGCCGACAACTAATCAAGTGTACATATACAGTATAGGGATCTACCACGCCACCTTTAAGGCGTTACACATTTTGTGGGAGCATTATAATACCCCCTCCAAGACTTTAATTCGGGTCAAGAATTTTTGTCTATATAAATATTATTCACTGCATAATGTTTTTTAATTTGTTGTATTATGCTTTTACATAATAAATTGCATGTCCATTAATTTGGTCGTATCATCATGTGAACGGTTTTATAGCTATAGTTATTGCCACGCCAGTAATTCCAGGTTATGCCACGACCGCTTTGTTCCACTCCATAATCACCTCCGAAATAAAGACCATTCAGATTGCTGTGATAATAAATTGTTACAATTAAACAGGAATAATTCTTTTCAAACGGGGATGTCTTACCTATTGTGGGTGGTATTGTACCACCAGGCCCCAGTATATCTGGCAGCTCGGTTTACGGTAATATTGCCATTATTCCGATCATAGGTTGAGAATTTTGCATTCTGATGGAATCTAAGTCCATCTCCAGCTGTACCTGAATAGGTTCCCAATGTATTAAGACCATACATATTGGCCTCGTTACCAATGGCAAACCGATCGTATCGGGCAAAACGCTTTTGACCTTCAAAGTCCTCTAGATGAACGTAGAGTTGATGGGATTTTGATACAGTTAGAGTATTCAGCGTATTCAGGCCAATAAAGAAGCTCTTTTCCAAGTCACCGAATCCTTCCTGATATGATGACCAGTTCCTATAGAAGTTAACGGAGACATCCACACGACGCTGAATGACCAACCAGGGGGATCCAGTGAGAGCAACATCACAGTATACGGGCATAATTTGTCCATTTACTTTGATTTTGTATATACCATTCTTTTTGGGCTTAGCAGATGTACACGAATCAGGATAACTCTTGAACAATTCAACGTTTGAATCTAGATGGGCAAAGGTCAAAGACAGCCAGAAGACTGACAAGAAAATGTACACTAGCGTCTTCATTATTGACCTCTATTAAAGAACTGATCAGTGGTCATGGTTTGTTCCTTATATACATAGAGAACAGAATTATCTTTAGTTGATAAGTTCATTTTTAAATGGTAATAGATAAGATTATACCATAAATTTACGATGCGATTAATTATTTATTGATTGGATTGGGATACAACGCTATCAACAATGCGTTAAGCCCTATTATGTCTTATACTATAATTACTGTAATAACAATGTACGGAAATGTGTTTTAGAATTTGGATTAAGTTTTCTTTTTGTAAAAAAATGAAATAAAAAATCATTTTTTGAATATACGAGTATCGATGAATTTTATAAAGAGAAATAGTAGCATTTGTCGCTTCCCATGCTGGGCTAATATTGTAAATCCGTTTGAGTCTTGTTTCAGTTTTTATACCCGTTACTTAAAAAATAAGTAAAAGGGTATATTGAGTTCGTTGGAATGTATGTAACAGGGAGAAGGAGGCATCTCCGACCCTAAAAAGTATATATAAAAGTATATAAAGTATACATATCCATGTCCGTCTGTCTGTCCTTCCGTGACTATAAGTGACAAAGACTATAAGAGAAAGCGTAATCAAATTCGGCACACACTTAATCGCCGCAAGATTGGACTATTCGAACGACAGTAATAGTTAACCAAAGTCATTAAAAATAAGGGAATAAAAGCACCTAATACCTAGATTTCATTAGGTAGTAATTTCTATAAAGTACTTTAATATATATTGAAATATGTAACGGGTATTCTGTTCTCGGGATCTCGACTATAGCCTTCCCGATAAGTCTTTTTATTTTGGAAAAACTCTAAAATTTTGGTGCTTGAAAATGCTTTTAACACAAGACTTTTCACTCATGTGGAATATTTTTTGCACTTTTTGTGATACTTTGTCGCTGGGGATACGCCATAAAAGGGTATATCAAATATGTTCGGAGCTTATTTAATTTATTGTCTATAAAGTATTTTTATTTTAGCATTATTCGTGCTTTACAAATAAACTAAGTGAAGTAAGCTCTGATATTCATCATTTTTTTAAATCATTTTAACATCTTTGTTAACATGAATATTTCGTTCTAAGCTTTATTATTTTTTAGTTACTCGATAAATTCATTAGAGTCTTTTAATTATTTATTTTTTAGCACTATAATGTTGACAATTTTCCATTTCCGCTTGTGTTCATACCACGTGTGCAAGTGTTTGGTGTCATTATTATGGTTCTCTTTATGCCAAGTTCCACACAAAAATGTCCTACATACATATGCAGAGGGGGATATTTTCTCTTTGTGGAACGCATTCGTTTCTAGTCGAAGTCCCAATAAAAAGAGCAAGTGTGCGGCAGCATCGTAATGGCAATTACATTGGGTTAGTCTCAGAATTCGCGGTTCGTGTTAAACACCCAAACTCACCCCGCCTCGGCGGTTGCTCTACCCCGCACTCGCATCATCCCTCCAGTGCGGTGCTTCGGGTGTTGTTGCCTCGTGCTAACTGTTGAATCAACGAGTGGTTGCCGAAGATTGTGGCGCATTCGTTCACAACGAGGTCGCAACGCAGTCTTCATCCAAACGCGTATCGAGACGGTTCTGTGCATCTCCGTTTCCAGTTGACGTACAGAGGAATTCAAATTGTTAAAAATAATAAATGATATCTCAAAAAAAAAAATTGTATTTAAATTAATATAAAGAGGATTGTGTGAATAATACGAGTCTTTGAGCTTATATATTCTTGTGTAAATATTTTTGGAACCCACGAAAGTGTAAGAGATTAGCACGCTCAGGATTCTGTGTGAGTGTGTGTGTGTGTGGATGCTTCTTATCCGTTTCGGAAGGTGCCAATGCGTTCCGTTGTTTTCGGCAACTTTGCTGCTGATTCGATTTTGACTCTCGCGCGGCCGACAACGACTCTACTCTCGGCTCGGTGCTCTCAATTTGCGGCCAGTTCTGTGACATAGAAAATTAAGGAAAGTCGCGAATATATAATATATTGTATCGTGCTCCGCATCAATCTAAAGACTGTGGCACGGCTTTTAACTTTGGCTCCTGTCACGTTTTAAAATCGCAGCTTAAAGTGAATCGCAAAATAGAAACACAGCTTCAACTGTGAACGAGAAAGTCAATAAACATACGAACACAACAACAAAAATTAAATTAATTTTGAAAATTGTGCCACACACACTTTAAAGTGGTTTGTTTTGCTTTTTATGTGCGTGTCTGTGCGTGTTCGTTCGTGTTGCAGAGAGGCAAAAAGTGTGTTGCAAGTGTCTGTATGTGCGTGCCGTTGTGCTCCAAAGGTCTTAACTAACTTCATCTAGTGCGTGGCGACGTCACCGCGATATTTCATAAACATTTGGGAAGGCCAAGACAATAACTGCAGTTTGGCTCACAGTTGTAAACCTGGCTAAGGAACAACAATAATAACACGTGAGATACACAATAAGTAAGTCAGTCACCTGTTGAAGGTATTTCCTATACAATATGCATTCACATTCGTTTCCATTATATTATGAGTAGTTAAAGACACACTTTTAAAAGTCACTGAAATAGATTATCATTTGTCAATAAAAAATATTAAGAGGTTGTATCAAACTACTTATGATCTCAATATACTGCACTTGATTTAATCATTTATAAAGTATTTAAAATATTGCATTGCATTTTACTTAATAGAATCATCTGATAGATACACCCGAAAGGGTGTTTGAATTTCGTTGTGCACTGCGTTAATCAGTCAACTGTTTTTTCCGTTTCATAATATGTTCAGAATTTATTGTTTTTTGTGCATATTAAACGCATGAATTGCAATCGTTGAGCTGAATAATTAATATGAAATAAATCTGTGAGATTTTCACAATCACTTCAACTTATTTCGTGTATTAATTTTTTCACCATCAATTAATTATAAATATTATATTCATATAAAATTTCCTCATCAGTTTAACCTTTTTTTTTGTGTTGCAAACAAATTGCCATTGACTGAGCTGCTTTTCAGATAAATTGAAAAGTGACTACTGACAGTGTAATATAAAATCACTTTATGTTTATATTGAGTTTAAAAATATAGATGTAACTGTTTTTTTATTTTACAGCTTTTGAATTTTTTGTAAATAGCTTTCATAGAATTTTAGCACCAATTTTTTTATTTTCTTTAAAATGAATAAATTTAATGAAATTTACAAAGTTTTTGGTTGAATGTTTAATCTGTTAATAAGTTTTTACCAAGGCCTTATACTTTCAGAAACTTACAAGGTTAAGATTCATTTAGTTGGATTTTTGAATATCTAACAATAATATATTTAAAAACTCAACACATTATATTAAATATATGAATATCTCCTACATTTTTTGAATCACGGTAAAATCAACTACAAGATTGAAAATTTTTAGATAAGGATGTATGTTAGGATGTATGTCAGTTTATTATTATTATAGAAAAATTGGTTAATTGCAATAAGCACTTTTTCCAACTGAAACTGATGAGAGAGAATAAGTTCTTTAATTTATTATTTTAATTTAAGTAAAATTCAACCGGTTTATCTGGCGTTATTTAAATAGTTTGAGTGTCTGGATAATTTGCCAGAAAATTAATTGCATATTGAAATAAGAAATTATATATATAAATATTGAAGAGTGCTTGCTTGTGCTATTAATACGAGTAAATATTATTATAAATCAAGTCGAAATGCACAGTCCAATCAGTGATATACTAAATGATCATATACATATATACATTTATGTTGCCGGATGAGTGTTTGTGTGAGTGTGCCTCTGTAGCTGCCACATAGGTTGTTTGTGGCATTGGCAGTTGCATTATAAATGCTTATACTGCATACATATTCGGCCTTTAATTTCCGCTTAAACGCTGCGGTCGCCCGTTTTAAAATGAAAGTCACATCAATAAATAAACATTGCCCGCACATAGCCTTTGGGCTCAATGGGTCCAAAGAAACATATATATTTATAGCGAATATACTCACTGTAAATGTAAGTATTTATATACTTCGGTTATAAGTAGTATATGCACTTGCACAGCAATCATATGCTTATATTCCTTGCTTTAATTTATGTTTATTGTGCCAAAAAGCTTGAGGCTCGCAACCTTCCATTAGTTGCCTTCCTTTCCAGTCAGCATCCACTTTATTAAGTTGCATGTCGGTAATTGTTTTAAAGCATTCAAACATGAATTTTGCTAATTAAACATGCCCGCAAATGATTCTCTACAAAATGCAGCATAATAGTGACAAAATGTAAATAATTGCAGCTAACTGGCAACTGTGGCCAACGACCAATAGGCCACCAAATGGCCAACACCCAAAATGCAGAGGCAGCCCGCACACAAAATGGCACTCACACACACACATATGTATGCAAACACACACGCAAACATACCACATGTATGTATAGAACAATGCATTTGCTTACCAGTTGAAATCGATGATGATTGAACTATGAGATGCCCATTAGTTCTAAAATTCGTGACCATTATACCGTTTACTAGTCATGAGTTAACCTTTGCTGGTTCCTACAAAGCACCTTTTAAAGTCCATTCTCCTTTAAATCCTTTAAATTTTTATACATTTTACTCTATTTAAAACTTAAGACATTGAAAAAGTAGATGGTAATAATATAATTTAACAGCTAATAATTTATCTACTTCTTATTGAATCTTAATATCTTTTAGCAGTCCCGTGGCTCCGTAGTTGGAGTCGCCGACCTGTCATGAATATAAAGCTATAGTTTGAAAAATACCAAAGTTCGAATCCTAAACTTCCATTTTCAAAATTGGTTACATACCTGTACTGTTTATTCTTGAAATGGTACTGAAAATGTTTTAAGTAGTATGTAGCGTGCTCAAATTAATAATAAATGTACATAAAAAATGACTAGATTATACATTTTGAGTTCTTAAAAATAAAAAAATGTTATTTAACAGCTATAGATCACCATATTATATGTAGAAAAGTGATGTGATGATATAATAAAACCATTCATTTATTATTTCGATTCCCCCAGATAATAATTATATCCTGAGATCCCCCACGATCCAACATAGAGTTAAGTGGCTTATAAAATTATCGAGAGAAACTTTCATTACTCAGATCAGATGTCTATGTAAAATATGATATATGCATTTTTCATTGTCAGCGTGATAATAGGATATATTCTTGTCTGGCATATGGTGAATAGAAATTGTCATTTGTTCGATTCACTGAATTTGAACTACGAGTATCGCCGTTGGCGATTGCTAAAATTGGTGCATTATGCGCGTTGCCAGGCAATTAATAAACCATTGGCATAACAAAGTCAGACCCAATGTTAATTGCAATTTAACATTGGCGTTAATAATAAATAATTCATCAAAATGTGCGCAAACGAAATGTGTAATGCTCCAAAGTGGCAGATGTTGCCCTCCATTTAACCGTTTGCCATTTCAGCTATTTTCACTGGCTATCATCATTATTATTATTATTATTACTATTCGCATTATAAGTGAGTGTACTATGCTTCTATAAGTTACTGTATACATTGCCATGGCAATTCATTTCGAAGCGTGCACTTTTTACTTTACAGCTCATTTTCATTATCGTCTCTTTTCACTCACACCCACAGACGTGGATGGATTTTTCCAACTTCTCGGCCGTTCCTTATCGAGCTTTCCATTTCGACTATTGACTAATTAAAAAACAGCAGAACTTGGGACTAGATGGCATAATAAGCAACTGCTGCTGCTTCTGTTTTCTTTACTGCTGTTTACTTCTTACGAAAATATAGAAAGAAAACTACGAAAAGCTGAAGAAAAGCAAAGAAAAGCGAAACAGAAAAAAAAACAAAACGATAAAGTAGATTTTCACTCGTACTTATTTTCCAAATGACCTAATAAATTTGCTCTCATTATGACGCCGTGCCACGAACGTTTTCTTTGTGGCCAGCTGAAGAAGCAAAGGATCCCTTAACAGAAAGTAGAATAAATGCTCCTGAAATCGCATAGTACAAATAAAACCCAACTAGGTCCTATACCAGCTCCTAACTGCCAGGTAATTGCTCTAAGCGGCATAATGAGCGTGAAAATACTTACGTTGTGCGAATATGAAAAGCGCTTTAGGACTGTGCGGAAAATGGGAAATCTTGATTTGACTTTCTTCGCTGTGGGTGGTAACAAAACTTGATTTAATTGAAACTGAATTGGAATTGGTTTATTTATATGAGAATCTTTTGCAATTCATCATTTTGTAGACTTTTCATGTGACAAAAACTGAAATTTCAAATCGTTCTGTGCGAAAAAAACCATTTATGATCTGATCAATCAAAATATTTATGCTGTTTAGTTGCTTTTTTCTTCAAAATGTTTTAAGAAATGTTATGATAATACAGTCAAACCTCTTTACAGTGAACTTCCATGTTACAGTGAAGGTTATCATAATTAATTTCTGTATCGGTAATGACTTTTTACTGATGTAAAATTCGACTTTTGTACTCGTAATAATAAGAGATAAAAGATTAAATTGTTTCTTTAGTTTTATTCAGTTATATCCAAGAACTTAAAACGAATCGCATATTGGATTTAGTTAGGGTTTCGGTAATTTTGAATGTTTGGGTTTTGGTTTTCGGGATAGTTTCGGTTCACAAAAAAATTACATGTGAAAATGTTTGGAGAATTTTAATATACAAAATAAGATATAATAGTATAATTTAAAATCAAAATTAGTTTAAACAAGTGGGAAAGGCTATAGTCGAGATCCGGACATAACTACCGTTCTACTTGTCCGATCTTGATGCGCTTCAGTGGGACAAGAGTTAATACTAATAAATAAAGTTAAATAACATCAAAGACTTATTATCTTAAAATCTGTGGGTGTAGTGGAGAGGGGCGTGGCTTAAATTTGAAACAAACTTGACCTGCTCCAACGCCTTTGGAGTCTGTGAGTGAAAGTTTGGTATCTCTATCTCTTATAGTCTCTGAGATCTAGTCGCTCATACAGACGGACAGACAGACGGACAGACAGACGGACAGACAGACGGACAGACAGACGGACAGACAGACGGACAGACAGACGGACAGACGGACATTGCTATATCGATTCGGCTGTTGATGCTGATCAAGAATATATATACTATATAGAAGTCGGAGATGCCTCCTTCTCCCTGTTACATACATTCCATCGAACACAATATACCCTTTTACTTATTTTTTTAAGTAACGGGTATAAAAACGATGATTATATTTGAGCAACATAATTGAACTTATTTCTTTATTGAACCGAAAGTTACCTTTAAAAATAAATTGGATAATAATCGGTTATTTCAGTTTGCATAATTTTCGTTTTTCGGTTTCAGTTAGGGTGACCAATTTCAATCGGTTAATATCGGGTGGAGGATACGGTTTTGATTACCGTTTTTTTTCCTGGTTATATTTTTTGTAACGAATTTATGCTTATTATTTCACATCCAATTCTAAGTCAATGCAAATTCAATTCTTCTTACTGCTTACCTAATCTAGGTAAAATCTAGTCAGAGATCGTCTTCTTATTATCTACTAAACAGCTCTAGGTTAATCTGTGAGCAGGAAAGTGAATTCAGATCGATATATTGTGTGTGGCACCGGGTCTATACTATATCTATGCTCAGCTGCTTAATTATGCTTAATTAGGCGTGCTGCTTGCAGTTGCATTTATACTAAGCTAGCATATGTACTATACATACATTCGGTCTCTCAATCCCCACATTCACTCACAGACTCGAGCACTCAACCAATCCCCCCCCACCCCTTCAAATCCATTCATACGCACAAGCAAGGACCCATCCTCTTTGTCTGGAAGTGCTGCTCTTCTGTTTAGTGATTCAAATGCCGCACATTTTGAATAATTAATTAGTGCCCTGCTAATTTACACGCTGGTTGACTGGCTTTTCGGTTAGTATTTTGGCCATGGGGCTTTTACTTGCATATGAGGGGCGGGGGAGGGGCAACTTCTATGTCTGCTGCTGCATGTTATTTGCTTATTTTGTCGTTGCAGTTCTCTCTCTCTCTCTCTATTTATATTTCTCTTTTGCCGTGTCTCTATCTGTGTATGTGCAAGTGTGTTGTGGTGTGGTCTGGCATATTTATGACACTGGTAATTAAATTTAATTGTTGCACTTTTGGAGCACGAGCACACAGCGCCTCGTTAAGCTGCGGCCGGGGCGTCATAACCTTATCCCACCCCGCCCCGTACAGCCCATACCCTCCCTTATGCCTACCCACAAAAGCCGGCCAAGCACGCAAGTACCTTGGTACTTTTGCTGTTTAACCTTTTGTTGCTTTCAATACCCTGTAGCCAAATAGTGGCCAGCATAGGTATGCACGTTTTGTGGAATATATGTCGTATACAATATGAAGAAAAGTTTGGTTTACAGAGTATATGCTAGTCGCCTCTCTAACTCGCACTCTTTCATAGTTGTTTACATTCAGCTTTTAGTGGAGTTGTCGCATTTCGTCGCCATTCTAATTTGGCATACTCCACTTTTGTTGCGTGCAGCCTTTGATATGATAAGCCTTTCCTCTTCCTTTTCCCTCTGCCCCTTTTATGTCGCACGCAGAGCTCCTTTAATTGCAATGCTAAACGCTAAATCATAGCCTCACGTGTACCACGTAATTAGTTTAAGTTGATAGCCGCTGTTATAGAATTTCACTCTTCTCATTACAATGGTGTCCACATCTAATGACCGCGCACACACACACACACACACACACACACACACACACATACACACATTTCGAATGTGGAAAAACAATAATAAATGTGTATATCTATTTACATGTGTGTACACTTGAATGCGAGTAAATATTTGCACAAAGTGTAGTAAAACGTGTTGATTTATTTGCATTACGAAGCTACCTTTTGGTGAAGTTATTATTAACTTTCTATATTTAAATATTTGCTTAAACTTATTTTAGCTTGTTGTCTTATTTTATATCAAAATGTTTATTTGACTATAATAAGAGTTACCTATCATTAAGTCGGGAAATAAACTGAAATTCAATATCTGAACTAAAATTTATAGTATTTATTAAACAATCTATATATATGAAAATATCGATACATCGTTGAATTGACTTTTGAAAAATCAAAGTCCGGTTCATTGATGTCTTAACGTGACTGTGTCTTCTCTTATCTATATTTATATATAGATTTAATCAAAAAAGTGCTTTGCAGATACTGTATATGTATTTATAAATATATTGCAATTTCAAAAGTCGACAGAAAACAATATCCTAGTGTCAATATTTTATAATTAAAATTTTCTGATTGTCCAATAGGACAGATTGCAAATAAAGATCATATGTTAAACATAAAAAAGCTAGTAAAAGCCATTTTAAGTACTCCTCTTACTTATAATTTAAGTTCTCAAATAAATTCACTATGTGCTTTTTGTTTCTAAATTTTAATATTTGCGTATTTAATTTTGTTATTCTATTCTTAAAAATGTATTTCTATTTTGTAAGTCTACATAGACATTAACTGATTTAAAACTGTGCACCAAAACTTTTTGTGCAACTTAGAGACTTATTTTGAATTTTTTATAATTAAAGAAGTGGAATCACTGTGCAATATTATTGATTTTATGTTTTCAAACTAACACATCACAAAAGCATACAGGACTTTATTATTTGGCAATCGAATTATTTCACTCTGCATAATAGTTGTGACTTGTGCTGAATAAATTATAATTAAACAACATATAAACACAAATATCTAGCATTTTATTAAAAGAAATTTAGTTTGCATATATAAAATTTTGTTTGCTCATACGGATTTTCATTCATTTCTCATTAATAAACACAAATTTGATTATTCTCTTTATGTCAATGCAAGTTCAAATTTATGTGGGATAATAATTATATTATGGTTAGATCAATAGTTGAATTCATTTGAAACAAGTTTATTAATTTCAATCAATTTCATGAGGATTCATTTGCAGTTGAACATATTCAAATTAAATGACAATTATTTAAAGATGCATGTATGAACGTGCATGTAGGATGATCAATTTATTATGAAATCAACAAAATGCAAATCGAAAATCTAAATAAAACTAACAAACACTTTCACTACATGAAAAAACCAAAACACTTGACGGCGGAAAATGCACAAAAGGAAAAGAAAACCCCAAAAACGGGAGAAGTGAAAAGAAAAGTGAATGAAACTGGCACCCGTCTTTTTTGACGATATCCTTGACTTTTGTTACTTTTACTTGGCGCTTAAAGACTCTGACTCCAACTCCAACTTCGACTTCGACTCCGACACTGAACCGCCTTCCAGGATGGTAATGAAAAACGCGCCCTTTGTTCGCTCCCTTAATAGGGCGCGTGGGCGCTTTGCCAGAAATGTTTGTCATGCCATGGTATACCAGTATCCGAGCGCTTGTTGTTGTTGTTACAATACCCTGCATAACAGAAATGTTCAAAGGGTATATGAAAAGTAATTAAGACATAGCAGAACATACATATCTTACGATTCTAAAAAATATCTAACATCCATAGATATGAAATAAAAAGAATACTCACTTAGAGCCAGTGTACCAAACCGAATCGAATAACCGTTTTAGTTGGGGTTTGAATTTTGGTTTTCGGTTACGAAAAATCTGTGTATTCGAGTGCATCGATTAAAAAAAAACGGTAGCAAAATTCGTAAACTACGGACAGTTCTATGATGCTTTCACCAAGAAACCAAATGTCTTAAATAAACTCCTAGTCCCCCCTTTTTAAGTTTAAAAATTTAGTGTTTTTAGTCCTTGCATGGACGAAAATAATTTTTTAAGGACGATTGGTCTATAGATTTGAAAGTCCTGGTCCTAGCTAGAGTCTTGAAACCAATCTTTTCAGGATCGGACTAAAAACACTACAGATATGCTAAAAATGCATGTTAAAAATTTCAAAAAAATACATTTTTCAATTGAAAAACCAGGGACTTGGAATTGATTTAAGAGGTATGGTTTCTTGGTGAAAACGTCTTAAAACTGACCGTAGATTTCAATTACCATTTTTCAATTTTTTTTTGGCCCACACAAATCCATGCACTTTACTGTGTATATCGGTTTCGTAACGGTAGTTTTCCGTTTAGAAATAGGGGTATAATTTAGGTTCATAACAAAATTTGCTAGATAACAATAAGATCAATTTTCAAATTTAGAATCAAAATTTGTTCGAAAAACGATGATTAAACCTTATGAACAACATTGAATTTAATGTTTTATTAAACTGAAACAAACATATACACAAGAATCGGTTACTAACCGGTTATTTCGGTTTCGGTATAACAAATAAGTGATATTTTGGTTAGAATTTCAGTTACGGTTACCAATTTCAATTGGCTAATACCGATTAAAGGTTACGGCTTAGATTACGGCTTTAATCCTTGCATAAAATTGATTGTAATGCTTTATCGGGTTAATTTTAGGAATGTATAACAAGAGCTTAGCTCATTTGATTTTTCAATATAGGGTATCTTGAGTGTGAGCAATGTTTATTTGGTAATTGCTACTCGTTACCTTCGCTTGTTGTTACCAGTGTTGCCTTCTATTCTGTGCCGGAAAACTTTTTGAGTAAATGTCTTTGTCAGCAGGTGTAGCCGAGCAGGTGGCCCTCTTCCTGTTCCTCTTCCCTTTTCCTGACTTGGTTGCCTTCCTGTTTGAATGCCTGTCGCCCAGTTGTCCTTGGGCTGCCTTTTGCAGTTTCATTACCCTGAAAAGAGATTTTTATTTAAAGTTGTTTGTGAAAAAATGCCATGTAGCATTTATGCGGTCTTTTGCTTAGTTGTTGTTATTATTGTAGTGCTTGTTGTTGTTGCTGCTGTTGTTGTTGCTGCTGTTGTTGCTGTTGTTGACTGCTGCGGCTGCTTTTAATGCCAAAAGTTTTACGCCCCTTTTTGCCAGTTGACCTGTTTGCTGGTGAAATGGCTAATGCCAAATACTTGAATTATTTAGGTAAGAATATATTTGGAATTATTCCATGCATTCATAAAATACGCTGTTTAGACACATTTTGCCAGGACATTGATGCCCTTTTGTTTTCGGATGCCATGTTTTGTGCAGACGCTGCGTAAAATTTAGCACTCAATTACAAGACAGCGATAAGTCGAAGATGGCCCAGAACGGGAACAGAACAGAACGGGACAGGCCAAGGCCAAAGGCCAAAGGCATGGCTAGAAGCTTACATTAATGAAATGAGGCTCATTAAAATGCAACGAAATGTCACTTATCTCAAATTGAAATTGAAGTACAATCTCAGCCAATTATAGGAGCAGCAACAACAACAACAGCATCTGATTCGACACGGCGTAAATTTACCGATAACCATCAGAGTGGCTGCAACAAACAAACAACAAAACAAACAACGTGCTAAATTAGAGTGCAAGCTTGTTAACGGCAAAAGATTGCTCATAGTGAAAGATACGTGTATCTGTTGGAATTCAAATGGGAGAGTCAGTTGAGTTTATGTGGGTCAGTCTGAGGCGCTTGCATAACATTATGTAAGAAAGCAACGTTGTGGTGAGAGTACGAGTGGCAAAGGCAAAGGCAATGGCAAAGTCATATTAAATGGCCAACACAACGAGGGCCAAGTAATGGCAATGAGAATACTCGTGCTGCCGAAATTGTATACGAGGATACAACAATGTTTTGTATAGCATGGAGAAAGAAAGTATCCGGCAGGAGCCAGAAGGCAGTCACTTCAGGCAGCTCCTTTTGCCTTGGCTCCATCTTTGGTTAACTGCAAAACATAAGCCGGTCGCAGCAGCATTCATGAAAAGCGATAAAAATGGCCTGCCATTTTGTGTGTGTGTGTGTGTGTGTGTGTGTGTATGTGTTGTTGCCTTCAGTGCCATATTGTCCAGAGTCACTTGCTTTCTCCCCACTCTCTCTCTCTTTCTGCTTCTTGCCTGGCCTCTTTGTTTGGGGTACGTAAAGTGAGGAAAAATTGTGGGAAATTACATTTCGAGCTAGGCCAAATACAGAGAAAGAGAGAGAGAGAAATGGAAAGGGAGAGGGAGAGGGGAAGCTGAGCAGAAATCCAGACTTAGCCTATTAGCATTCATATTAAAACGAAAGTGAAACCATATTGCGTATACGCCATGCTACTCGTACAATGTACATTGTGCCGTATGCGCAATGCTTTTGTGTGTGTGTTGTCGATGCCGATGTCGATGTCGTTGTCGTTTTGCTTATGGGTATGAGTTTGCCGGCCTGACTAAGGCAAACAATCTGTTTTTTTGTTGCCTGTAGCTCTCTAGCACTTGGGCAGATTTAAGGATTAACGTGCACGGCCCAATAACGAGCGACAACCACAACAACAATAGCAAAAGCAACAGCAACAGCAACAACAACAAATGCCATAAGTCCTAGCTACTTTTTGATTTGGCTTGCCTCTGTTTTGTGTGCCGCGTCCGCAGTTAATTCCTTTTTGAGTAATACGCGTGTCCTTTCAATAGACAAGACAAAATTGCATTCGTGCTCGTCGTTTGCTTTTATTTTTATGTGTCCAGCTTAGATCCTTTGCGTTTATTAAAACCTATAACTTTCTTTGGACTCAGCAAATTAATTAGATGACAGAATATACGAGTATGTGTGTGCTGTATCTACCAAAAACAAGTAAATCGGTCGCGTTCATTTGTTGTTAATTGAACACAACAACGAACAAATGTTCGGTAAGCAAGTTTCAGGCCATTGTTCAAATCATTAACAAACTAGTAGAGTAAAAAAGCTGCAGTCGAGAGTACAAGACTGTAAAAGACCAAACATTTAAACATAAAGTATAAAGTATTTTGTGAAAATCAAAAGTTGCTATCGACGATTTAAAAATATAGAAATCAAGAAAGCTAAAATGTTTTTAACACAATTCAACCTGCTTAAATTGATTTTCCTTTGAATCGATGCTGCATAAAATTGTTTTTTTTAATAACTTTCAAGTTTATATTGGAATCCTGGTGAAATCATATGTTTCAAACCTCAAACTTGTAACTTGTGTAAGAAAAAAAGTCAAGATGATAAGAACTGGAAATGGTTGTAGTTCTGAATTCTCTATTTGGTAGCTAATACCTTAATATCAAAAGTATTTATAAGGTAGGTAGAGAGGCGGAAGGACATCATGGTTTAATCTACCTGTTTGCTGATGTTGTTGAAAAATATTTGTATATACTCTATAGTTTCGCAGATGTCTTTTTCTATCTTTTACGCTCATTTGGCTTTTGACAAACCCAATAGACCCGTTGTACTTTTGAATTACTGGGTCTAATAAGTTGCCAAAATTGCCGAAAAACACAGTTTTGAACTCAAGGGGGAAGGACGATTGCGATAAGCTGAGCTACGCTTGTCTTTTAATCGATTGAATGAAAGCGCACGCTAATGTCCAGCAGCTAGGTAACATGAGTATGAATAGCAACAACAACAACAACAACAACAGCAACAGCAACAACAAGGAGAACAACAGGAACAACAACAACAATCGAGTGCGCCTGTTGTTTGCGTGTTTTCTAGGTGTTGGCGTTTATGTGGCTTTGTCAATGCCACTGCCGCCGCAGCATGTAATGCCACACAGATCCCCAGGCACTTAAGGGCACTTTAGACGTGTGCTAAACACACACACACACACACTCACACATACATGCACAAAAACTCATAGACATGCCATAGAGAGAGAGAGAGAGGGAGAGACAGGCGCAGACAGAATTGGTCAACAGCTGGCAGCCCATTACTGTGTTCAACGTGCTTATCTTTGCAGTTGTTGTTGTTGTCGTTCTCGTTGTTGTTGTTGTTGTTGTCGCGCTGGCGAAACTAAATAATGCGCTTAATTGTGCAGCCCACCTACAAAAAGAACAATAACAGCCTAGGCAAGCGCCTGTTTTTGCCATTTGCTGTGCTTTGTCTTGGCCATTAGGCAAAAAAACTGCCCAAATCACACGCACACCGAGAGAGAAAGAGAGAAAGAGAGAGAGAGAGAAAGAGAGAAAAAGAGACAGACTCGCAGGAAAGTCACGTGTTGGACGCTGATGTTGCAATGGCAACACGTTGCCATTGTTCGATTAGCATATCAATACACACGTACACTCCCATACACACACACACACACTTATGCACACAAACACACACCTACAAACAAAAGACACTTCATTATGGTGGCTGATAAACCAACTCGTCTAGTCGTCATATTGCGCTTACCAAAGGCGTAGACAGTGAATAACAGATTGGGGGACTCTGCTACACTGATAAACTAGTGGGTCGGTGCTACAGTCGAACATACTCGACTGTCGAAGACCCCGTACTTACTGTGGCAAAAAATAATAATGGAAAAAATTAAAAAAATATTTAGCTAACTTAAATGTATATTCTATCATATTGGTTACAATGTCTCATAAAACATAAAAGATTTTCATACTAAGACTTGATTTTCGCCTGATCGGTCCTATGACAGCTATATGATATAGTGATCTGATTTGAACCAACTTTGGACAGGATATATAAAACCAAGTTATATTGTAGCAGTTTGGTTACGATATCTCATTAAACAAAAAAGTTTTTCATACTAGAACTATAATATAGTGGTCTGATTCAACTAAGAAACAAACTTGATCTGCCTGCCGAATTTTGTGTCACTAGCTTTTAAATTTTACTTATAATTTGGATATGAAATTTTTTTTTCGATTTGTGGGCGATAAAGGGGGAGTGGCCGAATTTAGAAATAAACTTGATCTGCTTGCAATATAATGGAACCTACATACCAAGTTTGGTGTCTCTAGCTCTTATAGTTTCTGAGATCTAGTCGCTCATACAGACGGACAGACAGACGGACATTGGTATATCGACTTTGCTATTGATGCTGATCAAGAATATATACACTTTATAGGGTCTGCCACGCCTCCTTCTGCCTGTTACGCACATATTCGTTAAAACAAACCCAACAGACCCCTGTACTTTTTTTAAGCACGGGGTCTAAAAAAATGTTAAAAATCTGTCTCATAACTAAGACTTTTGGTCTACAAATTAAGAGAACTAATCTTGGTATTAAGAATATTTTAAATGAGACCAAGTTCTTATTTTAAGAATAAATGTTCTTAAAATTAAAACCAAAAAAAAAAAATTTTTTTTATATTCATAATTTTTATTTTATTTTTATTTTTGATTTATATACATTTTATTCTGTGTTAGTAATTTTATAAATATTATTTTAATATGTTAGAAGTGGGATTCGAACCGCCGCCTACTGCATCACAACCGATTTGATTGATACGAAATAGTACATATTTATACTTTTCTAACAATTTAAAATTTATATTCTTATATTAAGATTTTTTAGATTAATAATCTTAGTTTTAGTAATTTGGTCTTAAAATATTTAAGCTGAATCTTCTTGATTTTAGAGTTAGTCTCTTTGTTCAGTGTACCTCCATTGCAGCTTATTAAGTTTTCTTTGCCAAGACAAGAAAATATTAAAAGGTGCTTAAAGGAAAATTATCCTCATCCATCATATCAACAAATATCCCCGAAAGTATTGAATGTGACATTTTTAAAATTTCAAATATAGATTTTAAAGTCAAAACTAATAACTTATTAAACAAAAAGTTTAGAACTGAATACATTAGAATTGGCAAAATTTCAGCAAAAGTGCAGTTACAATCAAGCAATTGAAAGCAGAGAATATTTGGTTATGTAAATGTATGAACTACATGTTTTGGTTGAATAACAAGCAAATAACTTTTTTAGAGATTTTTCATAATAATGGATACAAAAAGTTATTTCAAAATAATAAAAAAACAATGCTAAAGACGATTGCTTCGTAACATTTCACAAAATTAATTCGTATATTTTTGTAATAATTATAGAAATTGAAGAAAATTGTGAAAATTGGTTTCAAGAATATTTAACTATGCTTGGTTAGACCAATAAGCGCCGCTAATCTATTAAAAAAGATGATCAAGCTTAGTACCCTGTCTCTAATATATATAAAAAATATCCATAGAGAATAAGGATCATTCATTATCGGTCTTTTAATTGTGATTTAAAGATATTCACGAAATGTATGCTGTCTGCAACTGAATTTAATCGCTGCAGCAAAGTCTGTAATTTAATATAAAATAAACTGTAGAGACTGCACTATATAAAATATGACACATTTTGAAGAGCGCATGAACTCACTCTTTTTATTAATCTTTACATACATATACATATATGAATAAAAAAATTAAAATTGATATAAGCTCCTGCCCCCCAAATTTATTTACCTGGCTACGTTCATGACGCATACGACACGTTGTACGGGCATCCTCAAAGGTTGTGCGTAACTTAATGAAATGAAGTGGATTGAATAGTTTGCCACACATACTCTTACACACACACACCCACGCAAACAGAGAGAAGGCATTGCGTTTTATTATATTAGAGCTTCCTTTACATTTTGCCATTGTTATGTGCGCCATCAGGCACAACACATGCCGCCATTTCAGCGGCAAAATATCAAATTACATGGCGCTGTCTACCCGCATCTGTGTGTGTGTGTGTGTGTCGCAGTTTGTTTTACCCGTATGTGGCACACTTTTATTGCTCTACTTGCTGCCACACCTTGTCTATGTTCCATTCCTTGAGCTTGCCTTTCTCTCTCTCACTTTCTCTGTGTCTGTGTGTGTGTGTAAACTACTTAATGGTGTGTAAATTTGCTATGCGCTGCGTCGCAGCTCGGTTTCAATTTTGCGGCTGGAGAAAAATTTATTTTGTTGCTGGCCTTATTTTGCTTTTGCGTTGGCACTTTACAATTTCATTTGGCCAACAATGCAATGTTCTACAAAGCGTATACGTAATGTCAGTGCGCAATTAAAAAGAAAACAAGAAGTGTACACAAATTTAATAAACCTAAAATGCATGAACCCAGTGGCTAACCAACATACAAGCACACACAAACAATCACACACACATCAAGCAAACCAAAAAAACCAAATGTCTGTTACCAACAGACAAGCAGACAGTCTGGGAGACAGTCAGAAAGACAGACGGATTGACAGAAAGAGTAAGACAGTCAGTTAGATGTGTCAAAACCCAACTCTGATGTAAGAGCTTTATAATTAGACAAAAGCTCGCTTGGCTTATCGACTGCGTGGTAATTTGCAATTTTGTGTTTCTCCTAAAACCTTCAACTAACAGACACAGCAGAACAAGGCCCTGATTGATGCTTACCTCCTGGCTGGTGGCATGTATTGAACAGATTTACCAAAAATTGAAACCAAAACAGATACAGAGACTTGAGTAAGGGGAGCACAAATATGTTTGCATGGCAAATAAATTTGGCATTAGAAAAGAAGGAGAATTTACACGCCTTTCGTGCGGCAGCCCATAAACAATGCAAGTTGCAAGTTGCAAGTGGCAAGTTGCAAGCTGCAAGTTGGCCAAACAGGCTGAGTGACGTTCAAGTCGTTGGCTGGTTGTGTCGAGAGTAACGTAACGAGAATTTACGATGGGCACACAATGAAATTGCCACATCGATAGGACCTGCACCTGGCTGGATGCCTGCCTGGTTGGCATCTCATCGAGCATCAAGATTCCGTTGCTGGGAAAAATTGAAAATGCTGTCTGCTTGTTGTATTGACTATAAATTTTCACTTACAGTTGCAGCGCTTGCGAATCTTGGCATTGTCAATGCAGTGCCGCCCCACTACGTATACGTAATATATATACACAAACACACACAGACACACACAGAAAGAGAATAGACAAATACATATACAAATAAAATGGCAAGGCTAAAGGGTTAAGAACCAAGGCAAGCAGCCACATTGCATAGTTGCGTTGCCTGGCGGGCAACATTTTAAATGCCAACATAAATTTCACCCTCTCTGTGTGTTTGTACGACTGCCTCTGTGTGTGTGTGTGTGTGTGTGTTTGTGTGTGTGGATATATATGTGTGTTTGCCAGAATACTGCAGGCAATCGTTTATAATCAGAAAACCAGAAAATTTCATGTTGTTGGCTGGCCCCAAAAGTGGCCACGGCTTTTCGTGTCTCTCCATTCTGCTACTTTCTCTATTCTCTGAATTTCCTCACAGTTTCTCTGCATCCTTCTCTCGCTGCATGTTTTGTGTTCTAGCTGAAAATCTTTGAACTATGAAAAATTGATATTAGCTAAAAATACTTTTAGTCCTTACGCTTATACACATAAGTATGTGTGTATGGCATATGTGCGGGGCAACTGCGTTGTCCTTCCATCTCCTTGTCATCCTTCTGCCCTTTTGTGTTTGTGCGCCCATCCTGGTCAATTCAGCTCCCTTCTGTTCTCCTCTGCTCCTGCTCTGTTTGCCAGGGCTCCAGTTGGAGTGTGTGCACAATGATTAGGACTGAATGCCTGACCATAGTGACATCGTACACATTGTACAATTTACTCGCACTGTGATTATATATATTTTTTGTTGCTGCTTTTTGTTTGTTTTTTTTGTGTTGTTTTTTTGTTTGCCGCCTGGGGACTGTCCATTGGAGTGTGTGTCCTTTTTGGGCAGTTTATATGCTTACTTTGGCTGCGTTTTATTTAATAAAGCAATTTACGCTTGACTAACATAAGTTATTGTGCAAACGCACTTATTCTTACAGTGCCACAACTGGTCGACACAGATAATTTGTGGTATTTGTACCGCTCCTGCTCCGCTCACCTCAGCCCCTTTCGAGAATCCCTTGCCGCTTATTTTGGGTATGCGTGGGAATGTTCTGTGTCATCCTGCCACTTGTTACAAGTTGCCCAAATTAATTTACATAATAAAAAATAAATTAGTTGCAAGTATTCGTAGTTCCGTCCTTCTTCGGTCACTCTAATTGCGTGTAGATAGCCTTGTAATAAAGCCATCAGATGCTGATGATGACCATCTTTCATGCTGGTCGGCCTATAAACTCTCAGACGACTATGATTGATGAAGATTAATTTAGATTAAGTCGACAGTTTTATGTGGTTACTCCATATGAGTCTGTAAGCTAATAATAATATACGGACAAAATAATTAAGAATATCAAAGTCAACCGATATTTTATTCGTGGGTTTAAATTTGGTAAAATTAGTAAAGTAAACACAATATTGTTGAACTTATTTTTAGCTAATTTAACGACATAACTGTATGGTAAAATAATTGCAACATTTATCGTTTCATTGCAGAGACTGCAAATAATAGTTGAAAATTAAAAAAAAAATTGAAATCGAAAAAATTTTGGTAAAATAATTTAATAAAACTATTTTTTTTTTGATAAAAATTTTAATTAGTAGATAATTTAAATTTGTATTATAAAAATTAAAAATATATATTGATTTAAATTGTTATTATAAAAATTTGAAGGTAAAAATTTAGCGTATATTTTAATACCTTAAATATCCTTAATATACACTACTTGATTCAAAGGATATTTACATTCAATTTTTATCTATCAATTTTTACAATAAAAATTGACAAATAATTTTTATTTTTGATTTTTATAATAATAATTGAAATTAATAATTATTTTTAATTTTAATAATAAAAATTGTTGTTCAGTACTTGTTTTTTTTTTTATAATTTTTATTTTTAAAATTATAACTTTTACGGTCCCTGTTTAATAGTGTGTTGACTGGCCGAGCTCTTACCGTTATTTTTGATTCTGCCTCAAGATGAGGTAGTGATCAAGGAACAATTTAAGAATAAAAATTCAGTTTTGCTCAATGAGCGTCTTTTCATATTTGAAACCAAATAAATTGAATAAATAAGACGTCTTTCGTTTTTGAATTCCTTACTTCGATTATTGTTTAAAACTATCAGCTGTTAATTTTGCAACAATTTTTGTTTTCAGGAGAAATGCTTTTTGCAGAGCTTACTTGCTAATTTGGTTGACCATACCTGATCTGAGTAGATAGATGTTGAAACTGTTTAAACGCAGAATATTATTTTTACCAGTTTAAATGTTTCTAGCTTTAATAGCCCCTGTCATAATTGCCCACAGACAGATAACTGGACAGCGAGACATGAACTTTCTTCCTGCTCTTCTCTGCGAAAGTGTTTAAAAATCACATAGCCTCAATCAAGCCAATTAGTTTGCGTAGAAAAGTCTGTGGGATGCTTTGAGGCAACGTTACCACGCTGTGCCCAACAAACTGTTAAGGCTTCGGATGTGCCTGTCAATCAGCCCCCGTAGATCGCACTCCATCCGACTTCCCTACCCCAGACTTTTGTATTTTTTTGCGGGTGGTATCAACCGCTGCCGTCAACACTGCAGGCAACTCTTGCACCTTTCTGCATTACAAATGTACGCTGAAAACATTTTTTTACGCTTAACGCAGTGGCAGTGGCAACACATTTTGTGCCTTTTGCACAAAAATTCTTCATATTTTTGTACTATTTTTTTAAATTCTCTTTTTCATGATTTTGAAGCGCACATCCGCAACTGTAACGCCTGCAGCTCTACACGGATGAGCTGCTCTGCCTGCTGATGTTCCTGTTACGTCCTGCTGGCGTCCTGCTGCTATTTTATGCGTTTTGCCAAACTGTCAATCAATAGGATTCTTTGTGTATGTGTTCGTGTGTGTGTTTGTGGTGCCTCTTTTTGTGGCGCGTAGAGGTCTTTTCAAGAGGCGTAGACTGTGTCGAATGTGGAATATTGTTGGCGTTGCATGCAACGCGGGGCGTGTTCAACGTGCAACGTCAAAGTTAACGTGCAACGTCACGTGGCGTGCGCCTAAAATGCTGCAATGTTATTTTTCGCTTTGTGGCTGCGCTTTCCGTGGCGACATTTGCATGTCGGCAAAAAGGCAAATATGTTAGGCAAAAAACCTGGACCCAACAAGTGTCGTTGATGTATGGCACGTCAGTTGGTCAACGTTGAAGTCGATGCCAAATATTTTGGCAATAATTCAAAACGGTTTGCTGCGCCGCCTTCTATGGTACTATGGGGACTTTGTTTCACTTATTGAAATTGATTAATTACTTAGGATTTTTTGATCAAGTTGCTTGCACTGCGTTTATAATATCCATAGAAAGTGGGCTAGAAAAAGTAAATGAATTTTTATTTTAGTCTTAATATCCGGAATAAACTTTTGGCAATATGTTAAGCTATTAAAAGTTTGGCAAAAGTTTTCTAACACGACACTCATATATTCATTTATTTATTTTAATTTATTTAATTTAATTTATTTTTTATATAGTATTTAGTATTTATCTACGGAGGTTATGATTTGTTTTCTTTATATCCATTATAATAGAATAAAAAAATTATAATAAAGAATGCTTGTGAAAAATGGACAAATGCCAAAAAGACTGACAAAGTTGCCATAGTGAATTTTTTGAATGTGGTCAGCAAGAGAAAACCTGGCAAAATGCATTTTCCCTCTCTGCCCTGCTTTTTTTTTTGGTTCTTGTTAGTACTGGCCAAAAGGGAAAATCTTTAAGTGAATGCGATTTGCATGTGGCTGTGATTTTCTGGGTCTCTTGGTCTCTTCTTATGCGCTTCATTGTCGTCCTTGACGCTGTCGGTTTGGCATCACCCTATAGCCGAAATCAATATATCTCTGTTCTCCCAAGCGCCTTTTCGTTGAGTTTTATTCTGGCATGCTTCGAGCTCGAGGAAAAACGACTGACGGCAGTTGGTTGACTGTCTGCCTACTTAGGCATGCAATAGAGCTCAGACATGTGTGTGAGCGTATGTGGAAAAGTCATGATTATGTCTAATAGATGTCCAAGTCAATCGATGTTCAAGCACTTGACACTTGAACTCTTTCTATCGGACGTGCCAAAGCCGATTGCCCTCAGGAGCTTAAAGCAAGATGGCAAAGTAATTTAAAAAGTGTTCAATTTCGGAAATTTCTCACTTATTTGTATAGTAAATGGCTTTAGACTTAATTATATGTTTAGTAAAATGTATAAAAAATAAGCTGAAACTGTTTTCTTTGAATGTCGCGCAACGGAACCAAAAAAAAAAAATGCGCAATTTGCGGCAATCAAAATGATTAAGTACGTTGGACACGAAGAAGCGAACGACAAAAAATTCTATAAAAAAATGAACACCACATTGCGTATACGCAACGTAGCTCGTTGCGCAATAAACACACAAAATGCTGGCCAGGCTAAGAAATATGACCGTTGCGTCGCTTAAAACAATTTAAAGCATTGCATGTGTGTGTGTGTGTGTGTGTGTGTGTGTGTGTGTGTCTGGCTGATTTCTGGCAATGGACGCATCTTAAAAATACGCTTTAACTGCCTGCCAGAAGCAACAATAACAATAACACCCCGGGGAGTGATTAAAATATAATAAATTTAAGTTGAAAAACGAAGAAAAGCTGCGGCACAAACCGTAAGAGATTAAGTGATACCCACAGCATAAAACCGCACATGCAAACGCCCTCATTCCAGGGCAGGATACACTTCCTGCCACCTCGCACCACAGCTCACCACCGGGCAACCAACCAACACAACCAACACAACGGACGAGCTGTTGGCCACATGAAGCTCTTTGGTCCGGCTGTGGCCCAAAGTGTGAATATAATTTAACATGCAGCAACGCGGCAAGTTGCCAGTTGCCAGTTGCCAGATTGTAGTTAGGCCCACAGTTAGACCATGTTCAAGTCTTGGCCAGTGAGTGTTTTAAAGCCTTATGCGAATTTGATTTGCGGCATTTTAATTTATGAACTGAATTGCGAAAGAGGCGCCGTCAAGCTGCCAAACATTTCCTCTAACACAAGTTTAGCACGTGCCTCCACGGAGTCGAGGAGGGAGAGTGGGAGGAGGCTTTTTGGCCATGTTGGTGGCTCATTCGGCATCCTTTGCATGAGCCGCAGCTGTCGGCGGCGTCGCTTTTATGCTGAATGCCAAATCAAGCAGCTGCCTTCCTTTTTTTTTGTTTCGTTTAGTATTTTTTTTTTTTTTTGGTAGCTTGGTTGTATTTTAATTTTTCTGTTGCTGTGGTGAGACGACAGGCAAGTATGAGACTTTTCTCCAACTCCGTACTCCTCCCCACAGAATTTTGTTTTGTTGCTCAGTTTATCTGTCTATCTGCCCCGCCTCCGCATGTGTGTGGGCGTTTTGTCGGGTTATCAGCGGTGGCATAAATCTTTTATCTACCAAACGCAGCTGGTGCCTTGGAGTTTGGGGTATTCCTTTCCTAATGAATACGCACAAAGTTGCTAATGAAGCAACCAGTCGAATGTCAGGGGTACGACAGAGTACAGAAGAGCACACAAGGCACATACATATTAATGGCTGGTACATATATGAATATGTATTTGTGTATATAAGAGTGCATGGCTTTTGCATAAGATTGACAGATTGAATAATCACACCCTTGAGAGTCGCTTGATAACATTACTTACTTTCTCAGTATGAAAAATAATATAAAATATTTCTAAAGCACGTAATTAAACAGCATTTAAATTAATCAAGAAAAAATCAATGAATGTAATAATTTATAAATACACTTAAAAGCTGTTGGCAACTTTTGCCGCACTAACTAAACAATTTGCAACTTAGGAGTTTACTTTTAGGTAAGAAACTTAACACCAAGTAGTTAATCCTTGTTACATACTTTTAGACTTCATTATAAGTGCTTATAAATTATCGACTAGGCGATTAAGTTGTTTGATTTTTCAAGGCTTGATTATTTTCGATGAATTTATTATACTTATGCTTAAGTTTTCATCAAATCTTAGCTTTACAGATTGTTGCTGAGATTATAATTTAGACAGCCTTCTGAATATTGAGTGTGCCGTATAAATCGCTCTACACTTGAATTTCAGGTGTGTTCCTTAATACTCTAACAACCTAAAGGCAACGTAATAGTAATTTTTGATGGTTCTCAAACTAAGCAACCAATTCTTTTATATGCTCAAATATTTGTTGAAAGGTCTGATAAAATTTAATATTTATTGAATTCAAACGGCATAAATAACAATTAAAACAAATTTGGTCGAAGCAGGAATTTATGACCGAGAAATGTAATATCTGATAATAATGAAACACCGACATTTTGTTCGGTTGTTTTAAAAAACAATTGTCAATAAAATATCTCGAAATTTATGGAGCACACTTGATTAATAGTTGTACGAAACTCGTTGTGATAAGTCAAAAGTATATTACAACTACTTCAACTCGGTAATGTTGGATCGAATAAGTCTGAATGTTGAGACCCCTTGCTAAACTTAATTAAGAACTATGTGGCTTGAAAAGTTGCAGCCCCTAAATTGCAATTGTTCGGGCAAGGTAAATTGATTTTGAGCGCTGTATTTTTTTTTTTGGTTTTCTGATGGCTTACGGCCGTTTTTTGTACTTGCACTTATGAGGACCACTTAGCGAGGAAAAATAGGAAGGAAAGGTTGCCAGGTCTGGATTCAAATGCTTATGGCGGAGTCGTTATCGAGCCAAAGCAAAGCGCCGAGACCCACAAATGGTAAATAACGATAAATAGGAAAAAGTTGCTTGAAAATTGCTTGACCAAACGCAAAGTCAATGACGTTTTCACGTTGCAGAGTCACTTTACTGCAGTAACAGCAACAACAACAACAACAACAATAACAATAGCAATAACAACAAAAAGCAGCAACAACAAAAGTCGAGTTGCGTGCTTAAAGCGTAAAATTGTTTGTTATAAAATTCAATTGCTGCTGTGGTTTTTACTATTGTTGTTGTTGCTGTTGCTGTTGCTGTTTGGGTTAATGCGCCAATGCAATGCTCAAAAAAAAAGAAGCAAAAAACAAAGCAAATGCCAAGAAAGTTTAGCTTCAAAGTTGAGTTCGTTCTATTGTCTTACGCCGAGATTTAGTTGCAACGAGTTGCAGTATCAGTTACGACATCCTGGCCCACGGGGACGTGCTCAACATTGGCAACTATCTTTATTCAGGTCTGTGCTGGTGTGTATATATGTATGATTTGTATAGCAATTTGCTAGTTAGTGGAAACATGAACCCTTTGCTGTAGTACCTGCTGATTAAGTTATATACACGTAAGCGCAGAGTGTCTTAACATAACACAACACAACACAACACAACACATAAGCAAGTTGTCAGCCATAGTCGTATTAGCTTTTATGATGTGCCATCCGGGCTGTCCTCCTTGTCCTGGTTGCCAGGACACGGTGTGGCATTAAAGTGCGTGGAAACTGGCAACAGGTTGCCTGGCAGTATTCTACGAACTGTACACTTATACTATAGATCGTGCCCGTCGTCGTTTGACAACAAATTGCGCATATCAAATTTACGGAATTGTCTACGCAATGCGCGCTGTGGTGCGAATATTTTTGGGAAGCCTTGACAAACTAATAGAATTTGTTGCCTGACTGCTTGCCACGCTTTTCGGTCGGAGTCGCATAGTGCCGCGTCGCGTCGTGGCTCAAATGTGTGGCACACAAAGTGTTTGGTAATGGCTTCAAATCGTGGGCGTTGTCAAAGGACTCCGCGTTGCCTTTGGCTGCCAGCTGGTCTAATGTCGCAATTTCGCGCTTTATACGCGGTTTGCGTGACAAACACTCAGCCTAATATGCGAGTTAGATACATACATTTGCACTTGTATAGTATGTAAGTATCTTATGGTACTAATAAAAAGCTTTTCAACCCCCCCCATGCGCTCATCTGCTTCTATTTAAATATTTGTGCCATTAGAGGGGGCTATATTAATGATTTTTATAGGATAATAATGCGTTATCACGCCGTAGTTTACTCATGAGCATTGAGATATGCCTAAATACATTTGTTTTTCTGTTCTGTTTTCATTTCGTTAACATTACTAGGACAGCTCTATTTGCATAAGAGCACGAGGACCTTCTGAAATTTTGAATTTTGATTGAGTTGTTGCACATAATTTATGAGAACAGACCACCGCCCACCGCCCACCGCAAACAGCCCACGGCTCACAGAAGCTCTGTCATGTGAAATTTTCCTATAGATTTTCAACAGAGTATACATTAATAAACATTTTGTTTTCTGATTTGTTGTCATGCATTATGCAAATTATTGTCGCGCATAAATTGCACTAATTATTTTGCTGTCTGCTCGCTTAATTAAATGGCAAACAAAAATTTAAGCTTTAACAATAGCCGTTAAATTTTGGGTATTTCAAAGCAATAAACAAAATAAATGACCGGAACATAAATGAGTTTTGCCAGCAAAGGGAATGCTGTTGAAAATGTCAATAGCATTACTTTTGCTATACAAACAAAAATTCGAGCTAGACACAATGAGTTATTTAAATTTTCTAAAATAAACAAACATTTTCCAAAATGTTATATGCTTACTGGTATTATGTATAGGCAAAAATGCATGATTAGAAGGTCTTATTTTAATTCACATTATTATTAATTGTACATTATGGGTCGATAGAACTTTAAAGAAGAGATGATGGAATATCCTTTTGTCTATTAGATTACTGACAATCAACTGATGTGCCAGATAATTGCCATATTCCGAGTTTTTCTACCCCAAATTCGACAAAACTGAGGGTGAATTTATAGTGTCTAAATGAATGAGATTGCGTGCTACAAAGCTGTTATATATATAGAAAATCTGCTGCAGACATACTATCAAAGTATTCTATGGCTTTGAAATGAGCTGCTTTCTTTTATGCCCCTAATTGCTGTAAAATACAGAAATTTTTTTGCAAATTAAATGGCATTTTGAGAATATGCATTCAACATGATTTAAATGCCAGCAGCCACAGGTCATTTAAAGTTATTTTTAACTTGGAATTGTGCAAGTATTTTGTTGAGTTTAAGTTAGATTTTCTCTTAGGTTTCTACTTACAATTTGATGATGATTTCCCGTACCTTTTCATGCTCGTCGCTATTTATCAATTTGCCGGAGCGTGATTAGTACATAATATTCTATGCTTTTAATCAAAATCTCGGCGCTATAATGATACTTGTTGTGCCAGTTAGCCAGGTCGAGCAAATATTCATAATTCAATGTTTAAACCGCAATTTATATTCGTCGTTTTTCATGTCGGTTCATTCGGTTGGTTGCTGCCAGTTTTGCTTTTTGCCGGTTGCTGCTGTTGCTGCTGCTATTCATATTAAAATTGGTGTAGCAAGAGCAATGGTAGCCACGGCAGCATCGTGTTGCACAAGCTTACCTGGGGTAAACCGTAAAAACGCTTTTGCATTTTCATAAATTTTTGGCTTTTCCCATGATCTCTGCACACTCCCGCACACTCACTCACACTCAGTAATGCTTGCTGAGTATAACCGACTGCATAATTTAGCCTCTGCTATAGTCCGACCTATGCCTTGAGTTTTATTTTACATGCAGCGTGGACGTTTATCCCCTTACTCCCTTGCCACTTGCCACTGCCACAGCCGTTTACAGTTCATGTTCCATTTTTGGAGCAAGCTGCTGAACCCACAGAATGGTTTTCTGCTCGTGGTATGGTCTTTTATGCAATAAAATTGAAATTAATTTTTAGTGATTGCGGATGCGGTTCGATGTTGTTACCCCACTGTGCCCATTGTGCCCACTGTTAACCAACGCATAATTCTCGACCCGTTTGGTCAGCGGCGGTTCGACACCGCATGTTGTTAAGGCCGCAATTGAATTGTAAATTTTCTTCGCCGGCATATGGTTAAAAATTTGTATTTTTATTTATATATACAAACACTTTCAAGAATATTAATATGAGAGTCGATAAGAGAAAGATACATACAAATATTTTGAGTAATTTTTATAATTAAAATGTTTCCTCTTTTTAAAATTTTTACTTTTCAGAGTGCTTCACATCAAATGCAATTAAATTAGACGTCAGAGAACAAGGAAATACACAGAGGAGAATAAACAACCATCAGGTAATTAAATTATGATTTATTTCAATACGGACTTACATTTATGGAATAAGCTAACCGAAAATGAATGAATGAAAATTAAGTTCTCTGTATCAATTACAATTTTGTGTCATCAAATGTTTTACTAATGCAAAATTCGACAATTGACAAGTGACAATTGATGACATACATACATATATACATGTGTACACTGAAAAAAAAGACCATCTTCTAAAATCAAGAACATTCATCTTAAATATTTTGTTCTTAAAATAAGATTATTTTAAGACCAAATTACTAAAACTAAGATTATAAGTCTTTATATAGGAATAAAAATCTTTAATTGTAAGGAAAGTATAAATAGGTACTATTTCGTATCCAACAAATTGTGGCACTGTGGCGCTCTGGTTAGGGAAGCCGCTTCAGTTGTGAAGAATTAGGCGGCAGCTCGAATCCCACTCGTAACAATTTAAAATAACATTTATATTACTAAATCAGAATAAAATGTTGATAAATCAAAATTAAAAAAATAATATAAATATAAAAAAAAATAATTTTTATGTATTTTATTTTTTGATTTTAATTTTAATAACATTTATTCTTAAAATAAGAACTTGGCCTTCTTTAAAATGTTCTTAAAATTAAGATGTATTCTCTTAATTTAAGAGTTTTATGTTCTCGACGCATTTTTTAGACCAGTAATCTTAGTTCTGAGACTAAAATCTTGATTTTAGAACATTTTTTTTATCAGTGTATATGTATAGGTATTCGATTAGAGGTTTATGGGTAAGAGATTTCCCGAATTGCTCATTGACAAATTGACAGATTACAAGAAAATTTAATTTAAGACTCTTAAGAGTCAATTGAGTGACATGCTAATTGAGTATTCGCGTAGTGCAATTGTCAGAGTTAAAATAATCAAATATCAGTATTTACCAAGTATGTAATCCGGTTCGCAATTGCAAATCTGGTTCGGTTGGGGTTTGATCATAAACTAAACCTTTTAAATTTTTTACTCTTCAAACGAAATCTTAAATCTCTGTACCACATAAATCACATAACTATAACATAAATATCTTATGTTCTAATAAGTTTCTGCACTGAAAAAAAAGACCAAGTTCTAAAATCAAGAACATTCATCTTAAATATTTTGTTCTTAAAATAAGATTATTTTAAGACCAAATTACTAAAACTAAGATTATTAATCTAAAAAATCTTAAAATCTTAATATAAGAATAAAAATCTTAAATTGTTAGGAAAGTATAAATAGGTACTATTTCGTATCAAACAAATGATGGCACAGTGGCGCTCTGGTTAGAGAGGCCGCTTCAGTTGTGAAGCAGTAGGCGGCGGTTCGAATCCTCCTCGTAACAAATTAAAATAACATTTATAAAATTAGTAAAACAGAATAAAATATAAATAAATCAAAATTAAAAAATAAAAGAAATATAAATATAAAAAATAATTTTCATTTATTTTATTTTTTGATTTTAATTTTAAGAACATTTATTCTTAAAATAAGAACTTGGTCTTATTTTAAATGTTCTTAAAATCAAGATGTGTTCTCTTAATTCAAGAATTTGATGTTCTCGACGCATTTTTTAGACCAAAAATCTTAGTTCTGAGACCAAAATCTTGATTTTAGAACATTTTTTTTATCAGTGTGTCTATGTTGATTTTTAAACATTGGAAAAATAATAATATAAAATTATAATATATTTCTAAAGGTGTTTGAAATTTTTTGTTATTAATTTTATAGATGGAAAATCAAAAAAATTTGGAAAACAATTCGACACTTTTGCGTGAAATTATTTTATAATCATTTCATTTATATGAAATTTACATTCTTACACAATTTTATTTTAAATTATCGCACTGGCAATAGTTTCTGTAAAATAAATATTTATACCACTTACAAGTCGCTGTAAGTTTATCAGAAAATGATATTGTCAATGTTAAATATGTCGAAAATAAGCTGGGCTCGAACCATTGAGCCGAACCTTCTATAAAATTTTGTATGCTTGCAGCTTTGACTTTTATTGTTCGATGTTTAAGCTAAAAGCTTCAACTCGACTTTATACTCTTCTGAGAATTTTCCCGAGCGACAAAAGGGTGAAGAAACAAATTTTTTGGTCAAGGAAATCTCAAAGTTGTTGTAAAATTTTGGTTATCTGGTTATGGTGCGGTAGCTTATCCTTAATTTTATAGCAATTTACTCAATTAGCTTAGCCACAAAACTTGCCCTCAAAATACATAGGGCATGGAAATGTCTAAAGATATTTGTCATTATTTATAGTCATAAAACTGAAAATTGGTCTGAAACGCTTCGTCAGTCGCTTGAAAAGTGTTAAAGCATGGGGTGAAAAGGGCATGGTTAAAGCCAAGCAAGGTTTATTCCTAGATCAAATAAATTTCAACAAAAGTGTCGTTTAGCTTTCGGGGAAGTGGTCACAGTTCCCAAATTGTTCGCTTCAATTAGCTGCAGCTGCTGTAGCCTTGGTAATGCTTGAACTTTTGGGCCAAGATTTTCAGTCGGAGGTTGTCAGGTTGAATGACCAACCCTATTCTAATGAAAATTGCGTTTCTTACTGTCGTGCCTTTTGTTGCTGTCGTTGTTGTGGTTGTTGTTGTTGCTGGTAACCCCATTGTTCTTTTTGTCATTCTTGCTAATTGAAACGTTTATAATAAAACTTAATTGTGTTTGTTGTTGTCGCTTGCGCTTCAACTTTTGTAATGTTGTTGGATTTTATCCACATTATTGTTGCTCACGTGCTCGTATGTTTCTGTTTGTCTTAGCAATCTCATTGTTGTTGTATTTGTTGTAATTAAACTTCTTCTTTATTGTCACGTAGCACAAGCTGAACATTCTCATAAGCTGTTTGTTTGACTAATGCAAAAATTGGCAGCAGCACAAATATTTGATAGCTTAAATGCACTTGACAGAAGCTTCATTAAATATCAACATTTACTAACTTAAGTGCTCTAGCAATCACTTTACGAATACTTTAATCCTTAAAAGTATCTACACAGAAACACGAAAAAAAATGTATGTATGATATAATTGCAATATGTTATGGAAGATATTTTTCTTAATTAATGATGATAGTTTATACAAAAAATCTCTTTACAAGATAAAAGTCGAGAGCATTTCCAAGCGCTTAAAAATCTAATATCCCATTTAGTGACAAATGATATTAAATTTAATATATGCATAAATAATTCTGAAAACAAGTTTGGCATTCAAAACGATTTTATTAATGGGCCATAGACTGACTTTTTAATAAATATAAGCTTAAATTATTTTTGCTGTAATCTTCTTTTATTTTACTTTCGTTAGATTTCTCGGTCTGTTTGTCAAATTTATTCCCTTACCTTCTTCTTTACACTTTCTCTAGAACTTAACTTTAATGCTTATTGTACTTTTCACTTGATTTACTGCTCTGCAGTATTTTTTTATTAGTTGTAAAACACTCTTATTTGCAGGATTTAGTGATTCTCTTTCCGTTGCTTTGTTTTATTTTGCTTCTCTGTTTCCGTTTCATTGGCAATTTTATTTGCCTGTTTGGCGCACAATTAGCTTCAATTTTGTCGTATTTTTTTATTTTGCTTACTTATGTTGTTTTCCTTCTAGCTGTATTCGAGTTCCTTAGTTGTTTTCCCTATTAAGCACAAAATTTTCCCATTAATCAAATTATATTTTTCGTAGACGTTTAACGGAATTAAAGCTTTTCTCTTTCTTTCCCCTTCACCATAATTTTGGGGTTTCAACCGAGCACTTAATTAAAAGATTAGTTGTGAAAACTTTGGCATAAAACTTAAGATCAACAACCAACAGAACTGAGCGCAATGTTTGCCGAAAAACTTTAAACAAATAAATGAAAATTGCAAAAGTAAACACATTTAGACACATACACAAGCGCACAAACACAAGCACAATTGTGGCAAGTTAGCGTAGACAGAATGAGAAATGTTGAACTTTAATGATTTGCAGTCGGATGCATTCAACCAGGTTGCACTTTAAAGCCATCACTTAGTCCAACACTCAACATTATACATTATACACTATGCAACACAGCTCAACATTTAATGTGGTACGTGCCAGGCATTCGCTTCAACTCCAGTTCAACATGACAAATAGCTGAAAAAAGTTCATGCAACAGAAAGTTGCCTAGGTAAAGATGTCCCACACTCCAGTCTCTCTATATATCACAGCGATTTGCGAGGGCAGCTCCATGAATTTAACGGAACTTTATACCAATGTATTTAAATAGAAAATAAATTTGTATTGCCAATTAATTAATTTATTTACTTAATCGAAATATTTTTTATGGACTTGTTAGGTTGCTTATGTTGTCTTTGAGATAGAGGTAAAATAAAGAATTAATACACAATTTTCAATTTACTCTGACGAAGAAAGAAATTAATTTTGCTTTGAAGTAAGCAACGATATTTATACAATGCTTATTGCTTAAGCTGCCCTCGTATGTGACTCTTGTTCGTTTGTTTGTTTGACAAATGCCGCCAATTTGCAGCTCGTATAAACAAGCTTTTACTTCCACCTTCTGTTTGTTCTGTACCTTGCGAAAAGTTAACTTTTTTTTAATGTCTGACGGCGTTGACAAACCATTTTTTAAAGTTTAATATGCCGTTAATAAATGTTGCTATTTTTATTTATGTTATTTTTTGCTGTAAAGTTAATTTCATATGACAAAGTTAGCCGCGGTTGTTGAACCCACACACCTATGCACATATTTATTAAAATTATTTGCGTTTTTTTACACTTGGTGGAAGCGAACTTTGAGCTCAAAGGCCAAACATACAGATTTCATTACCAAGTTAATGCTCCGCAATGTGCATGTGCATGTGTCAGTATTCATATCTGTATGTGAGTGTGTGTGTGTGTTCTGGTTTTAGGAATTTAATTGGTTTTGAAAAAGTTCAACAAGCCATGCTAATTAGTTGCATGTGGCTTTGCCTTTGATTGTGCTGCATGTTTAACTTGGCAGGTGGTTCACGTTTATTCGCAGAGATGAAGCTAAAGCTAAGCTTAAGTCCTCAGTAACTTTTCAATCTCATAAACGATTTTAAAATAAATACCTGGCAACTTTTCATATGCTCTTCATTTTTATAATTAAGCTGTGATTAGCAGAAAATGCGAAAATACGGTATTAACAGAATGTGACAATTTAAAAAATGCCCGAAGGAGCGCTGTTACTCTCAAAGTTAGTGATATCAAGATAATTCTAAGAATCCGTCTTTCAATGTCTCCTTATATTTTATCTAAGAGATATATTAAAATTTGACATGAATTTCATTATATTTTACGTCAAAATATCGCTGATACAGTTATCAAACCCCTTAAATATTGAAAAACCGGCCCTTAGTGTACATAACTAAAAAGCCACGAGTGAAAGGTGATCAGGCACCGAAACGATAAAATTATCTACCCCTCAAACAAGAACCCTGGAACTTTCCCTTTCTTATATTAGTTTGATTTTAAATAACAGCTTAAAAATAATAACAAATTCAGCTTCTTAAAATAGTTGGGAATATTTGTATTATATAAGTGTATTGACTTTTGAAATCAGACAAGGTAGGAAAACAAATAAATGTTTTTGTTGATAACAATTTGAACCCATTCTTTAATACTCTTGAAACCGATCCGCGATCCGATTTGAAATCTCCTGACAATGTTTGAGATAGTTCAAAACAAAAATGTAGGGTGTTTCCTATTCAAGGATTGCTTATTTAAATTCCTTATTTCTTATTTTTTTTGGCTTGCATCAAGTAATCGCAGCATGTGGCACATTAAATGCCAGCGAAAAGTCTTGCAATGTTTCTATTTTGGCACATGTTTTGAGGGCGGAGTGCAAGGAGGATTGGGGCGACCTCCAAGTCAGTAATAGTACTCGAATACTGTAACATTTAATGTGCAAAAAATTGGACCCGCATGCCTCAAGTTGCAGCTCAACTGCAAAATAATTAAATTCCATCGCCAAGTTTATGCTGAGACTTTGGACTTTTCGAGTGTCTTGGTAATTTCATGCAAAATGCTCTGAGTGTGGTATAGTGTGTGTGTGTGTGTGTGTGTGTGTGAGTGTATTATTGTGAGTATGTTTGGGTGTGAGTGCATCTCGATGGTAGAAAAAGTTATGCCCTTAGCTTATTGCTGTTTCCCGCTGTGCATTTTGTTTTTGTTTCTTGTGTTCATCTGTTGTTGTTTGCTTTCTTACGGCTTGTCAGTGGCTCAGTGGTGCAGTGGTGCAGTGCTGGGAATTATTTTGTTTGACTCTTCTCGTTGTTGTTGGCATTGCCTTTGTTGCAGTTTTCTTACCCAAGCCGGAAGGAAATGAGCAAAAATGACAAAGTTAACGGATGTGCACAAAACACAGTACACTCACACACTCCCATACACACAAAAAGGCAACAAGGATCATGGATAGACTCTGCCCAATGCCCCTGCACAGGATATGTGTGCGGAAAGTACAAAATTTTACATGTATTTGATTTATGTTGGCTCTCAACTCGCACGCAACAGCAGCAACACCGCACTGTGACCTGTCAGTGTCTGTGTGTGTGTATGGGCTGCAAACACACGCAGAAATATACAAACGCACATACTTGTACATATTTCAGCACTTTCCCAAGCAAATGTCCTGGCAATGTCCTGGAAAGTAAGCAAATCATAGCCTACATTTCCGTTGTTGTTTTAACAAGCCAAATGCAACTTTTTATGTTTTGCAAATTTCTGCTATTTTTCCCCCCTTTTAAATGCACTTGGGAAGGAGCTTACACACATACTTCTCTTCAGTTCAGTTCGGCTTCGAAAAGTTTCTGCTTGAAATTCACATAAATTTGCCAAGTATTTCACAATCGCCGGTCTGTCATGTGGCCAACTCGCATTACCAAGGCTTTAGTTGGTTGCCAAGAGCTTGAAACGCTTTTACAGCAAATAATCGACATTCGCTATTATCGATCACTGACCGAATTGTCTACTTAACATGTCCAACGTAATGAACCAACTCATTTATTAATCAAAAATCCTGTATAGTATATACATTCAAGTACGCCCAACTGACAGACAAAGACAAAAGCGAGCAATATACCCTTTGAAAAGAAAAAGGGGTAGCGATATGTTTTGACCTTTTTGTTTTTCATTGTTTTGCTTTGCCTTCGTTTTGAAATTTCATTTATCAGCGCCATAAAACGTTACCATTTGCCAGGCCACCTTCTCTTCCAAAAACCACCAGCTCCACCCAACAAGTCCCGTGTCAACAGGCAATTATTATAAAAGCCCGGGTCTGGGGGGAGGCAGGAGTGGATTGACGTTCAACTGTTGCCCTGCGACGTAGAGTGGCCGCGAACAATTACCTGTGTCTAGGTACAGGAACGAGTACAATAACGAGTATGCTAAATGTCTGGCAACTGAAAAATGTGGCTTTAAATTGCATGAAATCATCGTCGCATTCCGCAAGTAATGAAATTAGCAACAGAACTTGCGTTACAGGTCAAATGCGTGTTGGCCAACGACTCTCTGCTAGACTAACGAGGTCAATCATTTGCAGGCCGAGGGAGGAGTTCTGGCAAGGCAATAAAATGTCAGCAAGTGAACCTTTTTAGTTACCCAATTCCCTAGGGGCACTCAGCCAACTGGCGACAGTGGGTTCTCATTTTGGGGTACTGATAGGTCGAAATAGATTTGCTTATCATGTCAACGACAACAAATTACTCAGTATGACTTTTCCTTTTCGTATTCTAAATTGGTTCTTTCTTGTTTTCACTGCGGTAAGTCGGAGAAATATAGAAGCACCCCAAAAGGTCAACAATTTTAGCCTGTAAATCTTGTCCAAAGGTATTGGAAATAGTGGCTCTCGTCTTTCTGGTTAAGCTGCTCTTCACGCACTGTGTGCTGGGCGGCGAATATGGTATATCGGTGTGGTTCTATATCTATTTTCTACCTGGAATTACTGCCCACACTTTGGTTTTAGCCATATTCCGTTGCTTCTGGTGCACCGTTGGCCTGGATCCCATTGTGCGTATATAATTCCTTTCCAACTTTACTTACATTCTCATACTCCCTTCATAGGCTGTGGCATTCAACCTAGTCAGCGGAATTTTTTGTATTATCGCAACTCTCCTTCTGCTATTTGCCATGTGGGATCACTGTGGAAACGAGTTTACCTATCAGTTCTATATCTCGGCCATATGTGGACTGATTGCTGGCATCTTCCATTTGATTAATGGCGGCATGTGCCTCGTGTTTATGCCTTCAGAGGAGGCGTATGTATTGCTAACCACTTCTTCAATTACAGTTTTATTTAATCAAAATTTCTGCTACAACAGACACTATTTGAAGCCCTCGAAAAGACGAAAGACGAGCCTCTACTGAAGTTCAGAAGATAAATTGTTTATGTAAAGAAGCCAATATATTTATTTATCAAAAAAATTTTAGTATAATTCCCAGTTCTTTGAGTTTTCCTTAAATAACATTTTCTATTCAGTTCACATGTAATTGAACCTCAAAAAATTGATTAAATTATAGTTTTGGTATTTCGTTAGTATACATTTCATTTATTTATTTATTTACATTTATTTTATTCATGAGAGAGGGATACCACAAATATTTTCTAGCTGCTTCGTTTTCATATTTCCTTTTTGAACCCTTTATTGAACCTCTTCTAGTGGGCCGCACCTGGTATTTGTGTTATTGCCGAGCGTCTAGCCGGGGGCAATAATCAATATTAAGTATACGGCGACCTTTGCGTGTTATGAAATGGTCTGAATGTCAAAATTGGCCAAAACTATTGTCGACAACTCAGCAGAATTGAAGTGAATTGAACTGAAATAAAATAAGCTAAGCTGAAATGCTGTCAAAAGTGTTTGACGCTTATCATTTACTTAGCTGAAAATCAATAAAAAGCTTAGTGCCAATCGTCATTGAGTCTTCCAAGGACTTAACCGAGTGTGCGTCATAATTGCTTGGCATTTTAATTAAATTGTCAGATAGAATTAGAGCTGATGCCTCAAAACGACAGTCTCTTTAATCATGCGGTGAGTGACAATGTGACAATGAAATGATTCACTTGCAGTGAATATTCATAAGCAGAAGGGACTTCCTGCTGTGCAAGCTGACAATCAAACAGATAATCTCACAGATACGACAGAGAGTGTCTATCATATTGGAGGTGTCTACTCTATGACAGTCACTAATACATGCAAACCAGCTGAAAGCGAATCAAATGAATGTGAATGAGTCACACAACACAATGGAAACTGCAACTGCTACGAGTCGAGTCGAGTAAATGTAAATCTGATTCAAATAGAAAACTGCCGTTGCTGTTGATGATTTTCATGATGATATTGCTGTCAGTCAATTGCTACTCATGATGATGGCGATTCATCTCCGAGTGTTCCAACTCGTTTACAACTTGACTTCATTGGCCATCAATATTAAATTGTCAATATGACGTAACAAGTAGAGCTACTGGTCACTTAATTAAATACTTCAACGCTTGATTAACTTTAGGAGGCTTCCACTGAATTGGACACTTGGTCTAATTAGTGCCAGTGCAATGTCATAAATTTGGTAGCAGGCACTCGGCACTGGCCGAAAATCCAGGCAAAAAACATGTGTCATTTGTCAAAATGTGTGCACTGCATGCAAAATGGCAAATGTCAGCAGCAGCAACATCAGCAACAATAGCAGCAACAGCAGTAATACCAACAACAGCAATGCCAGTAAACAAATGTAAAAATATTTGGCACTTAAAGTGCTGCCAGACAAATACGACAAACGCTGAAGAGTCATTTACAAGAAGTGCAACAGCAACAGCAACAGCAGCAACAACTGCAACTGCAACAACAACAATGATGACGAGGGGCCTTCCAAGTCAAGCGTGGGGGTGAAAAATGGCGGATAATGCCGGCAAACAGAGCACAGCAGACAGCGTACGTCATCGGTGCAAACAAAGCACATGATGATGATCATTGTGATGCTAATGATGATGCTCATGATGAGAAGCAAACGAACGAACAAACGAACGAACGAACAAACAAACAAACTGGGAAAGAAATAACGCCAGAGAGATAAACGCACTGTGACTGCGTTGAGTGGCAGTCAAAGAGTCAGTCAGCACAGTGAGTGCAGTCAGTTGGACAACGGCAAAGTCAACTCGCGTTGGCGTTGACAACAATTGTACAATTCATAATAGGCAACTTGATGCACACAGTGAGACATAGAGAGATAGATACAGCGAGAGAGATAGGAGGAAAGCTAGAGAGAGATTGAACGTGTTAGCTATTTAGCGTGTGTGTTGCAAGCACAGACTGTTGCATGCACTATTGGAAGAATTACAATTTTTCTATTTTTTTTTTAAACTGTCGATTTTTAAAGATATTCAAATTAATGATCTTTAAATGGCAAAGCATTAGAAATAAATGATACCTAATGTTTGTTCAACAAGTTAGGGGGTCTGAAATTTAATATTATAATAATAATGATAACAATAATTGTTTGAGAGATATTTTGACGTAAAATGCATAAAATGAAATTAATAACCATAAAATATCTCTAAGATTTTAAACTATACTATGAAAACACAGTAAAATCCAAACCTAAACATTCTTAATATTATTTGTGGCTTGTTATATATGTTTTGTTAATATTTATTGGGTTAAGTGTTATTTTCAGAAATTTAAAAACTTATCTTAATGTCTTCTAATTAAATTTGCCAAAATTGTTAGTACATTTGATATTAAAAAATGTAATGTATAAGTTTTATTATTAAGTATATTAAAATATAAGTTAAAATAACTAACAAAAAATCAAAATATTCTTATTTAAATATTTTTTAGAATTTACAATCGTTACGGTCTTTGATCATCCTCAAAAAACTTAACCAAAAAATCTTGTTTCCTTTATGACTTACTAATTATATAATTTCTAAAAAAAAATTTTATTTTAAATGAAAAATCTTTCCACTGTGCCTTGTCTGACTGCCAGCCTGCCACTCACATAGCTCACGTTGTTTATTTGCACTGTTTTCCAACACTTGCTCTAATGTGCAACATCACAAAGTGCGTCGTTGCTGTTGGTGATTGCAAATTGCATGCAACAAAATGAAAGAGCAGCCGTCCTTTGAGCGCTCCGCCCAACAGTGCAAATTACTCGGGTAATAAGCATTATGCAGAGTCAGTCAGACAGCTGTGGCTACTGTCAGTGTCAAATTAGTTTGGCGGTTTCTCTCAACCCCCAAACTAATTTCCCCAAAACTTGATGTTCTTGTGACCTTTGGTCAGCTTGGAGTTTACTTTGAAGTCAAGTATTTGATTAAAGTCGCCAAATTGCTTTGTTTTGTCAACTTTCGATTGAAATTCCTGCAAGTTTGGCTTTGATGTGCGCATTATAAACTCTTGGAATTAAGAAAACCAATGAACTGTCTAAGTGAAGGAAAGACAATGAAAGCAATCGAGTGTGACTAATACACAATGTGACTCGAAAGAGTTAATATAGGTTACGTGTATGAGAGTGTGTGTGTGTGTGTGTGTGTGTGTGTGTGTGTTTTTGTGCTCACACATATGCGATAATTTACGAGCGCGTCGCCCCAAAAATTATGCTATACAAATAATTAAAGTGCTGCTAGAGGCAACACATTGCGTATACGCCACATTGCTTTAATGGCTAAAAATTAGTGCAGTAAAGTTGTCATGAAATTGGTAACGCAACAATTGCCAACAGTTGGGCTCCTGGGGATTGGCCAAGTGACCAGCCGCTTGGCCCAGGCATTAAAAATGGCAATAAAAAGCTCGTAAAACCCATACAAAAACAGCACTGAAACAGACGAGCGGCAAGAACAACAACAACTCAAATATTAGCTTAAATGCAATACACATTAAATTACTTGTGCCAGCAATAAAGCAAGCAAATAAAACAGATTTTCTGCTAGTAAAGTAATAAAAATGAATCGACAGGCAGTCTGCAACCTTCAGACTGTATTTGGACTTCGTTTAACTGGATCATAGGACATGATACCAACAACAGCAATAGCAATAATAGAAATTTGAGACAAAATGAGTTTTTAATTCGATTTAAAGGCGAGTTTTGCAAGCAGTCTGGCAATGGAATTGCGCACGTGTGGCCTATAAGATGGCCAAGAGCCGTTCAAATATGTCAAGTCAAATTTAGAAAATTCAACGAGGGTGTGGATGTGGGGTGGCTCTGAAATATGAGTTGGGATGTGTATATAAAATAAGAACAAAATTATATTTGCCCGACAAGTGGCCTGACAAACTCTCGGGTAAACTCATAGACACACACACACAGCGGTCCGAATGCTTGAGCTTATCATTTCATGGCGTTGTCTCAAAAGCTAAAGCTTGTCCGCGACGAAATATGAAATTCAATTTGGCCAAAATAAGTAGAAGTTGAGAAAAAAGGGACTGACGCGACGACGACAGGCGAAATGGGGTGTGTACTGGGAGGCATTGACTGCGCGTGAGTCACGGCATGTTTGTGCTACAAGTGCCGCTTATTGTGGCTAACATTCCATAGAAATTGAAGTTGAAGTTTTGCCTGGCACTAGCCAACGCATCTATGTATGTACACTGATAAAAAAATGTTCTAACATACAGATTTTGATCTCAAAACTAATAAACTAAAATATGTGTCGAGAACATCAAATTCTTAGAATAAGAAAACACATCTTGGTTTTAAGAATATTTCAGATAAGAATTAGTGCTTATTTTAATAAATGTTCTTGAATTTTAAGTCAAAAAATAAAAATTTTAAATAGTTTTTATGAACTTAAAATTTTTTTTCGCTTTTAATTTTTTTATTTTTTGATATATATGTTCTTTTTATTCTGGCTTAGTTATTTTTCAAATGCTATTTTACTTTACCTATATACTATACTATACCTAACTAAAGCGGCATCTCTAATAATAGCGCCACGTTACAAATGCTTGTTTCATATGAAATAGTACATATTTATACCTATAACTAATAATAAAAGATTTTTATTTTTGTACTAAGAACTTCGACTTTGTAGATTAATATTCTTAGTATTGGTAATATGGTCTTATTTTTAGAATAAATATTTAAGATGAATGTCCTTGATCTTAGAAGTTGGTGTTTTTTTCTGTGTGTGTATCTATGTCGTTGCGTAAAAAGTTTAGTTTACACAATGGCTGCCAGTGCCTCAGTGTTGATGTTGCACAGTATGTTGCGTGATGATGATGATGATGACGATGATGATGATGATGATGAGACGTGTGCCTGGACAGCCAAATGTTTGCCGTTGGCCAACATGAAATATGCGTGAGAGGGAAACCGAGACTGAGACGCTTAATTAAATTTCAGTTCATTTATAAAACAGGTTCAGAGGGTCCTTCAAAATGGCCAAACTGTATAAAGCACTTTGTGGCATTTTTTGTGTGTCCTTTCTTTGACTTGTTGCGGCAATAACATACTCGTATTCAAACTTATTGCCACACATGTGGCCTTTGTGCTGCCATGACACATGTTGCCATTAAGTGTTGTCCCCTGTCTGAATCTGAATCTGAATCCCGCTGCAGTCAACAAGGATGCGGGCGCTGTTCTCAGGCCGACTCTGATTGCAACCGATAAAGTTTTGTAATTGTTTCATTTCCGGGATTTAAATTGCAAATATGAGTCGCTACTAAATTATGCTGAATGGGGCAACCGAAACACGGAACACGACACACACACAACACCAACACAACACTGAATTGTGGGTAGTTTGGGCAACTGCTTGTACGGGCATTCGTATCCGGATATGTATCCCTTTACGAAAACTGTGCGACACAGTAGATTTAACCTAATTAAGAATGTTCAGCAGGACACAATGATTCGAATACAAATGAAATGACAGGGCGTGCCCAGCAAAAAGGGCAAGAGGGGTAAGGCAAGTGGCAAGTGGCACGTGGCAAGGGGCAAGGGGAGGAGGCATCCTGACTGGCAGCGTAAAATGAATGAGCTGCCAACTAAATCTGCTGTCATGTTTTTGTTGTAAGCAAAAGGTTCACAGGACTCTCGAGAGAAGTAGAGATGTAGAGTTGTAGGGTTATATAGCTTGTTGTTGCTGTTGTTGTTTCTGCTGGCAAGACGAATGTTAATTCTATTTAAACGCACACAGAGATACACTCTCACTCAGAGACAGATACAGAGCCAGATACAGATACAGATACACCTACACAAGTGCAGGGGGCAAGCTGCTGCCATTGGGTTCGTTTCAAAGTCACAAAGATTGTCAACGTTTTCATTTTAATTCAAACAAATGTTACTAATGTTGCTTATGCTGGGCGCTTGTTGAATATTTTATCGTTTGACTTGGCTCCCTTGGCAACATTTGGCTGTGTAATTTTCTCTAAAATCCTTTTTCATCATTTGCCAACAGTCTTAAGGTGACGTCTCCTTCCATTCTGTTTTTTTTTTTTTTTTAGGGTTTAACGGGTACAGTTTGTGCTCATTAGATAGCAGGAAATACCCTGTCAAATACTCGTATTTCGTTTGCAATATTTCTGAAAGATTTTGCTTTCTACATCAACTTCACAGAAGTCATTTATGCAATTGCAAATTTTCAGTTCATTCATTAAGATACAGGCAACGAGACAACGAGGCAACGCAACACAACAACTGCCTGCACTGTAAATATTATCTTTATTGCTTTTATTTTATTTCATTTTATTTTTTATATTTTTCTTTTATTATTCTTTGCCATTGTTTGTGTTGCTGCTGACACACCTGCGTTGCGTGCGGAAGTTTTACATTGCGACACGGTGACAATTGTCGCAAAGAGTTTTTCCTTTCTGTTCGCTTTTCCAGTTCAGCTTGTTGTTGTTTCGTTTTGTTTTCATTATTTTATTTTCGTTACTTATTTTCTTGGGCAACATTTGCTTAAACAGCGTCAACAATTTGCACACTATTGTCGTCCTGGGCAACGTGGGTTCCCAGATAAAAGTATCTTCTACTCGTATCTATTTTCCGTATGAATTTAAATGGTTTTACGACTCCGCTGAGTGGGAGAAATTGTTTTCGTTATATGCTTCTCGCATCGCATTTGACTATGCGAAATTGTTTGTCTGTTTAAATGTGTGAAATGAAAAGTGCAAAGCCAGTACAACTTTAAATATTTTTGCAATATCGGGGTAACATTATTCTGATGTCTAAAAAATAAGAAGTATAACCTATCTAATGTCCTGTACTTTTCTAATAAAGTTTCCACGTACATATGGCTGCTATATTATATAGTAATCCAATGCAGCCAATTTAGACATTTTAACTGTCTGCATCAAAAATACAGACTTTTCGGTTGCTCTTAGGGATTTCTATGGCACACTTAAATCTTCGTATTTGCAATATTCTTCGTGGATATTTCACAACCTCAAATAAAAAATTAATTTTTATTTTGAAAAATTTTACGCACTTAACAAACATAGTTTTTAAAGAAAAAAAATAATTTTACTGGCAATATTTACCAAGTTCTTCAACGCAAAAGCACAAAAAAGCCATTTTTGAAGCCCCTAATAAAAATGGTTTGCTTTTATAGTAAATGTCAAAATTATTAACTCAAATAAAACATCTCGCTAATAGCTTTTGCGCAGATTGTAAATAGATTTATGAACAACCTCCTAAGAGTTTTTTCGTCATCATCAAAAAAAAAAGTTTGTTCAGTTATATAAAGTTGACTTTTTCAAATGTACATTTAATGTAATGTAATAGACTATATCCACGACCACTCACATTTGCCACATTTGTTCACATTTAAATGTGGCCCATTTTTGGCTTTCCACGACCAAATGTGAAACTGCCAAGACATTTGCCATTCACCCACAGCAAATCAGCTGTTCTGTTTCTGTTATAAAGAGCTGACAATAACAAAATTTCATTATTTATTTTTATATTATAACTGACGCAAATTTAATGTCTACCATTTTTGTTGAAGAAATCAGCTGGTTAAAGTGATAATTGCTTTTTTCACGAATTTATTATAAAATCGCATGTTCGATAAAAAAATACTCAAATTTCCCGGGGCGAATGGCAAAAAATCTTCACATTCATTATGAATGAGCCAAAATGATCATTCGGATTTTGTACTAAAAAGGCAGTCCACACTCGGGCCGAATGATGCAAATGGCGTCGAATGTGCAAAATGTGCTTTCGTGGAAATACACTGATAAAAAAAATGTTCTAAAATCAAGATTTTGGTCTCAGAACTAAGATTTTTGGTCTAAAAAATGCGTCGAGAACATCAAATTCTTGAATTAAGAGAACACATCTTGATTTTAAGAACATTTTAAATAAGACCAAGTTCTTGTTTTAAGAATAAATGTTCTTAAAATTAAAATCAAAAAATAAAATAAAATAAATGAAAATTATTTTACATATATATATTTTTTTATTTTTAAATTTTAATTTATTTATATTTTATTCTGTTTTAGTAATTTTAAAAATGTTATTTTAATTTGTTACGAGGGGGATTCGAACCGCCGCCTACTGCTTCACAACTGAAGCGGCCTCTCTAGCCAGAGCGCCACGGTGCCATCATTTGTCTGATACGAAATAGTACCTATTTATAATTTCCGAACAATTTAAGATTTTTATTCTTATATTAAGATTTTTAGATTTTTTAGATTAATATTCTTAGTTTTAGTAATTTGGTCTTAAAATAATCTTATTTTAAGAACAAAATATTTAAGATGAATGTTCTTGATTTTAGAAGTTGGTCTTTTTTTTCAGTGTAGGCTACAAATCAGTTAGTTTTACTCTCAATTAAAAAGTAGCTTTCAAAAAGATGATGTGATATTGTTAATAGCTGCAATATTTCAAATTACATAATTTTCTTTGAAGGGTTTAGTCTTAATTTGATTTCATGCTCTTTAGAATATCTAAAATGCAATATTCCTGTGCTCAACTCCTTTCTTTGATCTACATATTGAAATATTGATGTGATGCTAAAAGTGTGCAATCTGTCAGCCTAGATTTCAAAAAGATGATGTAATATTGTTATTTATTACAATATTCCAAATTACATAATTTTTTTTGAAGGGTTTAGTCTCAATTTGATTTCATTTTCTTAGGAATATTAAAAATGCAATATTCCTCTGTTTAACTCTTTATATTGATCTACATATTTAAATATTTATGTGATGCTAAAAGTGTGCATGCTGTCAGCCTAGATATTTATTTTACCGTTATAACTGCTGAGCACGAAATGCTTTTAGCAATTGCATTTACATTTAGAAATGTCATCCTTGATTCGCTGAGCATATCTGACTGTTTGAGTATCTAACAATGTGTGGCAAATGTGCGAAACTATTTGTAGCCTCCAATAAAATCCAATTAGATATTTTCATGGATTTACCAACACGTTTACAGTTGCACCCGGGGGGCAGGCAACAACGAGCTGAGTTGCCGAAAAACCAGCTGAAATTTGATTGTCTTGCCACTTTTTGTTGTTGTTGTTGTTGTTGTTATGTCTGACTGACCAGCACATGATGAAGTCTCGGCGTACAGGAAAAAAAAAAATAAGGAAAAATGAGGCCATTTCAGAACTGGAGGCCACTCAAAATGTAAACGTGCTTGTCAGTTGACTGCGAAAAAAAGATCTTGTGTTATCATTCTCAGTTTACAGACGAATGTTTCTTCCACAGTGTATCCATGTGTGTGTGTCTGTGAATGTCTATGTGTTTATTTTGTTGTTGTTTATAGCCTGTCCTATCTGTGCGAATATATCTGTAGCTGTAGCTGTGACTGTGGCTGTGGCTGTGTCCTGACCAGTTGCATCCTGTTGCTGCCACTGCCATTGCGTTGTATCTCTTACGCTTCGTTTATTTAATTTTGCGCATATTTTTTTGTTTCCTCGACACACATATCCTGTCAGGCTTTGTTTGTGTAGAGTGCTTTTTATCGCTGCGCTGCGGCTTCTCTGACTGTGGCAGGGACAGGGGCAGGAGCAGGACTTGAAAACGCCTTTGGCAAGCTGAACAATTTGATTAAACAACAGCTGGTAAAAAGCTTGAAAATTATTTGAAGCAAATTTTAATTAATGCTCCCTCAAATCCTGCTAGCCCCAAACCGATTCTCGCCATTGGCAACTGAGGAGACATACCAAACGCGTGGATGTTCTGGCCACCCGATGGCGTTGTCGACCGCATAACAACAACATTTGGTCAGCGGAGCGGGAAGAGGGGAGCGGGGAGAGCGGAGCGAAACGTCAGCGCTGGCGCTCAAGACCGCAACACGGTGTAAATCCCTTTATCAAATTAATGAGCTCATTAAAATTCGTTTAGCAATTACAGTTTTAACAATTTCCGCCCTCTGCGAGTCGCCTTCCCTCGACCGAAACGACCAAAGCAGCCGATGGCAGAAAATATGCTGAGCCAGCACAGTTGGCAATCGCACAGGTGACGTTTGTGGCTCGAGCTTCAGTTACAGGTGCCTCAGCAAGTAGCAAGTAGCAGGTAGCAAGTAGCAAGTAGCGAGTGGCAAGTGGCAGTTGCCACGTGGCATATAGCATACTGCTTGTTGGCCCGAGAGCCTATGTAATATTCATAAAAATCATATTAAACTGCGAGAAAAAGACTCGGATTGTTAATAGCGAAATCGTGTGGCCAGGAAATAAGTAAGAGCACATAAAAAATGCTTTAAAAGTAATAATAATTGCGTTTAGGCTCGTTGGCAACCGGCTTCGACGCAACCTTTTATTTTCAGTATTTCAGCCGCTGCTCAATCGCGGGTGAAACAATAAAAAACCAAATAGCAATCTAATAATTTATGATGGCATCATTAAAGCCGCTCTCCAGCTCACCAGTACAATGAAAGCAAAAGGAAAGCAACGAAAACTTTTGCCATTCGAAGGTATTGAAAGCTGAAGTAAAAGTCCTGCGTCCTTTTGTTTTGCCTTTTCGGGCAACACATCACATCGATGTGGGGCAATAAAAATGTTATTATTTCATTTTATTTATTACGCTTTTTCCTAAATTTATGATCCGCGCATATTTTGATACATTTTTAAATGTAACGAAAGCATTTTTCTCTTGCTGTTCGCTGGCTTTTTAATTTTCATTAAATGTGAAATGCTGCGACATTAACAACTGATTAATTTGCAAGAAAAATGTGCTTTGTGTTTTGCACTTTTAATACACAAGCACAAACACAAACACATACACAATACGTATACAAACACAGATTCAAACGCAAAGTACAAAAGGGACGTAAGGACGAGGGGAGAAGCCATAACTGACAAATTTATATTTTATTTGACATCCGGCTTAATGTCGAAATATTTCGCACACTTTATAGGGTGTCCTTCTTTGTGTGCTGTGTTGTGCCGTTTGTGCGGCGTTCCTGCAAGGATATGCTTCCCATTGTGCTTGTCCATTTTTGGCTGGAAGCTATTGATTTCTCATGCCTTCATCCTTTGTCATTTGTCCTTTGGCGGCTTTCCTTTTGCCGTCTTGTCTTTGTATTACTTTGCCATTTATTGTGCATTATGGAAGCGCCTAATATTGACATTATCTGTGCTCCTTTGCATTTCATCCTTGCGTAAATCCTTTTTAACGCTTTCTTTATCGTTGAATCCCTATCAACTGTCGTACTCAATGTAAATAGTTAAATTTAAATAAATAACTCACGATTTGCCGAATACTCTATCCTTGTTCTCAATGTCATGACTCTTTATATAGTAGACGTGTGCATTTTGGGGCATGCAACATGCAACGCAGGCCAAGTTCGGGTTCAAGGGTCAAGTTCTGACCAATCGGAGGGCGTAGGCACGGTCACGCCCCGGGGAAAGGACATGGACTGTTTGTCTTCTGCAATTTATGTTGTTATTTATTTTATGCGCTGACATATGGCCGGCGTTTTGTGTGCTCATTTTTCTAACCATTGCCTGGCTCTTGACCTGGCTCATACATCAGCCTTCAACACACACACCCATACACACACATATCCATACACAGATACTTCTACACTGAAAAAAAGGAAAAAAAGAAATTTCAAAATCAAGTGCATTCATCTTCAATGATTTGTTCATTAAATAAGACCATTTTAAGAAAAAAATTACTACTATAAATAATATTAATCTAAAGAATCGCAGTTTATCAAGTCTTAAATTGTAAGGAAATTATAAATCTATCATATTTTATTTATTTTGAAGCCAATAGTGGTTAGAGTCGCCGCTTCAGTTAAAGTCAAGTCCCACTCTTGACAAGAAAAAGCACAGTACTAATTTACTAATTTAAATATTTTAAGAACATTTATTCTTATAATAAGAACTCAACCTTAATTGAAATGTTCTCAAAAAGAAGATACGTATTTCTAACTTTAAGAATTTTATGTTTTCGACCCATTTTTAGACCAAAATTCTTAGTTATGAGACCAAAATCTTGATTTTAGAAGATTTTTTTTATCAGTGCATGTGTGTGTATGCAGATTACAGCCAGGACCTGGTGTTGATGTCAAAAATACTGCGTTATTTGTTCTGTTTGTTGTGTTGCCTCGCAGCTGAATGTTGAAGGTTGTATGTTGTACGCATATGTTGTAGGTTGTAGGTTGTACTCGTATGTATGTTGGGAGTCGGCATGACTCTGCATTTCATTTGATATGACGGCCGCACACAATGATGTATTACGGTGGCCAAAGGTGACTTTCATATTACGAGAATTCGTCGCTGCAGTTTTCCATGTATCAGACTTATCTATGCAGAAAATTGAATTGAATTTCATATTCGAAACGATGGGATTTGTGTGTGTGTGTGTGCCCTTCATTGTTGTGTACTCTGTACACTCGGCATTGGCAATAATAATGCGCTGTCACGTGTTGTACGGGTGTGCATGTGTGTATGTATGTATGTATGTATGTATGTGCTGGGGTCCTTCTCAGTCCACAAATTGATTGTATAGATTTGATATTACGGATTAGAAATCATCACGGATCCACATCTGCGCATCCTTTGCAATCATTGTTCGTCGATTCAATCTATCCATCTCTCTCTCTCTTTCTTTGTCTGCTTATGTGTGTGTGTGAGGGTGTGGTTGTGTCTGTTCAAGTGTAATACGCTTTCAATGCGGTATTCTGCTTGTCTATACTCATTCATACTCACATACTAGTATATATGGTTTTATATTTCATGTCACAAATTGTGCTCAAACTGTGTCTCAATATTTCGAATTTTCTATTAGATTTTCTGTTGTTTTCTTGACTGTATTCAATTTTAAGTCACGGTGGAGTTAAGTTAGTCTAGAGACTGTGTGCAGCTAGGCCTCTTTTCTATAACCACAATATATGTATTATATATACATATATATTTTCTTAGGTTTATTTTGCGTGATGCTGTCGCCTGAGATTTCTTGAAGGTCCTAAAGGGAAACACAAGCAGGACAAGCGTTGCAAAAAGGCAATTTTCGTAGTTGCATCTTTTATATTAGACAACTACAGAGTCATACAAACTTACACACACAGCGTCAAACGCTTCGATGTTCAACAAAATTGAATTTTTAAAAATTGTCCCAGCTAAAGAAGCAACCGGAGATATGAACGACCCGCAGTGCCCCCGCCCCCTCTCCGCACCACCATGACAACATGCTCTACTACACTTTGCCGGAACACAAATACGCACACATACTATCACATAGAAACTAACAGTTTCTTTGGCTGTTGCACATCATCAACATCTTCGTTTCGGCACTACACAAAATCGATGCAACTTGAGAGTGCCATTTATATATACCCTGTAATAAAATGCTGCACTCCAGAGCTTGCTTACACTCTCCCAAAAATATTTATTAATGTATATTCGAGTAATGCATCAATATTTTAACTAAATCATGAGATGCAGCAATAAAAATTAATTAATCAAAAACTTTTAAACTAATATTGTTGATATTCCAGTTAATATCATTAAATATGAATTTAATATTTGTACATATTTTTTAAAAACTACTTTTTGTGGTTGAAATATTCTATAATTTTCGTTTAAAGATAAAAACTGGATTTATTGTTTATTGGGCTGATAGTATTAAACTATTTGCAGGTATCTACGAGTCGAGTAACCATAACTGCAACATATTTTTTGTTGGATTTGTTGTACTTCATTGCTTTTGCTGTAAGCTGAAAGAACTTCACATACTCATATATTTTTTTATATATGTATATACACATAAATATTTATGTGTGTACTTCTAGTTGGACTTTGTTTAATTCGTTGTCAAAAATACAGGGCCATTGTCTGTCTGTCTAACTGTCTGTGTATCTGTCTGTTGGGTTGTTGTTGTTGTTGTTATTGTTGCTGCTGTTACAGTTGCATTAGACTTCGCTTCTAATATCTGTTGCAATTTGTTAACCGAGTATAGTTTGTTTTTTTTATTTTTGTTATATGTTTATTTTATTTTTCCCGTTGGCTGTTTTTCAATTTATTTTCATGCTTTACGCTCTTTTGTTGCATATTTCATTTTGCGCCTTTTAGTTATTGCCATTGCAATGGCTTTGTTATTGTTGTTGTTGTTGTTGCTGTTGCTGTTGCTGCTGCTGTTGCCGTTGCCGCTGGTGTTGCTGTTGCTGTTGGTTTAACAATTGTTGTTGGCACTCTGTGAAATATGCAACATATTTTGCATGTTGATGTTGTTTGTTTTTTGCGTGGAAAGCGGCAACAAAAGTGCTAATAAAAAATAAATTGCACATGTGGGTGTGCAACACACACACGCACACACACACACGCTGAGATAATAAAAATAGCAAAAAGAATATATACATATACATATATATATACATATATATATTTAAGTTAAAAGTTAAAGACACTGTTGCCAGCATGTTGCACTTACATATAATATAATATGCTAAGCTTTTAGGCCAAGTGTTGAAGTATTTAAAGCCATCTAAGCCTTTAAGCCTTAGTTGGAGATTGCATGCAACTTAATTTAGCTGCCTCAGGCAATAGGTTGCAATGGCAGATTTGACTCAATTATGCAATAGGTTCCGTTTCATTAAATCTACTTTGCACACAGTCCCACTCACACTTACTCGTGCACAAACACATGCCGATATTTACAAGAGCTGCACACACTTACATACATATGGCCCCGAGCAGTGGGCACTTAATCGCTTAAAGTTGTTCAACAAAAATGGCAGCTCGACTTGTGCCCAGCAGCCGCCTGGCAACAACAACTGCTTGTTAAGTGCTCTAAGTACACACATACACCCACACATATACACGCACACATACACACACGCCCACACATCGTTGGGGCATGTGCTGTAAATGCAAATGGGCGTAAAATTTTAATTGAGAATCTGCCCTCAAAAGTATGCTATGCCTTTTTATATTGCTCTGAACAACGACACAGCAACAGCAACAGCAACAGCAGGAACAACAACAAAAAGTGCCACAACAACCTTGAAAATGCGATTGCAGCAAACTCAATAGATTTCTAGCAGCAGCAAAAGGGCAAATCAATCAATGTATGTACACAACACACTCACACATGTGTATGTATAGTAAGCTTGGTTGTGTTGAGTGTTGAGTGTGCCACAGTGTTGTTAAGACCACAAGTAACCGTTGACGTTGTGGTTATTGTTGTTGTTGTATTGCAAACGAATACGCATCAATTATTTACTTTTAATTTGTTGTTTTCGATTAGACTGCTTGTTCACATATGGCATTCATAACAGAAGTGAGCATATGCCTGCCAGATCTAAATGAATAAATGACTGAATGAATGGTTGACATTGAACGGTCACAACAACAACAACAACAACATCCTTCATATATTCACTGAAATCGTGTTTGATTGACACATTTCTGTGGTGCTTTGCAAATATTTGCCGGCTCAAAGTGACAAAAGGCAAGTTGTTGAGTTGATGCATCGTGGGCTCGTTTTCTGCATAAGTGTAATTTGGTTGCAACGCACAAAGCGGGCCGCAAATGTGGGGCGTGGCTGCCTCAGAGGCGGTCCTGAATTTCTTTGTTTCAACGTGTCCTTGTCAGATTCACGCGTGTGCTGTTACTCCTTGTCAGGATATTGCAACAGCTCTCTCGCATAATCGCTGCGAAATTGCATTTTGTGGTTATGAAACCAAAGCAGAATTTATTCGTTCGCTTGTTGTGTGCACTTGCCGATAAAATAAACAATAATATTGCTTTTAAAATATCACTCACTTTTTATGCTTTTTTTTTTTTTTTTGCTATTTTTCTGTCAACTAAATATTTACTTTTTCTATGGTTTTTCAGTGTTTTTAATAATTTCAAATTAAAGTTGAATTACCTTAACTTTTTCTATAGCATCAAGTATTGCACGCTTTAGTTGTCATCAGTTTAATTGAATATTTTAAGTAAATAATCAAAAAATATAATATTAAAGCTTTTAAAACAAAATTTTGTTAACCCTCTTATCAATCAACTTTCAACTATTTCTTGAATTTTGAGGTAAAGCGTAGTAAAATAATTTGAAGCTGCACTTAAAGAAAAATTGAAATGAAAGGTTTTTCTACCTAAGGAGGAATACTATACGAAATCACTCTAAATACGAATGTTAAAATTAAAATGAGAAAATGTGGTAAATAAAATATTTTTAAAGGTATATTATAGCAAGCCTCGCTGAACCGGTTATGTTTATATACTCGATTCGACAAAATTAATTAAATAAAGTTCATGCTTTTCTAATATTTCGCACATATTTAGACATCGAATAAGAATTGTACAGTAATAATTCGTATTTAAATCATAAAACTATGTTAATTATTTACAAAGTATGCATTTTTTTATTAAACAATTTAATTGATTTTAAAAATCATTGAAAAATTAATGCAATGAAATTGATATTTATATGCAATTTTTTTTTTACGTACCCGTTTTAATGTTCAATTAAAATGCATGTTAAAACGAATTTCACTGAATTATAATTTTGATAGTTAGAGAACATATTTCTTGTGCACTATGCTTAATCAAAAATAATAACGACTATTTAATGTTATTTAAAAAGAGGTAAGCTTATCATTTAGTTTTCATTGTCCATATGTGTGTGTTGATTTATTTAAGCCAAAGAAGGTGTTCAGATAAAGTGCTAAATACTTGCATACAACAGTTTTCCAATTACATTCATCCTTGGGGCTGAAATGTTGTTGAAACCCTTCACTTATTTTCTTAAAATTGAAACAATTTTTGATTAAGAAGTTTAGTTAAAACCTAGCCTGGGGTTGTTTAGTTCCTTTCATGACTGAATAATAACCCGATAAGCTTTTAGAGTTGTGTTGTGGATTGTACACCTTAGTGAGAAACGTGGTCTGATTAAAGTTGGAGCTTCGGGTAACATTTGTACTTACTTTTATTCTACGGCGTAACTGAAAATGCTGTTATCTTAGAGCCTGCATTCAATTTTGTGCTGGTATTAAGTTTTCCAGCTACAGCTTGAAACTTGATAAATAAATTACTTGCCAGACAGGCTCACTGAGAGGAGTAGAGAGTCTGGTTAGATGGACGGCAGCAGCTTTCGCACTTGCACTTTACACTATTCTTAGAATTATTGCAGTCAATTGAAGCTGAACGCATTGCAAAAGACAAGCCCGTGGGGTGACTGTGGAACGGAAGTAAGGATGAGGAGTGGAGGAAAATGCGATTTGTGTTTCATTCTACTTTGTATTGCTTCTTTTTGCAATTGCAGCGTCCAACTGTCGCAGCCCAAGGCAGCCGGACTTCCTTCTTAGCCATCAATTGAGCCGCGTCGCGTGATTTAAGCCCAGGTTGGCACATTGCACATTGCACATTGCACATTGACTGACTTTGACTGAGGGGCAGCAGCTAATACTAAAACTTGTATCCAGGGTGATTTGGACTGTATAGTAGTTGGGTGTTCGTGCAACAGTTTTTTATTGATTTTATGCTGGCGATTGATTTTATGCCATGATTCAGGGCGTTCCGACGCCTGACTAAAATGTGCGAACTGACTTTCAATCAATTTAACGCATAATTCCTGATGGATTTAATCGTAATTGATGATTGATTACAGCTCGAAACTTTTCCCGTTTTCCCCCGAGGAAGCGTGATACGTGTGTGTGTGTGTGTGTGTGTGTATCTGTCTGTGTGTATGTGTTGATATAAATTGCTTGATGCTTGCAGCACAACTGCGTCGCACACTTTATCGGCCATTTAGCCGTAATATTGTGTAATTTATTTTCGCTTAGCTTAATCGAACTTAACTCGCAAATTCTACAGCTACCTGGGGGTGTGGCCAATCCGGCTTAACGCCTCCCAAACAACACCAGCTGGTCCTGGCTTCAATGTTGGCCTTTTCATTATGTCCGCCGCATAAATCAATGTCGAACTGAGAACTGCCAAGCTGCGAGTTGCGAGTTGCGGTATCTGTGTCCGCCAGATGATATGCCTGATGTGCATTCATTTTGGAGCCTGAAAAACGGTCGACATCAAAGCTGCACTCGGTTTTAATTAAATGTATAACATGCCACGCCCCACTGTCCCTCGCCGCCTCTGTGCCTGTCGCCTTTCGTTTATTTGATAGCGCCATTTTCAATTGCTATGCAATTTCTTAATGCTTTCTTTTTTTCCCGCTTAGATGTTGTCTCTCGAATGTAAATAAAATGCACCGTTCTGGCATTTCCTATGAATGAAAAAGCATTTTATGTAACTTACGAGTACGAGTATTTCGGCCTTTGAAACGGACAAACGACATACTATCAGGGATTTTGATTACGCTAACATTAAGCTTACTGAGCTGATCATGCAGTTGTAGCATATATACATAAATTAAATTCTAATATATTTCCAAAAATTTAAAAAAGGTGAACATTTTGTTGAAAGATAAAATTAATAAAATTAATTTTTTTTTATTACCTCCCAGATAATAATTTAATATCCAAGTGTCAATTAAGTTTAATTATTCAATAATACTTGCTTGTTTCCAATTTTCGAATTAATATATTTTTTTAACTTTATAAAAATTTAGAAAAATATTTAAAAAATATAAATATTATTTTTTTTATAATAAGTGTATTGACGTTTCGGTTTTATTAGTTAAAACCTTTTGCCTGTTTGCCATTCGTTTTTCCCGTTTGTATAATTTTAAGCTTTTTGCCGGGACAAGCTTTTGTGCGCATTTTTCTACAGAGTCTGTTGAAATCAATGTAAGTTGCGTTCCCCCTCACCTCCCACTCATGCTCCTTTCATGCCTTTTCCCAGCTACCGTCTGTGATTTTGCAAAGTGCGGCAATGTCCTGCCTGACGCAAAAACGTTTTATTTAAACACATGTACGTAAGTATAAATATGTATGTGCTTATATATGGTGTCAGGTAAACCGTAACGGTTTAAATCTGCTTGTCCAAGTGCCCCTCCCAGTTTGCCCCTCGATGTCCCTTGCCCCTTGCCCCTTGCCCGTTGCCTGTGGCCCGTCGAATTGCTTTGCCTTTCTATTTGACTGTGTCAGGATGCGCAGATCGCTTACATTTGGCATAAAAAGGATTCGCTCGACATAAAAAACAAGCAGCTGGCAACGGTAACAACTACACCAACAACAACAACAACAACAGGAACAACAACAACAAACAGCATGTTAAAATTGTTTTATATACTGCCAGGGCGAGCTGAAATAAAATAAATGCTCTGGCTGACTGTCAGTCTGCCTGGTTGGATTGGAGCTTGGTTGGCTGGATGGTCCGTTAGCTGTTAGCTGGTTGCTCTGTTGACTGGTTGCTCTGCTTTGCTCTGCTGGCTGAATGGAAAACGCAAAAGTGCGCACGCTTCAATGCGTGATATCTTGTCAACTGTCGTCGGGCCAAAAACAGCTTTAAAAAGTGATTTTAACACGCGCACCTGATAATACAAACAAACAGTCAACTCTTGCACCCTTCTACCTCTGACCGACAAGTCAACTCATCCTACTTGCCGTCCATCATAAAGTACATACAGAAAAGCAAAACAATTTCTATGCCGAGATGAAAAGCCGTTGGCAGCTTTTTTCGTGTTTGTACACTCAGATGTGTAGTAACTCATTCATGTTGTTTTACACTGAGGAAATTGATAAACTTAAATCCTACATTTTCAAGTTTTGTATTAGCATTTCGATTTTTAACTTGCAATCTTAGTTTAAATTATGTTTGTTTTAATTATAATTTTTTTTAATGTCAATTAAATGCATTTAAACTAAAATTCAAAATAAAATTATTACAAATAGATTGAACTTATAAATTAAAAATAAAGTAAAACAGAAAAAAAAAAATATTTATTTAACTTCAGATTATATTCCACATTAAGGTAGTATCTAATTGTTAACTTTTTGATTTTAGTGAAATGTGAACTATCTGTAGTAATTTGATAATGAATTTAATTTTCAGTGTATGTGCGCTCGTTTTGCAGACTTGCAATTTTTAACGTTAGGTCAAAACGTTTGAGTTAATGAATTTAGGCTGCTTGTCCTGGCTTTCTTTTAGTTTTTTTAAGCACTTTTTTTGTTGTTTACTGAATGCCGGCAATTGATGTTGATTGAGTTTTCTCTATTGATTAATTGATTGATTGAGTTCAAGTGCACTTGTGTACACTAAGTGTTCGTGAGAGGGTGTGTGTGTGTGTGTGGGTCTGACGTTGCTGTAGGCAAAATGTTAAAAACTAATCAAAATGCAGCGGAGCTTAATTGAAAGGGCTAACAGGTAAATATTGCTGCGGTTAGGCCTCAAAAAGCGAGTTGGCAACGTGCAACCGCTTTTGGCCTGCCTGTGGTAATTCTCGCAATTACGCTAAAAGCAATTTACAAAAAAAGAAGTACGAAAAAAAAGAAAAGGGATAAATGAAAGAAAAAAGAAACGAGCAAGCGGGACACAGAACCAGAACGACTAAGTCATTTTTACACAAAGAGTTGCCGAGCCACAATGCTTATACACACACAGACACAGACAAATATATACACAAATACTTAAGCACGAAAAGGGTATATTTAACCACAAATATTGTCGAAAAATACCAGTCTGACAAACAGTTAAGTCTTTGAAGTAAGTCTTGAAATTTCCTGCCCAAACCGTTTAAGCCAAACAACCCTCTTGCGTTATCCTTAAGGCCAAGAGATTTTTATTGATAACAATATTCTATATAAGGTACAGGGTATGTCGTAGTCGTTCAGTTGTTATGTGAAGTTTCTTTTTTTTTGTGTTGCTGGGTGTTCTACAATCAACTTAAGCGAAGATTACATGAGCGGCTCCGCTAAGCTCTAGAAAAATGTGTGCCAGACTCACAGAACGCAGTGTTGAGGCAGACAAACCACAGCGAGTGGCATGCCCCCTACAGCAGCAGTCGAAGTGCCAACTTCTGCCACGTCGGGGGTACAGGCATTTTGCTATTTGTATTTAAAATAGGATTTACCTGGGGTTTTGTCACTCTGCGCACTTTGCATTTAGCGCGCTTTTAATTTGATTTAATGTGTCTATGCGTGACACGTCAGCGAATATTTCCGGCTCACTCACTCACTCGCCCTCTCTCTCTCTCTCTCTCTTTGTTTGACACTATACAAGTGTTGTCTGAAGCGTTATGTGCCTTGGGTAAATGTGATATGCGTGCTGTGTTCTTCGGGCCATTTGTGTGAATTAAATTTGGAGCCCAAAAGTAGGCAACAGTTTTGTCCCGAGTGATTTGAAGAAGTGAAAGCTTGTGTAAGGACCACAACCAGACAAGACAAGCGTCTAAAACTAAAAGCTCTAAGCTAAAACCAACCAATCTAAATGAATTTACATACATTTTTTGCAGACTGTGTTGTACATTAAATTTGAAAATTTGTGACTCTGCGACTTGTTGTTGTTGTTGCTGCTCCCGCCTCAAAATTGTATGCTAAATATTGTTTTTGGGGGCGCTCGTTGCTTGCTTCTTGTACGAGTAGATACCGCAAACTACGTAAGTTTGCCTGCCACAGAGTCTGGCTGCCAATGGTGCAGATCAAAGCAAGCAACATTGGCGCCAGCGGCAACACTTTGAACTTGCGTCTTGTTTGGGATGTCGTTGCTTTTGGCTTAACCGCAATTAAAGCAGATTTCTTGTTGATGTTGATGTTGTCTTTGGCAAATTTGTGTAAATCAATTGCATGGGTAGTTTAAGCAATTAATTTTGTCGAATTTAAATTCAATTATGTGCAGCACGCAATAAATTCAACACCGAGTTGATCAAAAGTTTGCAACAAATTGTCGATAACTTGCAATTGTTTGCTAGCCTTGTTAGATGGTTTATTGATTTGCAAGCAAATTACGTTTAACTGGGCTGACAGATGCCACAAACAAGTTGGACAGCTCATTAGTGGCAACGTGTTGTCAGAGCTTTAATAAGTAGGCACAATTGTTCTGCACAATTCTCTATATGTGTGCTCGCTTTACTGCATGATTAATATGCTTACAGTTCATATACATAGGAGCGTATGTGTGTGTGTGTGTCTGTGTGTGTTCCTGGCATCTATGTCCGCCTCTGTAGAGACTTAGTCGACCATGTTTAGCGCTGTCTGCCGTCGTATGCAAGTTAATTTATAGACTTATCAACACTTAATCACCGGAAAAATGGAAGCGAGACGCATGTGTGTAAAATGCACAGAGAGTGCGAGTGCTACGAGCAAGTATATCCAGACGTTACTGCCACGCATGTTGATTACTTGCCACAGCCAGAGACAGAGGCTTAATAGTTGTTAGTTAGTTGTGCGTGCTGCTCTTACACTTCTTCCTCTCCCTCTCTCGCCGCCTCTCTCTATCACTTTTGCTTGGCACAACGCATTTGCCGTAATTTATACTTTATAGCCTACCAAGATATGAAAAGTCACACACTCACACACGCAAACTAACACACAGACACTCACAACATATATATGTTCAGATACACACGCATAATATCAGAGGCTATATTTTTTCAGCCGCCGTTCAGCATGTTGACTTTTATGCCATTTGCTGCGGTTTCCAAGCTAGCTGTGGTCAGACATTTGTTGTTGCTGATATTTATGCGAACGTATAAATAACATGGTGACTGTATACGGGTTTATATTATTAGATTTACGGTGATGTGGCTCTATAAACATGCTGCCACATGCCAAAATATTTAAATGTATCTTTGTACCACAAAGAGTTGACTACATAATTTAAGCGACCTTCAATCATACTTGGCAACTTGCTAAGTTCATAACACGCATTTCTCATCAACTGGCCAAGATATATACACAGCCACAAATGCGTACTGATGTCTACCAATTGGCCAGGACAATTGCTGACGATTTGCTGGCCGCATCAATTTCCAAGCTTGTCTCATATACAGATATCTTATACATACATATGTCCTCCGCATCCTTCTCAGTCTCCTTCTGTGGCAATTGCACGCGTGCTCAATCTGTGACATATGAGTACAGTGAGTGAGAGGACAGTATTTGCTGATTCGCTACACACACAAACATATCCAGACGATTCTTTCTATTTGTCAGCCGCCCTTGTCTCTGTTGGCCTAATGATTGCAACATCGTGACGGTAGGGCATTTTGTATACCCTGCACCCAAAGAAATCGACGGGATCCATCTAACAACTATGCTAACAAGGTAACACTGGAAACTTTGTCAGTCACCTACTAGCTTATTCTTAAAACCAAATAATTATTCATAAAATGTTTTATTTAATTTTAAAAATTAAATACTCCTAAAACCGGAACTCAAACCATTCCTTGAACAAAGTAAATCTTGAATTTAAAAAATTAACACAAAAAAAATTACTTATCAAAATAAAGTCATACTTTTAAGCCAAAGTCTTTTTTTAATTGTACAATTTTAATGGCTTACAAAATGTAGGAAAACTTTAACAAATTGAGAAAATAGAATTGTAGTCATTTAGAATTTAATTGAACCAGTGTTTGGTTTTAGGGATTTTAAAACCGATCCACGAATTAAATTTACCCAGTAGTTTTCAAAGGGTTTGCAGCCTGGATTTAAGACCATCCTCTTTTTTTCTTTGGTATTCTCTTTTGTATCCTTTTCAGTAAAAATGCAGAGTATATTCTAGCCAAGTTAGCTTTTGTCATTACTTTCCGTCTCATCATTTTGGGTTTTGCGCAATATTCTTTGTGTATTGCATTTGGCCTGGTCCTTATTGTTGGCCGTTTGGCAAACATGTGCGTTACTCGTTTGTATACGATGGCAGCCTGATGAAGTATTGTTTATGAATCATAAACTGATTTGCTTATTCGTAAAGGCGCGTCTGCCACTTGCCAATTCCGTTGACGTGTTTTGCATGCAAGTCGCACAGTTTTGGTTATTGAATTTCTTTCTCTTTTTTTTTTTTGTTCATATTTGAGTTGTTGTTGGCGCTATATTGAACACGCAACATTTTGACGCCACTAATTTGAGTGCTAATTGCTTTAAGCCAAAATCACCCGCACATTGTAAAGAGCCAACCCTCACTTCACACCAAACAGTCAACGAATAGTAAAAGTAGTTGTAGTAGCCTCTCTCCCTCTCTGCTTTCAAAAAGGTCATTAAAAATTGATTTATTTTTAATTATCAGTGACGTGCCGCAAAACAATAAATATACGTGAAAATTTATTGCAACGTCAACGGGCGACAACCCTAAAGAGACCCCGACAAAAATGTTCTCGCGTGCGTGGAAGCCCCTATATGATGCTATGGCACCTACTCTATTCTCGCATGTTATAGAAAATATTTAGAATACAACCACACATATAGAAAGAGAGTCCGAGAAAAGAGTGAGACAGAGAGAGAGAGAGAGAAACACACATACAAATAAACGGCGTATTTAACAAGCACATTGCAAATTTTAATGGGCCTATAAACTTAATTTTGGACGACTGTTGTTAGTTGCACTGTGTGTGTTGTTGCAGCTGTCGCTTGCAACCAACAGTGCCACGAAAATACATTCAAAATTATATTATCATTGCTGTTGTCGCGCTTGTTGCCTATTGCCTATTGCCTGTTGCCTGTTGCCATTGTCTGTTGACCAACACATTTTACTAATTTATTAACTAAACCAAACAATGGTAACGTCAACACGCAAATATTTGACTAGACCTCCCCTCGACACACAGTTCCCCCTCGCAGTATATGAATCACCCGCAGATATCAATGTGTGTGTTCCTTTAAATATATATTCCTAATTTTGTGGAAGTAAGCGCTAAAAATATGAACTTAACTAATATTTTAAACTGGGTAAAAATATGAACTTTACAACAATCGTTTTTCGGAAGAAATCTAATTTCATATGTAAATTTAAGTTTATTGCAATATTTGTGGTACATGAATTACTTTAGCTTTTGTGTTAAAATTTGAGTGTAAATGAATATGAACATTTTCCCGCAATTTGATGGACTTTACAATTTTAACATCGACCACACACACACACATACACAATATTTCTTTTTGCGGCTTGACGCATTTAATGAATTTTTCATGTAGTCGTCAGTTGGTTCCGTTGTGTTTCGCTACGATTTTAAATAATTTACCGCTCAACTTTGCTTACCGCATTGCCATTCAAATCAATTTTTGATTTGTCAGTTTTTCAAATGGAAAGCGTCGCATTTGATGAGGAGCCAGGATGCAAAGGATAAAAAATAATAGTTGAAAATTGTTGTTTGTTGCATTTAAATGTAGCTTTTTCAACCCTTTCATACCAGTAAATACAGACATGGATGGAGAGTTGCTCCATCCATTGCCGCGATCAAACATGTGGAATAATAATTTATTTAAAGCTATTTTTTTTCGCAGCTTGTGGCTGAATGGCGTCGTAATTGATACGCTAAACTGCATAACGCTGATTATTACATTTACATGAAAATGCATAAATGAATAGCATCCTGGAAATATGTTTTAAAATATAAATGTGTTGATTTACCAAAGCTTGTATTCAGAACTATTGCATTTCAAAAGGTCGCATTCATTTCAAAACCTACTACACCTGTCGTGGCATGTTGCAACAGATTTACGAATGCTCGCACATATTTGTTGCGAAATTAATTATTAACAATGTGAGCTAATTTTTGATTTTGTTTTATTCTATGACATTTTATTATTATATTATTTACTTAATTTATGGTTTTTGGCATGGATAAATTTAAGCGTAGCTTAATGTGTTTAAAATCTTTGAAATGTAATTTAAAATTTTGTAATTTATGAATTGTGTGCACATAAAATGCAAAAATGCCAAATGCCAAGTGCCGCTTGCAAAAATGACAAAAAAAAGGTAATTAGAATTCATGACACGTGCTATGAAATATCACACATACCCAGTGTGGTGTGTGCGAGTGCGAGTGCGAGGAAAAGGCAAAGTCACAGCTAGCTAAATGTGTGCCAACTTGATTTACGATTTTCAGATACACACACATACAAACCGACACACACACACACACACATACACAAGCACATACATAAATACATAAGGCAAAGAAGCAAAGGAGCTGTGCCAAGTAATTTATGACAATGCGCTAGCCGCAAAAACTCCAAGCTGCAATCAAAGCCAAATGGCTAAGGCCAAGCTAGAAATCCCATATAAATGTCAAGAATCTAACGATGGATGCTTCAAGCAGCAGCGGCAGTTGCATTAGTTCTTCCTGCTACTCTCAAGACGCAGCAGTTGCATTAGTAATCCTGCCTCTGTTGCTGCCTCTTGCCTCTGTTGCTGCCATCTAAACAAGCCGCAACTCCAATGAGGCAGCCAGGAAAAAGTAAAAAGTGTCACACTGTTGTTGTTATTCATGTTGTTGTAGTTGTTGTGGTGAAAATTTATGCAGCTTTTGCATGTGATATGTGTGTGTAGGTAGTGCTGGGTGTTTGTGTGTGTGTGTGTGTGTGTGTAGGTTGTGCCATGGCTTTTAATGGCGTGAAGTCAGCGGCGCGTAAAACAGTCATGAAGCATCTTAATAAATTACTTTGGGGATTTTGGTGCACAATTTTTAATATTGCTGCAAACTGAACACGGGCAACGGAAAAGGCAATGACAATGTTCTTGTTCTAGCTGTTGCTGTTGTTGTTGTTGTTGTTTCAGCCGCGTTGCGCCAGACGACGTCATTGCTGATGTAAAGTCACACACAGACACAACAAAGTATGCATATAGCATGTAAATAGACAGAAGGACAGAGAGAGTATGTGTGTGAGAGAGAGAGAAAGAGAGAGAGAGAGAGAAGACAGTTCGAGAGTGCACGACAGTTGCTTGACATTTCGAATTTAATGAAATTTATGCAATTTTTCTTATTTGCCAAATGCACTTTGGTCGCGTCGACGTCGACGTCGACGTCGGCGTCGGCGTCGTCAACGTTGACAATGCGGCAATGTGCAAAGCAATGCATCAAACGGGTGTCAAGTTGTTGTTGTTGCGTGTTGTTGTTGCCTGTTGCAGCGGGTGGGTTGTTTGGCTTAAATATAGACAAGCATGACAGTTATATATGACAAATGCAACATTCAATGCATTCAACTCCTCGAGCAGCTTTCAGATAATCAGCAACTGCTATTTGAATATCAGTGATCGGGTTGTTACTCAGAATAAAAGTGTTTGACAAAGTTGACTTGCATTTTTAAATGGCTAGAACAATTTAGACGTACATAATTAGCATAAATGCTTTTCCCACCCCAAAATGTCGATAGATATCGCTCTCGCATAGTTCTCCATTAGTTCCCATGAACTTGGTACGAGTATTTGAGATATATCACATTTATTGGTTTATAAAGTGTTTGAAAATAAAAGTTTTGAAATAAAAGTTCATTTATAACTTAAAAAAAACATAAGCAATTTAATTACTCTAAAAAATCAATTTTATAGTCAATTATTAATTAAAAGACTATTCATTTATGTATTTATGAAGTTTTGTTCCATAAATCTATTTTCTTTTATTGAAAAATACAAATGTATGTTCCAATCACTAGATATTTTGAATATAAATGTTTATGAAAACAACCGTTCGAAATGTTGGTGTTTTCGAACATATTTTTCTGTATCTTAAATCAATTTTAAAGATATTTTAACTCAATTGAATAAATATTTAATTTTGTCAAATCTCTGAGAATTCTTTTTGACATGGCTTTTTGAAAGCAATGGCTTCTTTTTTCCAGAAACACCAACAATTGCTTTTGGACTGCTTTAGCGCTGTTACAGAATCGTAGAACACACCTCTATAGTTATTTGTTGCGCCACCTAGCGTGCATAGCTTGCAAAGTGTATTTGAAAATTTTTATTTTTTGGGTAATCGCAGCATTACAAACGGAGTATCTCATAGTCGAGAACGCTTGTGAACAAAGCTTTAACTTCTGTTAACAAACTTCTATTTTAACATACATATAATTGTATATAGATGGAAGTTTGACATAAAATATTACATAACATATTCACAATTTTTTTGGTACTTTTATCTCATTTTTTCAGACGTGCGAATAGGTTTATTAAATAAGTTTGTGTGAGAGTTGAGAGTTTGTTTGAAAACGGAAACTTTTGCGACTGTCTGACAGGCGAAAACAAAAAAGTTTCTCAGTTGCTGGAAATTTAAAGTGAGGTACAAATTAACTGTAGCACATAATTGGAGGCTGGCAAAGGTGTGCAAGGATCTGAGAACTTGTTGCTTAAGCCAAGGTCTAAGTTGGTCTAAAAGGTGGCTGGGTCGTGCCTAATGATGATTATTTCTAGTCCATTCCCATTTAACGTTACTCTTTGTTGCTGTTGCGAGGGAGAGAATGAGAGCGGATGAGTGTGGCAGAGAGCAAAGAGAGCAAAAGAGAGTGTGGGGTGAACATTACATTTTCATTGTTGGCCAGCCAAGCGAAATGGCTTTGGCTTTGGCTTCAGCTTTGGCTTTGGCTATGGTTCTGGCTGTTGGATTGTTGTGTTTCTTTTCCTTTTTCTTTGGCTTATGCTTTCAACGGATTTTGGTCAGGCTGTCGCACAGGGAAAATGGTACGAAATGTCGCCGTGGTGTCATTTGGAATCGACACACAAAAAAATTGCAGCTTCCTTCAGGGCAAGGACAGCGAAAAACGAGATCGAGAAGAAGAACGACAAGGATAACAGGCAAGAGGACAACGGCAGTGGCTAATGTGCTCGTTGCTGCTAAAGAGTCGCCAGCCAAGTTAATGAAACCAATAAATTAATTTTAATGATTGCACACAGATACTCGGACACTCACACAGATACAGCAGATACAGGAGATAGAGATGGTGAATCCCTATCCGGGTTAAACAGAAGCGTGCAGTTTGCGCTGCGTCACCGTTTATGCCCCCTTCGGTTTTAGGGGCGTGGCACTTGCCATAAGTAATTGACAAAATCTTAATTAGTGCTTGGCATGTCCATTGAATAGCTACCGTTGGTTCTTGAGTTTAATTAGCAACTGCTGTTTGAGTTTAATCAAATTAAAAACGATGAAAGCTCATGTCGCATTTAAGCAAAAATGCATAGTGCACATTTAAGGGCAATCGGTTCAATTAAATTAAATTCAATTTTGATTAACTAATATGCATGACAATTAACTTTTCAACATTGTAAGTGTGTGTGTGGGGGTGTGTGTGGGTGTGTGTAAATAGAGTGTCAGTTTCAACTTAATCAATTCAACTCAAACCCAATGCTTGCCAGTGTGTGTGTGTGTGTGTGTGAGCATAGAAAACAAACTGCAAGCAATTGACGCTTAGGAATTTTCCACTTGCACTTGCCAACTGCCACTTGAAGCTATAAACTGTGAAGAGCACTTCCGGCTGCAGTTGCAGCTGCAGCTGCCGCATCAGCATCAGCATCGGCTTTGGATGAGGCAGCTGCCCCATTGAGTGTCCTTGAAATTGACTACAGCTGCCAGTGCAGCCAAAGCTGTCTATACATAGTGTATACATATATATTTTGTATATAGGTGTATGCTTCTAATGTTTATCCACTCAGCCGGCTGGCTAGAAAAATGTGCTAGAAATTCAGAGCAACCATTTTGTAGACATTTATCGGACTGGTCGAGGTCAATTCAATGGCAGAGAATTTAATTAGTAGATAGTCGAAAAGCAGCAGTTGAGAATTTGCACATTTAATAATTAAATAAATGTACAGGGCAAAGTTTTGCTTTGAGTGTGCTTGAAGGGAGCAAGGGAGCAAGTCCTGTTATTGGGCTCCTTCCGGCTTAAGTCCACTATTGTCAAAGTGTCAAAGTAATCCATCCTTGTGCAAAGGGTTTAAATTAAATTAATTGGCGAACACTTGTAAAGTATATTAAAATTGCCCAACTGACTGACTGACTGACTGGGTGACTGTCTAACTGACTAACTGACTAACTGACTAACTGACTGACTGTGCTCGTTGTTGTCCTTGTTGCCATTGACATCGTTAAAGAGATTACAAAGGGTCAAAGAGATAGCAGCGATTTCTCATAATTGCCTGTTGCCTGCGGCCAGCCAAAAATTCTTTTCATTGATGTTTTTGTCTGTCCTTTTTATTACCCGCCCACACACACGCACACACACACACATACCCACGGAGAGAAGAGAAGTACCGCTGACATTTGGTTGTCAAACTAATTAAATTTTGCTGGCCAAATTGGCGCCTCAAATTGGTAATTACCCGGTCCGAAGTGCAACTCAAACACGTAAAAGAAAACGAGCCAGCGTCGCGTGGACCAGTTGACTGCTTTGCCCTCTCTACCCGTCCTGGCCATATAAACTGGTGATGCACATTGTGCAATTAGCCAACAGTCGCACTGACAATCAAGCAAACGGCAAGTGGCAAGCGGCAAGTGGCAAGTGGCAAGTGGCAAGCGGCAAATGGCAAATGGCGCCAACGCGGCCGACGACGCGTATGTCCTTTGTGAGCACATTCTCTAGCTGCAGGAATGGGATATAAGGGAGCTGGGAGGAGGGAGGAGAGAGGAGCGACTGACTGCAGTTGAGTTGCCTAATTACTTGTAAGTTGGCGAATTTGTGGCAAGGCGTTTGTAGTGTTTCAACCAAATTCAATTTGTGCCCACACTGCGGTCAATTTGAAGCAAGCGACGCCCACGTCACGCCGGATGCTGACATCGCGTACATGCACATCCGTATCCGTATCCGGATCCGCATTCGTATCCGTTTTCCTGTAGTGACAACGATAACGACGCCTTCTTGATTGCCAGCACTTTGTCTGCCTGCAAAATTAGACTTAACTAAGCCAATTTTTTTTTTTTCTTTTTTTTTTTGTCGACTCTGGCGAAATTTGAATAGCCCGAGGGTCGTACACCCAAACACACACACACCGACTCACAGTGGCATATTGGGGTATGCTTTTTTGTTTTTTTTTTGGTTTCCACAATTTTTTCTTCCCTTCAGTTGCTGCTGCTGCTGTTGTTGTTGTTGTTGTTTGGCTGCTTTGTCCAATTAGTAACAGTTTGGGTTACGATTTCATTTCTTTTATTGTGCTCGTTATCCTTTTTATTCTTGCCTCTGTCTCTGTCTCTGCCACTGGCGCTGCCTCTGCTGGCAGCGAGCAAATTTGATATCCTTGTTATGGCAAATTGCCGCATGTACTGGATACAATTATTTTGCTGCCATTGCGTGAGGCATAACCCTCTCCGTTTTCAAATCGAATCGTATTTATATATACATGAATAGATATATAATTCTTTATGTATTTATGTTGCTATCGAAGATGTCAGTGCACTCGATGCCTTGCTCCTTGCCTCCTTCCTTGTTCATTGTCCTGGCGCTCAATATTGTCGCCCCTCCGATTATTTATGATGCTCGCTTGCAGCGCCTTGCCGTGCCGTACCGCATTCCCGACGGGCCTGTGGCCAAGTTTTAGTAGTCATCGTTTGCCCAGTAATAAATTTATGCTTTTTTATTTCCTCCTGTCATAATTTTACCCTCAAATACACACACACGACACGCACACACAAGCTTATAAAGTGCTTGGGCATTTTTCTTTGCTTCATGTACTTTTCCCTTCTCCTTTAGCCTGTCTAAAAATTTTTCCAATTGATAAATTATTTTATGGCAAATACACAAATTTTCTCATACGCATTTCTTGCATGTGTGTGTGTGTGTGTGAGTGTGTGTGGTTTTTGTTGTTGTGGTTTGCTTTTCGATTTTCACTTTGGGTTGCCTGTCAGCCGGGCAGGAATTGGCTACCCATCCAAAACGTCCTTTGCTTATTTCCTTGTGCATAAAAACCCCAGTACGACTTATACGGAGTATGTACATAAGTAATATCCCTGTGTGCTCTTGCGTATTTCCGGCTATATCCTTTAGGCCTTGCCTTTAGACGTAGCCGTCGTTGCTTGTCATTGGCACGGACTTCATCTAACCATCAGCTCCAGGATCCACACTCGACTCCCACTCGACTCCCACTCGCCTAACAGCTCAAACACATAAAATCAATCATATTTGCTTCGTTTTTTCTTCCTCTTTCTTCATCATTTTTTTATTTACTTTTTTTTTATGCGCCTCCTTAAGTTCCCTTTATCTTTTTTGTTTACTTGCGCTTCAATTTGTTGCTTCTCCTTCTTCCGGAGGGCTTACTTTGTCTTCCAGCAGCAAAAATGATGTGCTGTGAATTATTATAGGGTATTTAGCAGTGACTGTTGCTGTTACTGGTCATTTTGTGCACCATTACGCAAGCGTATAACAAATTTGAATCAATTTGTAAAACATTTAAGTTTTTCTCCTCAAAATATGCAACATTAATTTTAATAGAATTGTTTATGGGTCGCATATGGGAGGGCGGGTCGAACTGTGGATCAGGGGAAGACGTAAATGATGCGCAGTTTGTGTTTTTTTTTCTGTTTTGCTGCTGTCTGTTCTATTTTGTGTGTCATGCATGCACAACTGCCATGTCATATTAAGCATAGAGGTTGCTGAAAAAATGCAGAGCAGAAAAAATGGAGTAAAAAAATGTTGTAATAAAACCAAAGCGAAAGGCAGCGCCAAATCAAAGCCAACAATATTTTTCAGGATTATTTCAGTTGGCTTGCCGTTGAGTGCACATAAAAAGAGACAGTAGTAGTGCAGCAGTGAGTAAGCGAGAGTGGGAGAGAGGGAGAGAGAGGGAGCGAGGGAGAGCGCTCTGGTGACACACAAAAAAACAAAAATTGCTCTACGCTCCAAAATTTCTGTTAATTTGGCAGCGTGCTCTCTGTTTTTGCCAGAATTCGGCCTCGCATCGTTTAGATTTTTTACGCTTTACTTGAGTTTTATTTTGGTGCGGCAATTTTTTGCCAAAAAAATGTAGTCCTCCTCTCGGTTTATGGGTTTCCTTCCTGCTCCCCTCAGCCCAATGGCTGTGTGCAGATATGCAAAACGCAGCGTGCACATAAATTTTAGTGTTTGGTCTACGCTTATTTGCATAGGAATTATGTATTTGGGGACGATGGCTTAGCAGCATTACACAACAAACAAATACACACAAACACACACACACACACACACGTTTATATATATATAATAAATACAGGATAGGGGACTATGTGGTTTTGCAGAAAACTAACGCATATCGTTTTTACTTCTATTTTGCAGCTATAAATTTGCAAGGCCCCAGGAAAATGCATTGCAGCAGAACAAGCAATTAAAACAGAGACCGAGGTCCTGCCCAAGTCCTGCCTGAGTGGCGAGTTTCGTGTACCGAGTCGAAATCGGAGTCGGAGTCGGCGTCCTGCATCGTCGGTAGGTTGGGCTGCTCCCGCTGTGCTAAAAACCTATTTTGAATAATTAAAATTCCGTAAGTGCTGCAGAAACTTTAGCAACAAACTGCGGCAAGGCAACAAGGTGTGCACAATGAAATAATTAATTCAATGCACCTGAATACGCTAGCTTACATATAGAGCTTCTTCAAACCCAATTGAGAGCAACAGGCGTAGCCAAATACAACAACAAAAGCAACAACAAAGATAACAATAACAACAACAATTAAACCAAATACCAAAACTAACGAACCAATCAAGTGGAACAGACCAAAGGCAGCAGCAAAATGGCGGAAGAGAGGCCAATGTCAACAATTAGCCAATACAAGGATAATCGAAGACACATCCGGAAGCGGACACAGCCACCTGAGAGCGCTGTCCTGCCGCGAACATTGTCCATTGTCATCGCATTGATGTTGCTATCACAGCAGCACTGGGAGAGCGGTAAGTTGTTGGCCAGCTTGAATTGAAATACAATCGCGTGCTCTGATCTCAGGAGCAGGACGGCGAGCATCATGCTCCAAGTTAATCAGCAATTCCAAGTGAGCGGGTTAGAGAGAGACAGAGAGAGGGAAAGAGAGAGAGGAGTAACCAGTAACCGCTAAGCCAAGCCATTCAATTGACAAGTCCGCAAATTGTGCATGGCAGAGCAATATCCTTGCCTTGTCCTTGCCGTTGTCCTGGCCATTGAATTAATCTCATTCTTGTAGATAAATATTTCAAAAGCGAAACTTAAGCAATTAATTTCGCTAATTGCTTTTCTTCGTTTCGTTTCGTTTCGTTTTTGTTTCAAGAATTCCCCCTTTTTCGTCGTCCTTTGGCTGTGAATGACCACGGAGTTTTGCATTTAAATGCATTGCCAGTTGCTGCTGCTGCTGCTGCTGCAATTTCAAGGACTCAACTTTGCTGCCGCACAAAACTCAATCTGACATTTATGCGAATGTCCACGGAATCAAATAAGAGTAATGACATTGCCAGCGAATAAACCGAACTGAACTGAACTGAACTGAAAGGAATGGGGCAACATCCTGGGAGCAGGACATCTTCCCCACAGTTTACCACAGTCAGTGCAATGTCCTTTGGCTACTCAAACATTCCAGTGGCTATTAGTATTCATATCTTGACTGAACTAAACTGAAAGCTTAAACTTCTTCTGCCTTTCGCCTTTCTCCTTTCGCCTTTCGCCTTCTGCCATCTGCCTTCCGCATGATGTCTGCTGCCTCTCACTTGGTTTTCACTGAGTTTGGGTTCAGGTTCGGGTTCGGGTTCGGGCTTTTAAGACCCTCTCCCTCGGCATTAGCATGCATTTTCATTTCGTGCTACAATTGCTGAAAAAGATGCAATTAATTTTTAGAGCAAGGGCCACTGCGAATGGAATATTCGAGTCCTCATACCCTTCCTGAGGGCATTTGAATTTTTTTAAGAGTTGAAAGAATTCCAAAAAAAATCTAGTGACGAAAGTCTAGATGTCCAAAGATTTTTGATATTCAATTTTGTGACGAACGATATTAAATTTAATATATAAATTATATAGAACTTATTACTGCGGACGGCAGTTTGCGCTAGTGACGAAAGCAGCACGAAGGAGACTAGCAGTATATAATGAACATTTGCTACGACTGTCCGATCAGATCGAGATATACCGATCGAAAGGTTTAGGCCTAGCTTACAAAATGGCGTACTAAAACTTTTGGTAACTCACATGGTTCATGAGATAAGGGGGTGTAAGTGGGAGGGGAAAACTTTAAAGGTAAAATTTTTTATTTTTTAAAAATTTGCGTCGATTGATACCTCGATTACCCAAATCTGATAGCTGGTTCAAAAGATAAATAAATTTGAAAATTTTAGTGCACTTCTCAAAATGAAATGAAAAGTCGGTTTGTTTGTCTGTTTGTCTGTTTGTCTGTTTGTCTGTTTGTCTGTTTGTCTGTTTGTCTGTTTGTCTGTTTGTCTGTTTGTCTGTATGTATCAAAGCGCTAAAACAGCTTAGATGTAATGATGGGGATTCATTCCTTTTCGAAAATCTTTTTGAAAAAACCGCTAGTTTAGCGGGATAACAACCTCAACAGTTTACAAACCATACGAGTAGAAGCTACAGATATGTTTTATATATCACTGGAATGGTGTGTTTGAGGGCTTTTAGACGTATCTTTAAAGTACTCAGGTAACATTTTACAGGTGAAATAAAATTTTTAGCTTACATTTTGGCGATCTCTGACAAAACGGCTCTAACGATTTTTATTAAATTTGAGTATGTTGTAGAACGTTTTTTGATATAGGACAGATTGGGTCAAAATTAGGTTTTAGTATGAAAAACTTTTTTGTTTAGTGAGATATTTTAAACAAATTGATAGTATATGCATTTAGGTTAGTTTTAAAAATCGTGACCGAAGTTAGTTTTTATCGGATCCCTATATCATATAGCTGTCATAGAACCAATCGGGCGAAAATCAAGTTCTACTATGAAAAACTTTTTTGTTTTATGAGAAATCTTAACCAAACTAATACAATGTGCATTTAACTTGGTTTTATATATTCTGACCAAAGTTGGTTCTATTCGAACCACTATATCATATAGCTGTCATAGGACCGATCGGGCGAAATCCAAGTCTTAGTATGAAAAACTTTTTTTGTCATAGTAAGTACGAAGTCACCGACAGTTGAGTATGCTCGACTGTAGCAACGCGAGCATTTTTTTTTTTAAATATGAAATGCGTTCAACAACTAAATTTATATATTTTACTATCTGCCTGCATTAATGATAAAGTTACAATGTCAAAGCAAAAGCAATTGCAAAAATTTCTGATATCCCAAAAAAAAAAACCTCTACACGAGGTAAAAGTCTAGTGACGAAAGCAATTTCTAGACCCAAAATTTCCGATATCCAATTTTGTGACGAGCAAAATTCATTTTAATCTAAAAATTTTAAATAAAAATATAAATTATTAAAAAAAAAGCGAAAATTGGCATTCGGCACTGCGCAAAAAGTAATTTTTATGTAGCACAGTGCACAATGCCAATTTTCGTTTTTTATACACGTTACTTAAAAAATAAGTAAAAGGGTATATTGTGTTCGTTGGAATGTATGTAACAGGGAGAAGGAGGCATCTCCGACCCTATAAAGTATATATATTCTTGATCAGCACAAACAGCCGAGTCGATATAGCCATGTCCATCTGTCTATCTGTATGAACAAAAGGATCTCAGAGAATATAAGAGATAGAGCAACCAAACTTGCCACACAAAATCTATATACCCCACGAAGATCAAGTTTGTTTCAAATGTAAGCCACGCCGCCCAACGCCCCCGCAAATCGCGAAAAACCACCACACCTACAGTTTTTAAGTTAATACAGTAAATAACGTTATCCATTAATATTATGTATAATTTCACTTAACCGCAGCAACATCGGACAAATAGAACGGGAGTATTAGCTAACCAAAGTTATTAATATAGTAATTATTTCAATACAATCACCTAAAAGTATGCAGTAGTCTTATTCAGTAGTAATTTCTTTAAAGTACTTTTATATATATTGAAGTAAGTAACGGTCCTATGGTCGGGATCTCAACTATATTCTTTCCCACTTGTTTTTATTTTTAATCATTTATATTTTTATTTAAAATTTTTATATTAAACTGAATTTCGTTCGTCACAAAATTGGATATCAGAAATTTTGGGGCTAGAAATGGCCCCGTCACTAGACTTTTACCTAGTGTAGAGGTTTATTTTGTGTGTTAAAATATACATATAAAAATAGATCGACATTATAAATAACAATTTTACTACCTATGACGTGAGCAATCATTGCCTAATTAAATTATTTAGACGTCTAGAGTATTTTATCTTCGTTACTCCAAAATTGTATCGATCTTACTTATTCTTTTTATCTTTCCCGAGTCAGTCTCTCTCTATTACGTAGATTTTCCTTTGCCAGCTCGCTTTAGTATGCAGTTGCAGCTGCTGTCAGTGGCAAAAACGCATTATTAATTTATTTTTCAACTTGCAAGATGAATAAGCAAACAGCAAAAATTTCCTCGACTGACAACGCCAAGCAAAAATTTTCTATTTAAATGTCGCTATGCAATCCCCCCAAAACCCAAACACCCAACCCGCTGCCGCGCCCGCTCCCGCTCCCATTTCCATTTCCATTCCTATTTCCATTGCCATTCACGTTTAGCATTGCCAAGTCATGTTGCATGCCGTTGAACAACGGGGGAAAAAGTTAACAAACGGTGGCAGCATTGACGTTCTGTAGACGGACTTCAATCTGCTGTCCATCAGTTGTTTCGATCGTGATGCCTTCGCAGTCATCGCTGTCTGAGTGCACCACAAGGAAATAAAATCCAAAAGTGAATAATGAACCGCAAATAACTTTACTTTGTGTGTTGGCAAGTTTGCACAGCAACCACTGCACCACTCAACCGCCCATCGACTGCAACAGCATTTCTAACCAAATCTACGCTGTTGTTTCAATTGCTGCGGGACGTTTGTCTGTGCTATCAGCAACAGCAGCAGCAACATCCGCAGCAGCAGCAAAAGTTGTGTCAGTGTCAGTAACAATTATTTCGGTTTTGTAGTTAGTTGAGTTGAGTTTGGTTTTTTCTATCCGCCGCCAGCTTTTTTGCTGATGCTTCAAATATTTGCATTTGTGGTTGCCCCCCGAACCTCAACCCCCTTTTGGGTCTTATCTGTCTGTCTGTGATGAAGTGCAAATCGTTTTACGAATTCAGAGCTAATCTAACAGAATTTTTGTTTCTTTTTTAATATTTGTGTGAGAAGTCACACGAGTAATATGATTATCGGTCCTAGGTCCCAAAGGCTTACTGGGATATCAAAAATATTATTTGGGTCTTATCGGAGCTGTCTACTTCGGTTAATCAACATGACAGAGGTATGCGAAACTTTGGCAAAACTTTCGATTTTCTAAAACTTTCCATACCTGTCTTAGATAACAGTTCGATGTGAGTGAAATTTATTAACTGCCTTGGCAAGCAGATGCAAATAAATCAGGTAAAAGGCAGTTGAAGAAGCAAAAAATGATAAACTCAAAACTTTGCGTGGGCGTGGCTGAGCAAGGACTGCGATAAGCCAAGTCAACCGTTAAAGTTACGCCCACAAAAAAACCTCAAAAAAGGATATTGACATATGACTAAAATGGCCACAAATGTAAATTTTAAAGGAGAGTTGTCTAAGAGTGGCATCTTATATGATATCCTTAAAGGGTATTTCAAAAGACACAATCATATAACAACTTCTATTATTAAAGATGTAGCTTTTAAGCAATTCTTTCGCCTATCATTAAAACTTTTGTGAGTAGTTTAATTTTTATCGAGTTGGAATGACTTGCTAGCTGTTTGTGTTATGATTGAAAGTACTTACAGGGCATCTGTTGGTCTATCATTGTGTCGCTAACGTTATCCACTTATTGTAGGTGCGGCTTTGTCAAGTATTTGCACTTGCGCTAAGCAAAATTTACGCGCATTTGTTTGTACGACTCCAGAGAATTGCTTGGCAGCGTTTCTCGCTCAAGTGAAAATCGATGGGCTGTGTTCGGTTCTGGGTGTGTGACAATATGTGTGTGACAATATGTGTGTGGGTGTGTGTAAAGTGTGCGTTGCGCTGTTGGCATTGTTGTTTGGCCACAATGTTTTCTTTTTCCGCATCGCATGGCTCTTTATTGCTTTTCTTCTTTTTTTTTCTCTCTTCTTTTTTTTTTTGCTCCTGCTGCTGGTGTCATGAGCAAACGAGCGGCATTTGAGCAAATAAACTAGACCTGCCAACACATACACACACATCTACATATACATCAACAGCTACAACAACGCCAAGTGTTGTACAACAAGTAGAAGAGTAGCAAAGCCTTAAGTCCTTGCCATCCTGTGGCTGTCCGGATTCCCTACAAAACACTCAACATCGGGTGGTGCCATCTCAGCGTCAACATCTCAAAGTCATCATCTTTTGGCCACGTCTGTTCTCTACTCCAATGGCAACGATGACTTGAATCATTATGGGCTCGTTCTGCCACTTCACAAAATGCACACAGAAATCTTCAACTTTATCTCGTCAATAACTTGAAGAGCAGCCCTCGAGCATCGCCAGCTCCTTTAGCTCATCCAGCTCAACTCTTACGAAATGGCTGTGGCTTTTACTTCCTCGAAGTTCCGTTCTCCCCTCTCCACTTGTGCTCAATCTTTTATTGATAAAAATTTGCCGCTTTACATACTTTACGCTTGTATTTTCGGCACGTGCTGCGGTTGCAGTGGCGAAATGTTTGCAAATGATTATTTTATTGACAATTAAAGCTTGCACATAAAACGAAGCCACACAAATCTACTAAAGACATCAGTCCAACAACAAACAAAGAGACAGACAGACACGCAGACCCACAGACTGTGAGTGGGACAGAGAGAAAGCGAAAAGTGGGAGTAAAAGAGTCATATGCAATTTGACACGCTGTAAGGAGTAAAATTTTATTGTCATGAATGTGAAGACTTGACATTAGTCGCACTGAGAAGGACTTTTCTCTCTTTCTCTCTCTCTGTCTCTCCCTTGTCGTGTGCTTCTGTCTAACAGGGAATCCAGGACTGTACATATGAGGATGTGGTGTAAACGATTCAAGTTTATTGCTGCACTCAGCAGCAGACAATGCTGTGGCCCATGGCTCTGCTTATTGGCCATCCACTGCATGTGGCTAAAACTCATGCGATATTTGCCCAAGCAACAGCAAAATTCACAACAACAACAACAGCAACTGGGTCAAAGCTGCTTTGCGGCTGCCTAGCAACGGCAACTGACCCATCAGAGGCATCAGAGCCAACAGAGCCATCAGACCCTTGCTAAGTAGTCCTTTGGCTCTCAGTCTTGACCACAGCTTTGATGTACCATTCCAGTACTTTTTATGCCCCTTTCGTGCTCTATTTTAGGCCATCAGATACTTCCTCTCTATGTGCATCAAGCTCACAGATTAGATCAATGCAGGAAATTGTAATTACTTTTGTATTTCAAAAATTAAACTGTTTCAAACTGTTTCTGAATATCGAATTTAGTAGATCTTTGTGAATCAACAGTTAAAATCCCTAAGTGAAAAAATTGTTTTTTTTTTTTTTTTTATTTGATACGTAGTTTTCTTTTGTAATTCTTATACCTTGAACCAATGCTTTAATTTGTTTGTGACAATTATGTAGTTCGCAGAAGGTGAGAGCTAGAAGTACCAGATTTACTATACGTGCAGGGAAATCAATTATATTTCCATTTTAGGATTGTATAATGATGAGCAATTTTTATTTAGAAAATTTTATTTTGAAAATTTAAACATAATACGCTCAGAAGATACAATAAACAAAAAGACTTTGTGCCATACGTAATTGTTAGGGTATTCAATGGCTTGGGCAACGGGTATCTTGTTATTGAGAATTATCTAAATAGACTAAAGCTATTTTACATTTTTAATCTTGGTAATGGATAACGTAACTATCTCTATAAATATTTGCTCGGGATTATTTGACAAAAATAAGTGTTTTTTTCCATGAGCTGCTGATTGCATAATTTAGTGGCTTAAATGGCTAAATTGTGTTACCTCGGTCTAGTTAAATGGGATAATTAAATTGTTAGTCATCAGCTGTCGCAAAGAAGCATATTTAGTTTGTGGCTAAAAAGGCTGGGCCAACAAGTTGGTAATAAAATAAAGTAACTCTCATTGCCGTACAGCCTAACAGATGACTCTCCAACTGGCAGACTGACAGACTGACAGACTAATGGACTGACTGACTGGCTGGTTGACTGACTGCAACAGCAGCAGCTGCAATTCATTAGAATTTTTGTGCGTCGAGCACTTTCATTTTGTTTTCTGAACTGTGGGCCTGCTCCAAAAAGCCATTTCATTACGAGCCGTAGTCGGAGATTTGTCCACAATGCGGCTCTAACTAAGTAACAGCAACGACTCTCAACTCTTAATGCCGGCCAAAGGCATAGTAATTTTAATTTGTAGCAAATTATCATTGGATTTGTTGGCAGCCCCTTCAGAGCACGAGTAGAAGAAGCACTTCGTCTAGTTGGCAAAATTGACATGGACAGCCGCTGTAGGAAAAAATAGAATAGAAAAGAAATAATAACAACAATTGCAGCTATTTTGTGGGAAATTCTATTTTGTTTTTTTTTTGGTTTGCTGGTACGCTTTCTCTGTTTTTCCGACAGCTCTCAACTCGTACATAAAATATGAAAATTTCGCACACAAAGACTTTGTTTAGTGCAGGTTGAGTTGCGGCTGCTGGACCCACTTACTAACCAGACAGCAACAACAGACGCACTGCATCTGTGGTTCTGGATGTGGGTGTGGCCAGACTCTGCAATGGTTAAGGGATGGGGATGGGGTATGTCGGCATGTTGCCAAAGGATGTTAAAATATTTTTGCAGCTTTATCTTTAGACATTTGTCGGGGCAAGATGAGGTAGATGAGGTAAGGGGAATGGATATGGGTTGAGAGGTTGTCGTAAAGCAGCGTCGGGATTTAACTGACATTGAGTGCAGCTTGGATGGCCTCAGGCCCACTGGCCTGGCAAATAGATTACCTTCATTTTTGCTGGCTGCACCAGTGCTGCGTCGAGTGTTGCCCATGGGATGTGGCCATTTTGCGGCTGCCCTGAAGTTTGCAGTTGAAAGCAGCTTGGAGACAGCTGCAATAGCCAGATAGGGACAGGTAAGCGACTCTATTCCATGATCAGGTAGCTCCCTATTCCCCTTTCTCTATTCCCTCGTCTCTATTCTCTACTTACTACTCTCTACTCCCTTTGTGCCTGCTGGCTGGCACTTGGCAAATGTTTCAAATTAATTTCGCCGCATGCGGAATTGCTTGACATTATTTTGGGGCATTCAGCAGCACAAATCGTAAATCAAAATACAAAAGACAAGTGGAGTCTCAAGTGTGGAATGGGCAACTCTCAGTCTTTGTCGCAGTCTCTGTCTCTGTCTCAGTCTCAGCTTATCGGCGTTTAATCTCTTTATGATAAAATGTTTATTTTGGCCACAGTATCAAAACACTCAACACAACCATCGCCTGTTAGTGGTTGCAATAAATTGCCCAGTGCAAAGTAATTCGCGTCCACAAACAGTTGCTACTCGCCACTTGCCACTTGCCACTTGCCGCTTGCCACTCAGAAGTTTTGCAGTGCCATATGAAAGATAAATTCGCTGATAAGAACTTTGGCTGGCCGCTGTGAAAAGAGGATTGTGTGTACACTGTACAGGCTAATTTAAGTTCAACGCCAGCTGTCGCACAATGGGCTTAAACGATGGGGGCGGAACAAGAAGAAGTCAAAGAAGAAGAAGTAGACGAGGACTTACAGCTGCTGCCACACCAAGTTCAGCGTTAAGGCGAAGCGACTTTATTATTATTATCCTCGGCAGAGGGAGGAGACGACAGACACGTTGGGGGACAGCGACATTTGTCCAGCTGCTTCATTTCATATTCAGGAGATATTTTTTTCATCATTACAATTCAGTGGAACTCTATGAAAAGGCGAGAAATCATTAATGTATTCTTTTGAAATTTATGGATAGGATTGGGTACTCAAAAGGCATGATATTGTTGAGGATTGTCAAATCTTAACTAATAAGTGCAATTTAATAACGTTTCTTATAACAAAGTGAGAGACTAATAAGTGTATTTCTACAATAAGTATCTGCTGGTCGAGCACACTCGCTTGGTCGTTCAGTATATTTTGATTCTTTCTTTCTTTATTATCTGACGACAAGAAACAAAAGACAAGTGCAAAGTTTGACTGAGGCTGTTTTTTTTTCTGATATACTCCAACTACAACTTCTACTGCGATGTCATCGACTCCGTCGACTTCTCCGTCCGACAGTCGAGCGGTCGCCTCATCAGTAGCTCATCAACGAAGGCATCTAAATTCTTTTTCTTATCTTGCTTTTTCGTGCTGAGTTCTTTTTTTTGGTCAGCGTTCGCCATAAATGACTTTAAAAATGCCTAACAAAGTTTCGAAATTACTTCTTGAGTGGGACAGGCGGCGAAAATGAAATTACGTATAAAAGGGATTTTGTCAACGTCCCTCTCTCACTCTCTCTCTCTCTCTATCTGCAGTGACTGGAGGCGAGAACTGAGAACTGCAGCTGTCGTTACTCGCTTTTCGCCTCTTTGCGACGAAGAAGAAGTTTCCCCTCGACTTATTAACATTGAAAGCTCATTATTAGTTTTTCCGAGCCAACCCAGGCTGGCCGTCAATTCGCCAACTCTTCTTTAACTCATTCATAAAAGTTTTGGTAAATTTTCATTGCATTAATTCGGCACGCAGGTGTCCATTTTCGTGCCCTGACAGCAGCGCCCTCGAGGTCTTTAATGCGGCGTGTCCTGGCATACGAAATTGGTAATAGCAGCGGGCCATGTGACAATGGTCAATTGCAGCAGATTTGTCAAATATGCGGGATTCGGGAACCCATGTTTGGCTTAGCAATTTGTTGCTGCAAATATTTACCAAGTGTCACATCTGACAGCTCGGATGCGGAACACATTGCAATTGGGTGACAATTGCAGCGAGTTCAAGTGGTGGTGGGTCAGCTAACCATCTTACCATCTTACCATATGGGTGCACACTTAATGATATTGACATTATAGTAAGTGCTGGAAATGTGCAACTACCCCTAAGCCTCAGTTACCCAGCTGCTACCCTCTAGAGTCTAGACCCCTCGGCAGTGTGTGTGTAGGTGAATGCGACAGGATTCGCGGCTCTTGATATATGTATGTGTATGCGTTTGTATGTATGTCATTGTATGCTATTGTCATTGTCATTGTTGTCGTTGTCGTTGTTGTTACCGTTGTCTAACCGGTCTTTGCCTCGCACTCGATGGGCCTAATGAACCATAACGCTTTATCGCCGTTTGTCGTTCCCCAAGTTACCCGTCTATATCTATCTAAGTGTGCGATTGGGATTTAATTTGATTGCTTCAATGCCTGCCAAGCCTGCAAGAGAGTGTGTGTGTGTGTGTGTGAGTGTGAGTGTGTGTATGTCTGAGGCATTAGCTTGTGATTTACTGTATTATTTAGTCTTACTTTGTTTTACCGCTTATTACTTTACGCGACACGTATGTGTGTTTGCCTGTGTGTGTGTGTGTGTGTGTGTGCCTGGGTGTGTTCGATTGTGCTTTGTCATAGTAGAGAGTAGAGAGAGGAGACTCATTCCCTTGTCGAGGCGTTGACATAAAAGAAACTTCGACTAAATCCTTTCTGCATTGATTGATAAAGTGCCTTATGTGCGGATTATTGCGACATTGATTTACTCCACTTTTAGGAATTACTTTTTTTCATTTTTTATTATGGCTAAAAGTATGCTTAACTGTGGAGAGATGATGCAACATTTTATCCCTGAAACGCCTCATTAAGTGCGGTGTTGAAACAGAAACTGAAACAGAAACTGAAACTGAAACGGAGCTTATTAAAAGTATTTAAAAAGTGTAAAAACAACCTTGGTGAAGGTGTTGAGTTTCATTCGAAAACTTTTCATGGGGTCTCGGTTTGTAATGCAAAATGGTTGGCTGCATTTTGAGGAAGCCAATTGTGTAACCAAGTTTGGCTCTTGGCCTTGCTTTTGTTTAGTTGTTGTTTGGTTCGGCTCTGTCGTCCTGTTGTCCTTTTGCTGCTTTTCTGACTGTGGCTTTCACTGTGGCTGTGGTTGTGTCAATTAACGCCTAAGTTGTAAACAAATTTCGCTCAGTTGCCACTGAATTGCCCATTGCACTCGAACCCGAACTCGAACTTGTACTCGCACTCATAAATCGCACTTAGAAGCTGGCAGTCAAAGTTTGCCGAGGCGCAGTCAGCGGCGCAAGTTGGCCAAGTTAGCAAGCTGGCAAGCGAAAGTACGAAATGCTATTAGCAGCAGTTGCACTAAACAAGCAGCTGCTGTTTACTTAACTTGGCGTGATTAATTAGCCAACGGAGCCAAGTTTACACTACAACAGCGGCAAATTAAGCAAGACGGCTGCAGGTCCTTTGGGTCAATCTCCTTATGACCTCCAGGGTCATAATAAGTCTGTACGTTTATGAATTATGAAGATGTAATCAGCGCTTAAGTCTCTTCTCTCTCTTCTTTTCGAGTCACTATTGACTTAACTCAAGTGGATGCTGAAGATCAATTCTTATTTGAATAGAGCTTAGCTCAGTCGCAAATCTAACCAATTAACTTTGAGTGTCCGTCAATATCCTTTGCCAATCCTCTGGACAACTTTCAGCTGTGCTTAAGAGTCGCAAAACTTTGACACGATTTCAAGTTTCAAATCAAATCGCGAGATTATGTTGCAAATAATACTTATGAACTTATTATCTTGTTTGTGCTTTATGCTACACCCAACTCTGACCCAACTTTGACCTCGACTCCGTGTTGTGCCCCATACATACACATACACATACATACACACTTGCTGGCTGCTGTTTAGCATACAGAGCACGTGGCATGTGGCATGTGGCAGGGGGCAAGAGACAATTTTCATGCACTAGGGATAGAAATTTAGAAGCACAACTTGGCGCAGTATTTTGGACCGATATTGGTCTTTAGCTGCCTTTTGTTGTTCCTGTTGCTGTTGACTTTGTTTTCTTATTGTTGCTGTTGTTGCTTCTTTTTCTCCTTTGCGGTGAATGCTGCTTGTTGCCATTGTGCCAACTTCAATGTTGATTCTGTGTGGCATAAACTCTGTAAATAAATTTCAACAAAATTGTGTAACAATACGCCAAACAGGCCTCAGGGGTGAATGCGACGTTTGGTCTAAGCGCCACACAGAAAAACGACCAATGGTTCGAGATGTTTCAGCCAGCTAAAAAACAAATACAACTCCCAACTTGACGTGGCCCAAACAATAAAAGCCACCAATGGCAAAAAAGATAGAAAAAAAAGCTGGCCAAATATTTCGGCTCAAACTCGGCAACAACTTGACTGGGACCAAGAACTAAAAAATGTGTGCTGGCTTTAAAGACGCGAGATAGTCGTATTTGATGGTTGGCCTGCAGCCCGGATACTCGGATGTTATAGAAATTATAAAAGAGCCGCTGGTAATTGTGCGTTGAAAGATCTGAAATGCTTTTCGGTCGCCTACCTAATCCAATAAACCAACAACAGTTTTCTTAAGTAATTTGCTACCCCTTTCGCAAGTCCGTGCGGCTGCTCCTCTCTCCCTCTCTCCCTCTAACTCTCGCTTACCCCTAAGCTCCTACCCCAACGATGTTGTGCTTTGTTATGGCGTTTAGTCTGGTAAATGGCGAACAATGTTTTTGCTTCAAACTGGCCATGGGGCTGAAAACTGAAAGCGGTATGAGGTATACAGGGTGCTCACAGTAAAATCCTCGGCATAGTTGCTTCAAGTATTTTGTAGCTTTTGTTTGCCTTTCAAGCTGGCAGGCGGCTTTCGACGGCTTTCCCTTAGCTGTTGTTGCTCGCTGTTGCCCGGCCACGCCCAGAATTCACTTAACCGCAACTCTCGACTAACAACAACAACAACAACAACAACAACAACAACAAAAGCCAGAACCACAACTGGTACAACTCTGGTAGCATTTTGTTAAAACTTGAAGTGAATCAATCAAACGTCTGCTTCAATATCAAATTTTTAATTAGGAAATTTTTAGCAAGAATTTAGCACATTATCAATTTGCTGGTCATTAACAAATTATTTGATTTTTTTTTCTTTTCATCGCTTTCTTCTATTCCATTTGTTTTTCTGTTTTTTTTTTTTTTGTTTCCAATTTAAAATAGAAACAACATCAATTTGAAAATAAAAGTTAAAAGCTGCTCTGAGCCAAAAAGACTACAAATTGCTTTCAGTTATTTCAGTCGAGACGACTCGACTTGGCTTTTATTATTGCTTTTTTATTGCGTATTAATTTTGCGTGCTTAATTTGCCGTCTCTGTGTGGCAAATGGGCGTGGCCACGCCTCAATTGCTGTTGCTATTACTGTGTTCTGTGTTGTTTTCGGTGTATCCGATGCGAAGGGTTTTCACTTGTAATTGACGCTGTAGCAGCTGTCGTTGTTGTTGTTGTTATTATTATTACTGTTGTCGTTGCTGTTGTTGTTGTTGTTGTTGTTGTCCTGCCTGCCTCTTGTCGTCGCCGCAGCTCATTTTAATGGCAAGAAATTGAATTTTAATTAGTAACGAGGAATCTGTTACGCATCAGTTTGTATTTAATTTAATTTCTTAATTAAAATGCGTGGGCATGTCTGCATAAAATCCAACGACTGGCCAAGCCCAACAATCCCCAGCTCCAGCTCCGACTCTCTGTTCTTTATCATCACAGGCGGAAAAGGCAAAAAAGGAAGAAAGGCAATGAAATTATAGACAAATATTTTCAGACCCTGTACTTAAAAAGTAGAAAGGGTATATTAACTTTGTTAAAAACAAATATAATGAGTACAACAGGCAGACCGAGAGCAGACTCAGACTCAATCAATATCTAAGAAGGTCAAGTATCTATATATATGTAAAACTCTTTGTCCTGGCTGACTGACTGATCTTTGTGCAGCTTTAACGATAAGACCTAGGAGGCTGAAATTTGTTTGCAACATAGCTGAGACAAATGCATAGTGCAATACGACGGCGAGTTGCGATATTTAAACTGGAAGGGGGTCAAATTCGTGGTCAAAATGCACACTTCAGGGAATTGCTTAGCAAGAAAAAAATCAACAAAGATTTTGGACCTGGCTTGTGACCACTGTGGAAATGGAGCGTTTCTTTGCTGTTTTATCTCATTTTTTAATATTTATGACACGCCCCTTTCCATCCCCAGAAAGCCAAAAAAATTTGCATTTTCGGATGGAATAAATTTCATAGCGATCGAATAATAAACTCGGAGTTTGTTCGAGCTACAATTTCGGAATGTTGGACTGCCGCAGTCCACATTTTTTGACTTCTAATAAAATTAACTTTCTACAGAACAGACGCAGGGTCATTTTCAGTCGAGTTCGCTTAACTAGTATTAATTTTAATATGCAAGTGAAAGGCATTAAGCACATTGTTACTTGATTGGGCTTGGCTTGGCTTGTCAGTAGAAATATCGAGTCTTTGTAGTCCTTGTTATTGGGAACCATGTGAAGCATTCAGAGTCAGCCTGCTTAAATCTCGCTTTGCCACTTGCACTTTTGCAATTTTGTCTTTAAATTTTTTTTGTTGCCTACTTTGTGGGGCAATGTGCCGAGATTTTATGTTAGATTTATGCAAGGGCAAAGTGCAGTCGACTTTGCTTTTTTCCTCGCTTTGAGGCAACCAAAGTAAAGCACCACCACTATTCTCTAAGCTTCTCTCTGTGTGTGTTCGACTTCTTCAAGGAGAAGCAGCTGGCCGAGCAAAAAAGGTGCATACATATAGACATGCATATTACAAGTGCCTTAGTGTCTGGCACAGCACATTTCTTTATGCGGTTCACATAAATTGCATTATTTATGTAGCGTTTATGTACCCCTGTTCCTTACCCCTCCCATCCTTCTTTCGCTACGCTCTTTAACTGGTCGACTGTCTGCGACAGTTGAAAATTTCTGACAATTCAGCAGTCGACTTGCAATTTAAACAGAGTTTCAAAGTAAAACACACAAATTAAGTTTAATTAAGTCGGTTATTTAAGGCTGACTCGTGCTCGAGCTGAAAATCAGGTTGTGGCAGGAAATGTGGAACGGTAAGATACGAGGCCACTAATTTTTGGGTTCTCACGACGCAGTTTGTTGCCGTTGACGTTGCCGTTGCAGTTGCAGTAACAGTTTTGTGACGCCAACTTTGTTTGCCAAACTTTTTATTGGCACATATCCTGCAGTCCTGCTGCCACTGCTGTTGCCTGTTTGAAAATCGTTGCTGTTGCTGCCATGTTTTGTGGCAACAAACTAGGCTAAAATTAAAATGGACATTGTTTTCGCTCAGTGCGCGCTCACGACGAGTTTGGCAAAGCAACATTTGCATATTTAGTGCAGACAACATCGTGTGCGGTTTTAAAGCCCATCAGCTTGAGTACTTTACTTTATGCTCTAGCAAATGCTGTCATCAAGTGAAATAGTCAGTCAGTCATTGAGTCAGTGAGTCAGTCATTCAGTCAGTCAGTGAGTCAGTCTGTCACGCATCAAAGGTCATAGACTGGTCGATATCCGGTTCCCGGCATCGGGCAATTTGTGCGCACATTAGTCGCGTTGCGTTCTCTGCTGTCGAATTATACTCTTGAGCATCATTTAACAGAGAAAACAATAAATTAAATTATCCGGGCCTCCGACAGCCAACAAATTTGGCCTTTCCTCTTCTTTACTTGACTATACTTGGCATGGCTTTTCTTTGGTTTTCTTGCCTTTTCTCTCTGGGTTTTTGTTGCCTGGTCTGGCCGTTAAACTCATAAGTAAGATCTACACACTTGATAAGCGTTTGAACTTAACATCCGAGCCGAATTTCTAAAACACTAACTCACACAAATAGACACGTACTTGCCGCCTGCACACTCTTACACACACACACACACACATTGATTCACATGCATGTTTCCGGCAACATATCCGCTTTATTTCGGTGGTGAGCTGCCAACGTTCGAGTATTCCAATTCATTTGTTTTCGATGTGCCTTTTAACTGTGCTCCCACACACACACACACACACACACACACGCACACACACACGCACACTCATACTATGAACCGTGAACCACTTGGCATGTGTATAAAGGCAAGTAGCTGCTTGGCCTGGCATCAAAAATTTATAACATCGATTATTTCCTTTTACACTAAATACTAATAAATTAAATTGTTTTTTATTTCTCAATAAATTTTTATTATTCTGCTACTTTTATACTTCATTTCGCCCTTGCTATCCGTACTAGGTGTCGATTTAATGGCCCAGACTCGACTAACTGCTTTCTCCGGCCACCTTTCTACACCTCTCTACACCTCTCTTCACCACAGTTCTTCCCAGTCTTTCCCTTTCCGCTCTGCTCATTCAGCATTGGAGCTTAAGGTCAATTTTTGATTTCCGTTTTCAAATTGCTCAACGCACACGCATCCGTTTCCGACAGCGATTACACCTTACTCTGCGTATGCGAATGTGTCTGTGTGTGTGTGTGTGTGACTGGGATGCTGTGTCTATGTGTGTATGTGCGACTTTGATTTGTTTCTCGTGCTTCATTTGATTCCAGTTGGGTCTGCATAGTTTCAGACAGCAGTTTAATGAGTTGACGCTTTGAATATGAAAAGTTTTCGTTTTTGGCTGCCTATGGTTGAGCCAATTTATTGCCTCCCCCCTCTCTATAGTCTCCTGCAGTTTTAGTGTGATTGCTAATTTGTAATTTACGTAGTCTACCCACGGGCGCTCTTTCCTGTTTTACTACTCAAAGCGATGCCAAATATTTCCGAATGCTGTGCTAAAGTTGTTCAGTTTGTTTTGTAGTTGTTGTTGATGTTGTTGTGTAGCTGCCAAATGACCGTAAGTGATTCATTCTGTGCTCGGGCACTATTTAGGCACTTCTTGGGCTGTTGAGTATATATACATATATATATATATTTTTTTTTTTGAGAAAGCGCCCTTTTGCACGTAGGTCATCAGCAAATAATAAACATAAACAGTTTATTGTCGGCGCTGCTAATAAAAGCGAAAAGCGCCTCATAAAATTACGCACTCAAGTGCAGGGCATAAAATACACATCCAGTCAGTTGCCACCCCGCACCCCCGCACCATCACCTTTATCCCCGTTTTAGTTTCACTTTCAGGTTGTTCCTTCCATCCGTCTGCTGTTGTATAGTTGTATAGTTGACCGGTGCTTAACTTTGAATTGCTGACCAATTGACGCTACCGACACTTGGATCCGGACAGTCAATTATGTTACAGCAGCACTAGCTAGATCTTATCAATGGTCTCTCTCACCGTAGGATATTCGCATTCTGTCAACTTTAAATTGCAGGATTAGCATAAATCGAAAGCAGTTGCTCCACTTTAATATACATTTTGAAACGCTTTGCAACAAGATTTTACGCTATTTACACAGCGAAGTATGCATAAAATTGACGTTTATGCACACGTTGACAGAATACCCCCCTCCCCCCGCTCCCATCCATCCCTTTGGTAGCCCATTCCAGCCCGCTTAGACCCAGGCTTAAAAAGTCGTAAACATGCACAACTAACAGATTTATTTATATGCGGCATAAAAATGCACAACACAACAACAACAACAGAAAGTGAGAGCAACAACATCACAAAAGGGAACGAAACTCGCGCGTATAATAAAATTGGCTGTGAAAGTGTTTCAGGGAGACGCAAGGATAAAAACGTAATCCGCGTCGAGCTACCAAAATGACTGAGAGAAGCGAGGGAAGAGGAGAGCGCGAGAAGCAGAGTCGTGGCATGTGAGAGGGGCGGTGGGTGGAGGGGGTAAGGGGTAAGGGGTAAGGGGACATGTGCCCCCAATACACAGATCCCGTGTTCGTTGTCAGTGGCTGTCACTTGGCTGCAAAAATCTTAAACTGACTTAAAAAGCATCACAGCCAGCAACAACGAACGATGTCAAACCGCTTGGCAGAGTTTAAAGCTCCTGGAAGAGGGGTGCAGTTCACAGCAGAAAATTGTCACACACACACACAGAGACATACACACTCGTAAAGTCACCCCCTTCCGCTATATTCGCTTGTTGGCGCTGCTTAGCTTAATGGTGACAAGTGTCAAAACAGCGTCCCTATCCTTTCCACTCTCTCTCTCTCTCTCTCTATCTCTCTCTCTCGCTCTGTCTCACTTTGCAGTCGGAAGAACAACCCTTGTTCGCAAAGCATCTACCCCTGCCCCTGGCACTGACATTCCCTCGACTCCACATCGAGTAAATCGCCTCAAATCGCACATTTCAATCTTTTTAACGAACTTTATCGATATTCCCAAATAGGCGTCCGCCACGCAATATGCTAATGAGACAATGTCGAGGCGGATTCCAACCATGCCATGCCACGCTATTGTTAATAGCTTTTTGCATGTGCTGAAATCCGAGTACAGCACAAATCCATATACATATATACTATACAAGTATAAATATACACATATATATGCACATATACACTATACACGTATGTATACGAATAACATAGATCATCTGTGCTGTGCATAAACTATGAAATATCATGAAATTTGTATGTCGCGCATGTTGATTTTTCATGTTGTTCCTGTATAGTAAACACGCACACATGACGCGCGTTCAATGTCCTTGTGCAACTAAATTTTTTACTAGCGTAAATTTACGGCTGCAAGCAAACAATTCGCTAAATGAATTTTTGACAAAAAGCAACAGAACAAAATATATGCGAGCAACAGTTACCCCTTGAATCATATAAAAATATAACAGCTTAAAGTTTATTTTTTTAAAATTACTCCCAGCCAAACAATTTAAAAGAATGAGCTTAACATGGTCTAAGCCAAAGCTGACTATGCTTAAACGGATCATTAAAAATATTATTTAAATAATAAATTCGCTTTTAAAAGAACTAGAAATACAGTTTGAAAACTGACATGGTAAAAATTTGTTAATAACTCGTTCTGTTTAAACAAAAACGTAACAAAAAAAAAAATAGAATAAAATAAAAGCTTCAAACTGTTATTTATTTTTAATATCTATTGTTTTATTTTAGGTTATTTTGAAACGGATTGCTTAGGAATCCTTAAAATTTAAAGGAAAATTGCAATAAAGTTGTGTAATAAAGACTAAAACCGAAAACTAAACTAGCTGATCAACTACAAATACCCTATTCGATTAGTTTGACGTGTGATGGGTATACAATTGTGCCAGCTGTTATTGTAAAATATGCATATTTTTTATAAATTATTTTTTTTATACGAGTACGCTCGGCAAATTGAAGCGAAATGATTTGGCCACGCATAAAACGGGCAGCTCTATAAAAATATCATATATGTAGATGGTTTTTCATATTTGCTTTGCATATTGCAGCAATACTATAAATGAAAATACGTGAAGTGCACTTAAAAATATAGCAAAGCCTCAAATTGATTACGCACATCAGAAGAAAACAAAGAGCAGATGGGGTGGAATGGGGTGGAAGGGGGTGGAAGGGGGAGACAGCTCCATTAGCCACAACTGGAGCTGAGCTCACCTGACGTCCATTAAAGCAGCGACAGAAGGAACATGAGCAACTGAGTTGGCCATCATCTTTGCCATAATACTAAGCGTCATTACCATTGCCAGCCATCCATATCCATATCCATATATGAGTGGGAGTTCTGCTCTGCTTTCCCGTCTTGCCTCTTGTTTGGATTTGAGCCTGGGCTTGGCTTCTGTGGCTTTGTAAGTGGCGCGTCCTTCGTCCTTCGTCATTCGTCATTCGTTTTGCGGCCAACTAATGAGACTTTGCTGTTCCGACGCGTGCACAGAGTTGGCAGCTGGATGAAAGGATAGAGGTCAGGGGCCAGGGGCGAGAGGGGCTTTCCTTGTATGTAATTGCCACATGTGGTAATGGCCGTAATTGGTTTTCCTTTTTGAGATTTAGTGACTTTTGTATTGGCCGCTGTTGCACATACTTCTATGTGGCGACTGGGCAAGTGACAGAAAGGAAAGAGAGCAAGGCGAGAGAGCGGCGAGAGGGGCAAGTAGAAGAAATGGACGCCGTTATGAAATGTTTTGTTGGCAAGTCTTAAATGTCACTTTGCCTCATACACCGAATACGTTTTAGGCATTACTTAGCACAGGCAACCGTTAACAAGCGCCAAAGTCGCAAATTCTAACACGTGACTTCGTGTCATTTACAGCATTAAAGGAAGCTGTTTCGCTCGCACAGCACTGCCTTCCAGCATTTTCATCCTTATGTTTCTGACTGACGTAAAAAGCGACACAAAGACACAAAAATCGCCAAGCAGCTTAATGGCTTAAGCAATATTTATCAGCTTTAATTAAATGAAATGTGAAACTGTTTTCAGCAAATTGGCTAATGAATTTTCATTAGCTATGCTAAAACGGTCAATTTCTCCCAAAAAACAGAAGCACACACACATACAAACACTCACTAAATCGTTCGTTATGTCATTAAGCGGTAAGGGATGGTAAAGTATTTGTAAAAAGAAGCTAAAATAGCCATAGTTTTTACCCAGTGTGGTCAACACTCTTTTTTTATCGCTGTTTTTTAAATGGTTGAAGCATTACGTTTTATGAAATGAAATTTGTATTCAATATTAAACGTACGGTTTGAGTCAGATTATATTAATTGGCATCCTTGGTGAATTTTTGAAATATGAAACTTTTCACAACTTTCAGCAACAAATTGAATTATAGGGACGCACACACTGTAGCACATTGGGATGAGGGGAAATTCACAACTTTACTTGCAGCACTTTGTCGAGTTTTGAGTTTTGAGTCCAGGCCAAACGCTTTAAGTGTGCTGGTGTGTGTCCCTGTATTCGAGGCCATTGCTGACGCTTAGGCAAAGCCCAATAAAATTCAATAGAATTAATTTAATTTTACATTTTTGCAGTCCAAAGTCAAGTGCACAGCTCCAACAGGCTACGTGCCTTCAGACGAATATTTTTGGTCTTGGGTTTCCAATCTAAAGCATCCATGTGAAAGCTTTACAGCTGCTCAGAGCACACCGAAGGCAACATATCCTTATTAGCATTTCAATTCAGTCAATTATTAATTGAAAAACAAACAATTATGCACAATTGAATATGCAAAGTAATTAACCAAAACACAAAATCAAACAAATGCTAAGGATTAAATTAAGTGTACTCAACCAAGTCTGCAGTACCCTCGACAATTATTAAATATAGATAGATGTATAGACGAAACTTAGGTGTCTTCTTTTTTAAAATTTGGTGAATACAAATATTTCCGTCTCTGTCAATACTCAATATTTTAATGAAGCGTTTAGTCTTTCCTTTTAAATAATTTTTTATTAATGGTGATGAAAATTCAGGGATCTATCAAGTTTGTTTCTTAGTTTCTAGTCGCGGGCAATATTTAAGTTAAATTCTCTGATGATAAAGCTTATGTCAAGGGTTGCACTCTTATAGCCTATTTCCACGACATCACATTTTGCACATTCCACGCCATTTTCATCATTCAGCCCGAATTTTGATTTCATTTCAGTACAAAATCCGAATGATCATTTTGGCTCATTCATAATGAATGTTAAGATTTTTTGACATTCGCCCCGGCGAATATCAGTATTTTTTTTATCGAACACGCAATGTTTATCGATAAACTCGTGAAAAAAAGCAATTATCATCTAACCAGCTGTTTTCTTCAATAAAAACAATAGGCATTAAATTTGCGCCAATGATAATTTCAAAATAAATATTAAAATGTTGTTATTGTCAGCTCTTTATAATTTGTGCATAGAAACGTAACAGCTGATTTGCTTTGGGTAATATCAAATGTCTTAACAGTTTCACATTTGGTCGTGGAAAGCCAAAAATGAGCCACATTCAAATGGGAACAAATGTGGCAAATGTGAGTGGTCGTGGAAATAGCCTATTACTCAATGCTTAATTTAAATCATAAATGTTGTCTTAATGATGAACTCTACATTATTTATTTGTTAAAAAATATATTCTGATCTTAATTATCCAACTTAAGATATTGATTTATTTTCAATAATATAAATTCAAACAAAATAAGCACAATATTGATTTACATATATTGAAAATTCGTGTCTAACAATTAACTCATCACCAAAGTTTCTAAGAGAATAATAAAACTTTAGGCTAGAGTATGACAAGAACTTGCGAGTAATTTGCTGTGGCACACATAATGCTCTAGGCATTTGGCATAATACATACATATGTATATGCATACATATATGTAAGCGCACAATCCACCAACACATGGGAATAGATAAAAGCGTTGTTGTCGTCTGGCTGCCTGGGTTTTATACAGTTTGGTATGGTCTGGCATGGTTTGGTTGGTATTTGGTTTGGGGTTTTGTCTGAGCCGGCATACGGGTGGAGCGTAAAAGCAAATTGAAAATTTAACCTCAGGTTAAAAGCGTTAGCGACAGTTGAGTTAAACAGCATTAAGGCTGTGTTAAGCTGTCTGTGGCACACACACACACACGCTCGCACACACACACCACATCTCACACCTGCCTGAGATTTAGCTAGAAAGTCACGCCCTCGCCAAAGGCAACGCCCACATGCGATTTGGTTTTGTCGCCAACCGGAGGCTGTGAATTTGCTTAGCAATTGTTCTTAAGGTTTTTGCTAGGCGCCGTCTGCTTTAATGTCAAAATCGTGTAGTTCATTACAAAGAAAGAGACAAATGATGACAGAGAGAGGGAGAGAGAGAGAGACAGAGAGAGAGAGAGAGAGAGAGAGAGAGAGAGAGAGCGGACAACGTGGGTGCTTTGTAGGTGGGGCATGAGACAAAATACGCTATAAATTTTAACAGCCATCAAGATGATTACTTCCTGCCATGTAGCGCAAACATAAAAATAAGTTGCAGCGCCAAAAGACGCACGCAAAATAAACAACATCAGCAGCAGCAACAACAATAACAATGGCAGCAACAACTACGAAGTATGGCTGTAAAAGTGGCTCATATCCTGCACGCATCCGGAACCCAGTACGCATATGAGTCGAAGTCGAGCTGAAATTATCACATAAATCAGGCAACAATAACAGCAACTGGCAACAGGCAACTGGCAACTGGCAGCAGCAGCAACAGCAGCAGCAGAAAAACAATGAGCTGACGGGGCAGGGGTGATGCAGAGGGGCAAGCGGGGCAAGTCCTGAAGCGGGTGGGCAACTTACAAAAGAACAGCATTAAAACTTTTACAATCGCGTAATGAGAATCTGCTTTAAAACTTGCGACAACGACAGACGGCAACGGCAACGGCAACAACTACGACTACAACTACAACAACAACTACAACAACAGCAACGGCAACGGCAACGGCGACAACGAGAAAGATTCGAGCAACAATAACAACAACAACTTGGCTAGTATCTGAGAGTTGAAACTTAATTGACGCTAAAAATATACAAACTTACGCACGTATTACGTTGCAATTAAGTTTGGCGGCATGTGGGCGGCTGCCATGCCCACCAGATACTGCCAGTTGGGCAGGTGGCAAGCTCAGATGCAGCCCGGTTGCACCTGCATACACACAAGTTACTGGATAAACTTTTATTTGCTGTGAAATTCCATTCAATTGTTGTTATTGTTCTTTTTTGACTGCCTTGGCCACTTGGCTGAGTAATGTTGTTCTTCTTGTTGTTGTTGCTGTTGTTGTTGCTGTTGTTGTTGATGTTGTTGTGGGCGTGGAAAGTTAGAAAACGCTTCGCTCTGCTCTCTACATAAACATGATAATTAAATGCAAAATATTTGATATTATTTTCAAAGCTTATGCAAATAAAGTTTTAATCCAAAGCCCGGACTGAGTTGGGTTCGAGATAATGAAAACTGCAGACGCAGCTGCTCTCTCATCTCATCTCATAATATTTGCATACATTTTCTGAGCAGAGCAACAAAGTTAACAGTGAACAGTGAACAGTTAACACAGTTGATAAAAAGTATTAGTAAGTAGCTAAAGCCTAAGAGTCAAAGTCTCTGTGGCAGTGGCAGTGGCAGTGGCAGTGGCAGGTCTTAAAAACAAAGTTGAGCATCAATAAAAATCACACTTTGCAACTTGAGCGATAAATTGAAAGTGCCAATTCGATGCTTTAATCCCATGGAAATACTCGTAATGTCAGCCTGATGACGACGTGATTTCATGCAAAGCATGTAGCCAATTCCTATCAAGCCCAAAAGCTGTAAACAATTGCTGCCCGGGTCGTCTAAATAACAACGACGCGTCGCCCAAAACAGGACATCGCCAACATCAGGGTAGAGCAATATAAAAACACAACCCGGCCGAAGGATGAAACAAACAAAAATGTGGCTCAATAAAATCAAACAACAAACGTGATGCCAACTTGCTGAAATCGGGCCATGCCCATGACTATGCCTAAGCCCCAAGTTCCCCAAGTTCAGGTCCAAGTAAAGTGCGAGAATCAATTGTGTGTTGACATTTTTATCAGTTCTTGTTCTCTTTCTTTTCAGCCCTTAAGTGTGGGCTACATCACGCATAGGCATGTCGTAAGCTAAAAATTTAATAGAAAGAAATCAGTGCCAAGGCGGCCATCACAATATTGACCCTTTTTCTTGTTTTTTTATATTTTTTTTTGGGCACGGATTGTGCCTTGGGCAAGGTGTGTCGTGTCGTTCCAAATTAAATATGTAAACAACGGCTGTTGCAGCTTTTTGTTTATTGTGTTTCACCACCCAACAATTCCCCCCCACTCACTGCTCGACCATTGCTGGAATTTAAATGAGCGACACACGCGGCGTATGCGTATTGTAATAATACAGATGTCGCTTTAAAGCGCACTCAGTCAGCCTGAAGACATCTATTTAATTATGCAACAAAAGCCAAACATTTAATTACTTTAATTGCGCTCTCTGTCTCTACCTTTATCTCTCTTTTGCTATCGAATAAAGTAAGTACATGAAATCAATTAAATTGCCAATAAACTTACGCAACTTACCAAACTTGGTATGCGACTTGGCATGGCAACAATAATGAGATATTTCCACAAGTATGTCTGCCTGCCTGCGTGCGTGTGTGTGTGTGTGTGCAAGGATAAGGGCATTAGTGTCAAAGGTAACCAACGCAAGGTCTATGCTACAATTTAAAGCGACCTCATCAACATTAGCAGCTGTGCCAGTGTTGCCACCGATTGTTGCCGCTGCTGCGGTTGCCGTTAACTTAATAGTAAACAATTACAATCTGCACACATTCAAACACTTACACATAGACACTCACACATAGATACAAATTGCAGACACTGATAGTAGCACACAGAGACAAGCGACAGCCGCAGGGCTTTGCGGTTTCCGTCTCTGTCTCCATCTCCATCTCTATCCCTTATCCCTATCTCTGTCGCAGTCACAGACTTACCCCATTTTCGGTGAGTGGGTGTGAGTGTGTGTGTGTTGTTGCGTATGCTTTGTATTTGTTGTCCTTGTAACACTTAAAATTTAACACCAAGGCTGTTTGTTTGTTTATCTCACTTTGCATATCATTTCATCACAGTTTCGCATCCCAGCACATGTGTAGTTTCTCTCTCTCTCTTTCTCCCAGTCACTGTCTCTCTCTTTTACACCTTTTTTGCATTTGAAACGTTATTGCGTTTGTTGCTTATACCTCTAGTTTTGCTGCCTCTTTTCCCACCCACTCTCAAGTGAGGAAATTTGGATGTGTCCTCTTACAACTTTAATTTCAGCTTAGAGTCTTGTAGTTATGTATGTTTTGTGGCTAGTTACAAGCCACACTGGCCAAATTAAGCTAAGTCGAAGTACCTTTAAAAATGTTCACCTGTTTGAATATCGATCGATTTATTGAAATGAAACGAACAAAGAACGTTCCCATTGATAGTGATTCTAATTGATAGTGACTTGCAGACAGGCATTACTATTAATATCGATATCTCTTTTGCCTCGTTGTCCTTTGCGTGTGTCGTTTGCGTTATTTGTGGCAACAACAAAACACGAACGCCATAAAGTTTGTTTGTATGCAAAACTGTCAGCACATAAAACACGTAACACATTTTGCCCGCAATTCCGCTTCCGTAATCCGATTTGTATCCCTTTGTGCCGCTTTTTCGCTGCTTTTTCGCTGCTTTTTCACACGTTATGCACTCTACGCATTCTCGTATTTACAACAACGAGTTCCAGTATTTTCTCTCATTCCCTTGACGGGTAAACCGGCCTCGAAGTACTGGTAAATGTGTGGTGCGCATCTACATAGTTTCGTATGCCGTGTTGCATACTATATTGCAGCAGCCCAAAGGTATTCATCTGCACACAAGTTGCCTAATTAACATGCCACAACACCCAGCACCCTTCCATTCCTTCCACCCCTTCCCCCCGTTTTACCACCCACTGCATATGTATCTGTCATTTGTCCTCAGCCAAACATGCTTTGAGCATTGCAGACATCTCGTTTGAAAACTGTGACACCAAAGTCTTTTCCAACACCGAACAGTTCTAGCCAGTCTTATGTTATTCTTCTTCTTTGCATACCCTAGGAGAGGGTACTTTAATTCTGCCACGAAATGTGTAATACACTAAGCGAGTGGCAATAAAATACCCACTTATATTGTTCATCAGATTGTCGAACTGCACCGATATCTGTCCGCCTGTCCATCTGTTTTTGTGCAAACTAGTCTCTTAGTTTTTGAAATCTCTTGATCAAACTGTCTACAGATACGTCTCCTTGTAATACACAATTATAATATATGAAAAACAAGTCGTAGAGGCTATAGACGAGATCCCGACCATAGAAAGCCCGTTACTTATATCAATATATATATAAACGTTCTTTATATAAATTACAATCATGTAAAAGCTACTGCATACTTTTGGGTGTTTGCATTTAATTAATTATTATATATATGTATATATATATATTTTTTTTTTTTTTTTTTTAAATATAATGAAATTTTTACAATGGATGAGTGTCCTGGTACCTTTCAAGGCAATTTAAACTAATCAGAAATTAAACTAAAAATAAAAACATAATTAATTATGATAAAACATAACAATGAATAAAAGATAACTTATAAGAGAGAGGTTTACGGGGTGATACTGGAGAGATCCTCTATATTTTGGTCGGAGATCTTCATGTCAAGACCCGGTTTAGGAGGTCTTGAGGGTGGTGGCGTTTGAGTCGCCTCCTTACTCTTCTACAGTATTTCGGCGTCTAGCTAGACTGTTTGGATGAGCTCCTAGCCTCTCCGTGTACTTTTGGGCAATCGCTTGGATTCTGTCTCCTATTTTGGGCACCTTAAGGTCGCGCTCGATATTGCGTGTCCTTATGTACCATGTGGAGCCAGAGATCATCCTCAGTGTCTTTGCTTGTAGCACACGGATCTTATTCAGTTGAGTCTTGGCAGTAATACCATACACCTGTATGGCATAGAATAGGTTGGGAGCTAAAATGCCCTTGTAAATTCTGAACTTGTTCTCTAGCGACAATTTGTTTATGGCAGAGAGTAACCAGGACATCCTTTGTACTTTGTCTGTAAATGAGTGCCGTAGCGACGTGACTTGTTTTCAAAGGTTAAACTTCTGTCCAAGATGACACCTAAGTATTTGTGTACCGATGAATGAGCTAGAGCATTTCCATTGAGTGACTTGGCAAGAAGTATACAACTGTTTTTTGTGAGCACCGCAGTGTCGTCGGCGTAAGTTGCGATTAGAGTATCACTTTCGTCTACTAATTGCCGTGTGGGTTGGCATATCCGCAGAATAAATTGAGTAAAAATTGGGGCCTAAATCACTGCCCTGGGGAACGCCAGCTTCGATAGATTAAATGGAGGACTTGCACCTATCGTCAGTCACTCGGAATGTTAATTAATAACTTTGGTTAGCTATTACTGCCGTTCTACTTGTTCGATTTTGCTGCTGTTAAGTGAAATAGTAAATAATATAAATAGGTAACGTTAATTACCAAAAAAAACGTGTTACCTTTAAAACTGTGGGTGTAGTGGGCTTTCGCGATTAGCGAGGGTGTGTCAAGAATTTAAAACAGACTTTACCAGCGTTTATAGAAATCTGTTTGCCAAATTTGGTTGCTCTATATCTTATGGTCTCTGAGATTTAGGTGCTCCCAAGGACGGAGAGACGGAAAGACACTTATGGCTGTATCGACTCGGTTGTTGATGCTGATCAAGAATATATATACTTTCCTCCTTCTCCCTGTTACATACATTCCAACCAACACAACATACCCTTTAACTTATTTTTTAAGTAACGAGTATAACAATGGCATCGGCTTACTATATCATATAGCTGACATAGAAACGATCAGTCGCAAGTATGATGCAGGTGTCTGAAAGGATATTAAGTCATCGGCATGATGAAATTCTCTTTTTTTCTCCATGTTTTTTGTGTGATTGCATGTAAAAACTGCGAGCTATGTTTTTTACCTGGAAAGTGTAAAGAAATTTGCATACACGCATTTACCGCTCACAACGAGAGCCAGAAAATTGTGTGCCACAAGTCCGGCATTTATGCAGTGGCTTTCAACTATTTTTTAGATTTTTTTTCAACAACATTTTGCAATTCCCTCGACCTGCACAGATTGTGAGACACATAGGGTATGTGTGAGAGATGGAGAGAGGAGAGAAAGAAATAAAGTTTTGCAAAAATTCTCTTGACTTGGCAAATTAGTTGGTAGTTTTATTTTTAACCTTATTTCTCATGCACTCTCTTTCAGTCGAGGCGCAAATTGTGTAGATTACATTTGACGCTTCCTCAAAAATGTCATTTGATACGCACAAATATTTAATCACAGCAAAGAGAAATAGTGATAAAGAGAGAGAGAGAAGAAAAGGGGAATATATTCTTGTAGAAATATCATAGCATATTCAAATGGGAAGCAAACATTCGTAGAATTTGCTGGAATTCTTTTTCGGTTGGCTGCTTCTGTTGCCTCTGCTGCCTCTGTTGCCTCTGCTGCTACTGCATAAGTAATCAGTGAGATTTTCATCATTTTGTTAGTCGAATTCAATTTTGCTTTTTATCGCATGCAATTTACATGCTGCTGTCCATTCTGACATCATGATTGATGTCGCATGCTGGCGACACTCAATTATTGTCAATCACTGGCCATGAGTTCGTCGCATTGTTGCTATTACTGTTGCTGTTGCTGTTGCTTTTGGTATTTCTCTTTTGACTTCTGCTGACTTGCAGGAATCGTTGTATCAGTGTAACAAATATATGCAAAACGTGTGTAGATTACTCATACGCACCGTAGCACGTACCAAGAACGAACTCTTAATAATGCAGCACTCACAACGCAAAAATGAGAAACAACAAAAAAAACAAACAAAGCAAAGATAGCTTATACTCATTCTACGTTTTATGGCTCAATTTTGGGCACAATAAAAGACGCAAAATTATAGACTTAAAGCATTCGTTATCCAAGGCCAAGGGTAGGTTGTACTTTTATCGCGAAATTGAAATCATTGCCGTCATTTGGTAACCATTATGTATGATATATGCGCTAATCTGATATGCAGGCACACACACACGAATCGAGTGAATAAAAATGTCACCGAAAGCGGCAACAACAATCAAGAACAAAAAAATACAATTTCGACATAAGTCGCTGCACAAAAGACTCACGAAAAGGCATCGCAGCTGCTAAAAAGGAAACTAAACTCGCTGCCTAAAAGCACTTCAGGCTCAGCCAATGTCCTTGACACACACACACACACACACACACATCCGCATATATATGTGTATATATATCGTACTGTATGCTTGCTTTGTAACAGTGCCATCAGAGTTGCCACACACACACGAACAAAAAGGGGAGGCTTTCGAGTGCTGTTGCCGCGCCGTGTTGTATGCAACACATACGCTAAGTAGCTGGCTGGCTGGTGGGTGGGTGGGTGAAATGCGATTGGGTGGTGCCGTGACGCGTGATCCTGTGAAAAGGTTGCCAGGCAATTGAGTGTGAAAAATGTTAAAGGCGTGAGCCGACGTTGCTTTCTGGTCCACATCCGCGTCCATATCGCGCCCAAAGTCAGACAGCATAACCTTTGACTAATGCACGAGCAGGCAGTCAAATGCCGTAGCCAGGCTAGCTGTTGCTCCTCCTACCAAGTGCTAGTATACTCGTATGATGGGGCAAAAGATGCCCTGACAGCTTATGAGCCGGGTCAAAAGGCGGGAGTAAAGCAAAGGCGACGACAAGTCAATAAATATGCTTTGAGATATGCATGGGCTGGGACTGGCAGTGGGAGTGGGAGTGGGAATGGGATAAGGATAGAGATTGGGATTGGAATACGGTTTGGGATTTGAATTGGGGTGTGTTGAACTGCCCAACTGCCAAGTCAATCACTTGGCGACAGTTAAACACCGTTCTCTATATTGTTGTACCATATGCGAAGCACTAACATTGATTTGTTTTGCACGTTTCAAGCCCAACATCCAACATCCAAAAAAAATAAAGAAGAATAATAATAAAACGAAAAAGAAACTTTGCGCCATTGCGTCTCACTTATTTGGGCTTGTGTAATACGATTTTGATTTGGACGAAATTCCATTTTTCACAATTTAATGCGCATTTCGCTACGTGTTGTCGTCACTGACGTCTACGGCGTGGCACGTGCTTCTCTCCGAGTCACCTTCTAACGGACACACGCACACACACGCAGACACACGCAGACACACACACACTCACACTCACATCTTTCATTACATTTGTCACGTGAGGGACAACGTGATTTCATTTTCCTGTCGCCATAAAGGTGACACATTGCATTTGTGTGTTGTCTGCCCATTTGTTCGTTTTTCGTTTCTATTTGTGTTTGTGTTAGTGTTTGTGTTAGTGTTAGTGTTAGTGAAATGGGATTGAGGAGTGAGTCTTGTTTTGCCTGCTCATCAGTGCGTATGCGTAACATGTTAAACGCTAGTCACGGTCCAAAGAGATGAGCATGAAATATGTGCAATTTATTCAAAAAGCAAAGCAAAAACAAAAGAAAAAAAACGTTTATTGATTTTCAGCCAGCGAACGAACAGAAAACACGGTGTTAAAACCGCAGCTACACTGCCAAACAAATTTCCGACAGCTGCTGGCCAACAATTTTCAACATACATAACTTCAGATTTTATGACCCACATGTGAGCCAGTCATTGGGCCATGGAACAACTCAGTTTACTATCAATTTGGCGTTTGCTGGCCGTTTTGTTGTTGCTGCTCGGGCACTGAAATTAGCGATTCTTAGCTCTGTTCTGCAATCCGCACATCTCTTCCCTCAGTTGCCCCACTGATACAGCTAACCGAAGGGTAAGCACACAAACACCTTTAGTTTTGCCGTTGCCGTTGCCGTTGATGTTGCAGTTGCAATGACGTTGTCTACGACTCGGCAAGTTGCAAGTCTGAAGTACACCTCATGAATATTTCACTTGCAATCACATTGTTTTCCCGCTAACTTTTAAGATTGTTTTAGCATGTGGCGGAAATGGGCGTGGGCGTGGCATTGTCGGTTAGTGGGCATTGCGGTGGCAGGGTGGCAAGGTGGCAAGCTGGCGAGGTGGCAAGCTGGCGAGGTGGTCGTTTGCCGGTGCTAGTCGAAGCCACACGTAAAGTTGCAACAACAAACTTTGGCTTTCACTCAATTTCGCTTGCTGCTGGCATGCCGGAAAAGCAGTTTGAAAGCATGCACAGGTGCATGTGTGTGTGTGTGTGTGTGTGAGTGTGTGTGAGTGTGTGTGTGTGTTTGGTGTTTGTGTTTATGTGCAGGAGGTAATCCTTGATTCCGCTGCATTTGGTGGCTCATTTTCCTGTCGTTCGCCACGCTTCCAGTGCCTGCTTTAATAGTTGATGCAGTTTTCTTCTTTTTCGCCAAGTTTCGACTGCCCGAATTATGGGAGATTTATACAGCCGTCTGGGGCATAGCCATTGCCCAAGCCAACTAGTCAAGAACGGTCTACAACAGAGATAGATATATTTCGGGAAAACGACAGAGAGTGAGACAGAGATAAAGGGCGAGAGAGAGCGAGATAAGTGGCCACTCAAAAGAAATTACGTGTTGGTTTTCCAAGTGGCCTGAGATAAACTTGCGCTGCACATTTTTTCATTGCATACTTTTGTGCGCTTTTCCTTTTTTCTCTTTCTGCCGCAGCGTCAGTTGAGAACGTCTTTTGCAAATGTGCGTGGATTAAAGTTTTCCATGCTTTTAGTTAGTTTCTCAACTCGGTGCGGCGTTTAATGAAATTTTTCTTTTGCTTTGCAGCATACCAAAATGCAAAAAAAAAAAAAACACTGCCGAACTTGAACTGAAACCCATTCCCATTTTTAGCCAGCTGCTCTCCTCTTCGCTGATTCTTTCTCTTGCAGCTGTTTCTCGGAAAATGGTGCGAGTAGCCTTAGTCGTAGCCTTGATTGCAATGAGTTGTTGTTCTCGTTTTTACAGGGCACACAGGCACAGCAGGTGAACTATGTTTGCAACTGCTGCGAAGCGACTGCAACTACAATTGCAACCCTTTTCATATTTTATGTACTTTGCGTGCTTAAAAATGTTTCCATTTCCCCCCACACTTTTCACTTTGTTGGGAGGCAACCACGTGCTATTTCAATTTCATGAAGGTCAGCGTGCAAGGCAAACCGAATAACTGCCGAGGTGCACATAAAAAACTTGTTTGATAATTTTCTACTCAAATTGAATATTTGCAAATGTGTGTGTTTCCGTTTTGTGTGTGAGCCAAACTTTTCTTATTCTCTGCGAATAACTTTAATGGAAAAACT